>NC_054377.1:107357503-107678753 GCF_017654675.1 Xenopus laevis
CCCAGAGCACTGACACTGGAAGGCTTTGGTTGGAGTGTGTTTTAGCCTTCTTTGGTGTCATATATCAGTATCATAAGGAAACTTAGCACATAAGTGCACTATATATACAACATAAGCATGGCTTTTAGTTGGTGGCCCTATAGGCTCACAATCTAGTTAAGTCACTGACAAAAGAAACAGCAAGTCCATTGGTTAAAAAGATTTACAGCTGTCAACAACATTAAAAGGGAACCTATCAATACCCTTGTTTTAAAGAATAATATAATGTATGTAGCAGTTCAATCCTTTTCCACTGGCCCATGAGAACATAAATGATTGGCTAATGTCACAAAATAAATACATGTTACGTTAAAATTACTTTATGCAAAAAGGGGAACTTGTTCACATTGCAAATAATATTTATGTATTTTATCACTTATATTTCTTCACATCTCCATCCAGTCTGTTCTCCCAGAGTCACAGTTCATTTGCAAGGTCTGCATGTTTCTCTCAATTTGCAGCAGAGTCTGTTTCAAAGGGGTTGAACTGTTACTTTGGTACTTTCGGAAAAGCCGACCTAGATGCAGATGAAGTTGGTAAGTGGGATGTCATTTGCATTTATATAATAACAAGTCAGAAATAATTGAGGCAAGAAACAATATTTGTTTTGCCCATTCCCTTGTGTGATGCAGGCATTTATGGCAATGATGGGCTTGGGCACAATTCGGGGTATGTATAAATTGGATGTCGTCTGGAGTCACATTTGGATCATTAAAACTAGACAGATGAATGTAACAAAACAAAGGGGTCGATATATCAGTTGAATTTATAGAGCCCTATATTAGTGGCTAGAGAATATGTCACTTTTAATGATCATGTCATTGGGATATATTCTTAGATAATCCACTCTGGCCACCTACTTGCAATATGCTTAGAGAATTGAGGAGGAACGCAAATGTGTTCTATATCTGGTGATTATTTGATAGACATTTATATGCATGCATTTCATGCAAGATTTAAGTGAAACTAAACTATAGCTGCTGCAATATGTCAGTTTAAAGGAGAAGGAAAGGCTAAAATTAAGTAAGCTTTATCAGAAAGGTCTATATAAATACACCAGTAATCAAAAGAATCAAAAGAAACACAGCATTTCTTTCCTTCTATTGTGTACACATGGGCTTCTGTATCAGACTCCCTGTTTTCAGCATAAACCTCCAGGGCAGGGCTTGAGCATGCTCAGTTTGCTCCTCTCCCCCTCCCTCCTCCCATCCCTGCTGTAATCTGAGCTCAGAGCTGTAAGTGAGCAGGGAGAGACTCAGGCAGGAAGTGATGTCACACCAAACTTATATGGCAGCTTCTATCCTAAACAAACAGAGACAGTGTCTAGAGCTGTTTACTCAGGTATGGTAAAGCATTCTGCAGAATAAATATAGCGTTCTAGCTTGCACTATTGTGGCTTATCTGTTGGCAATAAACTTTCTTGGAGCTTTCCTTCTCCTTTAAGATATTAAGGGGGATATTTATTAAAGTCCGAATGCCAAAAACTCAAGAAAATTTTTCGGGATTTATTATACCCCAAGGATGTAAAAAGTCCAAATCTGAAAATAAAGCATCTCAGACCTGCCGAAGGTTGTATATGGGAGAAGTCCCAAAGATATGATGATCTGCACTGGGTTTCGTGCAATAATCAGAAGATTTTTTGATTTTCGGACAAAAATCTGAAAAAATCAGATTTTTCAGGCGGAAAATCCGAAAAAAAACATACGAATCGAACTTTCGTTCGATTTCCACAAATTTTTGTTTTTTCCCCCACTGGTAAATTTCGGGAAAAATTTTCATAAATAAGGGGAAATAACCCGTGCAAATTTGGTGGAGTATATTTCAGAAAATAATGAGATAAATTTGGATTTTGATAAATAACATCTTTAATTTAGGGACAACTGGCTTATTTTATTGCAGTATCTTACCAAAAACACTGACCTGTTGGCTGGAAGATGTGTAGTTTGTAAGATGTGTAGTTTGTAGTTTGAAAGAGTAAGACTGCCATAGAATAAACGTTTAAGCTAAAACAAGACTCCTTTGAGGCGGAGGTTGTGTACTGGTATAGTCGTCACTCCCCATTCAGCTACATGTAGTTCACCTGTTGTATGAAGCTTGCAGGCATGAGGTACCCAGGCTAGGGCCATATGCTCTCTGTTAGTCTAAACTAGCTTACCTGTTAAACAAGAATAGCTAAATATTTGTAGTTATGGTGTGGAAAGGGCTGCGCTGCTTTTCTGTACTCAGTGACTACATTTTGAATGATAGGTTCCCTTGAGCATATTTGCCTAGCCACACTTTTAATTTTCACAGCCTTCACTCGAGCAGACATATTCTAAAGCTCCTTCAACAAACTGCAAATTGATTTTTTTTCACTCCAAAATGTCTTTTGCATAAGAATCAGCAAGAGATATATTTTATAATGAGTCTTTTGGATCAGTAACCCCCTCGGTTCCAGAAGGTCGGTATTTATATGGCTGTATGCTGGGAAGGACACTCCTTGGTTTCCTTTGCCCTCTTCCTTTTGCAAGGTGCACATGAATCAGCAGCTCAGATCCAATCCTTTGATTATCCAGTTTACCAGGAAAAACTGTTGGAAAACTGCTGTGACCTGCAGTGGATCCAGCAAAACGGTGTACAGACATCTTCTGCAGAAACTCATATGTAGATCTTGCACTTAAGCCTCCCATAAAGTGTATTCTTCATTCATCTTCTTCTACGTATGTGGAAGGAAACCAGCCAACCTGAAGCAAACAAAAAGCTACTTAAAAAGATCAAGCAAACAAAAACATTACTTAAAAAGATCAAGATATATGTAAGCCTGTATTCAAATAAAAAAATAACACTTGGAAATGTGTGGAAATTAAGGAGATATTTAATATTTTGCCCATTAAATAATGAATAGAATAAAATATTTTAGATAAAAAAATGAATAGAGGAAGTTAAAATACCTGCAGAAAGTATATACATACATACTGTTGATATTAGCAATCCTGAATATTGATGAGCAATTTTTTTCACCACGCATAGATTTGCAACAAAATTCCGCACTTTGGCGAGATAAAAACGCAAAAAAAAACTCCCATTCACTTCAATGCATTTGGAGTGAGAAAAAACTTTAAAAAAAACACCCATTGTCTTTATGCAATTAGAGTGAGAATAAATAGTCACCCATATAATAATATATATTATATATTTTTCTATATAGTCACCGCAACATAAAAGTCACCCATATACTCTAATATATTTTGTTACAAAAAAGTTGCAGCAACAAAAAAGTTGCATATAGATTTTAATGCATTTCACAAATTTTTCGCAAATTTTTTATGCAAATTCGCTCATCACTAATCCTGACTTGCTTCTATATAGGATTCTAAGAGTGATATCAGGGTCAAGAAAAACTCAACCTGCACCCTACCCTAATCCGCCTTGCAAGAACCTGTACCTGACCCTAAACCGCCGTGCATTTATATACCCGTGCCCAACCGCCCTGTAATGACATCATAGAAGGAAGCAGGGCATGCCGGTGAGTATATAAAAAGGAGTGTGTCTGGCAGAATTGGGGCACTAGGAGGTTCAGCGCGCACCCCTGCCCGTGGGTCGCAAACTTTGTGTGGAAATCGACCCAAACCCGCTAGTCCCACAGGTTAGGGTCAGCCCCACATCACTAGATTCTAGAGAGCTTCTTTACAGAGTACAAGTGTCAGACTCACGAGTAGGCGATTAATCCTCATAATACTTAAAACACTATGATTGTCAGGGCCCGAAGGCTCTGTTTGTAGTGTGGACCAAGGAGGAGACAACAACACCAAGTTCGCGGTACAAAAGGATTTATCAGGAGAATAGTCGTAATCAGGCAAATGGTCAATACAGGCAGCAAGGATCAGAATCTTTAAACAAGCAGAAGTCGGTACACGGAAAAGCAGAATAACAAGAAATCGCACCCAGGAACTATACGAGATAGACCTATAATTGGGCAAGGACAGAAAGGGCAATTGAGAATAAATAGTCCAAGGTTGGCGCCAAAACTTGACGCGGTGACGTCATGACGCCGACGCCGGCGTCCTCACGTTGGCGTCCTGACGCCGACGCACATTCTGACGCCGGCGTCCATTCCGTCGCCAGCGACCAATCCTGGGGCGACACGTTCCTGACGCAGTCATATTACGACCAGGAAGAACCGCATGGTGGAGCAGGAGGTCGCCATCTTGGATGTCCCGTGGGGTAAGTTCCTCACTTTCCATTACAGTACCCCCCTCCTTAGGGGGGGCCTCAGGACCACCGAGGCTAGGGGAAGAAGGAAAAAGTCTGTGGAACTTACGAACCAGGACAGGTGCATGTACGTCCGAGCTTCTCACCCAAGAACACTCCTCTGGACCGAACCCCTTCCACTCGATAAGATATTGAAGAATGCCCCTAGAAATACGAGAGTCCAAGATTCTTTTGACTTCGAATTCTTTATGATCGTCAACCAAAACAGGAGCTGGAGAGGAAGAAGAAGAGGGGCAAGACACAGCAGGTTTAAGCAGAGAAACATGAAAAACATTGGGTATCCGCAGCTCAGGAGGAAGTTGAAGACGAACAGCCACAGGGTTGATGATTTCGATGATAGGGAAGGGGCCGATGAATTTAGGACCAAGCTTGGGTGTAGGAATCTTGAGACGAATGTTGCGTGTGGAAAGAAAAACTTTATCACCAGGAATATATGGAGGGGAAGAAATCCTTCTTTTATCAGCAAACTTTTTCTGCACCAAGGAATTTTTCTCTAAGTTTGCCGCAGTAGCATGCCAAATAGCCAACATGTGAGCAGCTTGGTCGTTGGCCGCAGGCACATTGGTAAGAAGAAGATCCTGGGAAAAAGCCAAAGGATTGAGACCATAAACACAGAAGAAAGGAGATTTCTGGGAAGAAGAATGCAGAGCGTTGTTGTGGGCAAATTCAGCCCAGGGAAGAAGATCCGACCAATCATCCTGGCACAGGGACACATGACACCGAAGAAACTGTTCCAAGGCCGGATTGACCCGTTCTGCGGCTCCATTAGACTGTGGGTGGTAGGCAGAAGAAAATTGAAGAGAGATGTTAAGAGCTTTGCAAAGAGATCTCCAGAACTTGGAAATAAACTGGGAACCCCGATCAGACACAATCTCGGCAGGAAAACCATGGAGACGAAATATATGTTTGATGAAAAGTTCAGAGAGTTCGGGAGCAGAAGGCAGTTTCCGAAGAGGCGTGAAGTGAGCCATTTTGCTGAATCTGTCGATCACCACCCAGATGACAGTGTGACCAGACGAAACAGGGAGATCGACAATGAAATCCATCGCCAAGTGAGTCCAAGGTCGAGATGGAATGGGAAGTGGCAAGAGAAAACCCTTGGGGGGGGGATGTCCGGACTTGGAAACACAAGTGGAACAGGACAAAACAAAGTCTTTGACATCTTTCCTTAGAGTCGGCCACCAGACCAAATGAGACAAGAGCTCGGTTGTCTTCTTAATCCCTGGATGACTGGCCTGTTTGGAACTGTGAGATTGGGATAAAATGGCATGACGAAATTCCGGAGGAACAAAGGCAACACCAAGAGGAGTCTCTACAGGAGCCGAAGACTGAGCAGAAAGTAACTGAGAGGCACAGGAGGGAAACAAGGCAGCAATAATCTTGGTAGAGGGCACAATGGGTACAGGATCTTCGGGGCAGGAATCTTCAGGAGCAAAGCTTCTGGACAGAGCATCAGCCTTCCTGTTTCTGGAGCCAGGACGAAAGGTGATAATAAAATTGAAACGAGAAAAGAAAAGTGCCCACCTGGCTTGCCGGGGATTGAGGCGCTTGAGGGATTGAATAAATTCAAGGTTTTTGTGGTCAGTAAAGATTGTCACCGGAATAGAAGAACCTTCAAGCAGATGTCTCCATTCTTCCAAGGCCAACTTAACGGCAAGTAGCTCCCGATTGCCAACATCGTAGTTCTGCTCTGGAGAAGAAAATTTTTTGGAGAAAAAAGCACAAGGGTGGAGTTTACCATCAGAAGAAGATCTTTGAGACAGAACTGCTCCAGCTCCTACATCAGAGGCATCGACTTCAATGAAGAAGGGTTGTAGAGGTTCAGGGTGTCTAAGAATTGGAGCAGAAGAAAAGGCTTCTTTGAGGGTCTTGAAGGCTTCGAGAACTTGAGGGGGCCAGAGTTGAGGTTTATTCCCTTTACGGATTAGAGCAAGAATTGGATGGATTTTGGAAGAAAAGTTTTTGATAAATTGTCTATAATAGTTGGCGAAGCCAATAAATCTCTGAACTGCCTTGACGCTGGTAGGAAGGGGCCAATCCAAAATTGCAGAAACTTTGGCGGGATCCATCTTAAAACCTTGTGGAGAAATGATGTAGCCAAGAAAAGGAATGGCAGAAACTTCGAAGGTGCATTTTTCCAATTTGGCGAAGAGATTATTTTTCCTCAACCTGGAAAGAACTTCACGCACTTGGCAACGATGATCAAAAGGGTTTTTGGAGAAAATAAGAATGTCGTCTAAGTACACGACCACACACTGTCCTAAAAGATCACGAAAAATGTCATTGAATAATTCTTGGAAGACCGCAGGAGCATTGCAAAGACCGAATGGCATGACGAGATACTCGTAATGGCCATCGCGAGTATTGAAAGCGGTCTTCCATTCATCTCCCTCACGGATCTGAATAAGATTGTAGGCCCCACGTAGATCCAGCTTAGTAAAGAAACTAGCCCCCTTGAGCTGATCAAAAAGTTCAGAGATGAGAGGAAGAGGATATCTGTTCTTTACGGTGATCTTATTCAACCCCCTGTAGTCAATGCAGGGCCGCAAACTACCGTCTTTCTTTTCAACAAAGAAGAACCCTGCTCCAGCAGGGGAGGTAGAAGGACGAATGAAACCTCTTTGAAGATTCTCCTGGATATATGACTTCATAGCAGAAGTTTCGGAGGGAGAAAGCGGATAAGTGCGGCCACGGGGAGGCATAGAGCCGGGTAAAAGTTCAATAGGGCAATCATAGGGACGATGAGGTGGGAGAGTTTCAGCGGACTTCTTATCAAAGACATCGGCAAAGGCTTGGTACACAGGAGGGAGAGAAGAACTTGAAGACACTGAAGAAACTTTGACAACAGGAACAGCAGGTAAACAGTTGTGTACACAAAATGGACTCCAACGGGACACTTGTGAGATGGACCAGTCAATGACCGGATTATGAACACACAGCCAAGGCAAACCCAGGACAACAGGTGTAGAAGGGCAATCGATAAGAAGAAAAGACAGTCTTTCCAAATGCATAGTGCCCACCTTGAAGGAAAGTTCCTGAGTAGACTGCGAGATGATGGCAGAAGAAAGAGGACGATCATCAATCGAAGAGGGGTTGCCAAGGGTTGGAGCGGAATGGCATGGTTATCAGCAAAGGCTCGATCCATGAAGTTGCCTGCAGCACCAGAATCGAGGAAGGCCTGAGAAGAGATCTTCTTGGAGCCGAACTGGATTTGAACAGGAAGGAGAAAACGTTGATCAGAGGAATGGGGAGGATGAAAAATTCCACCCAGGTAAGTCTCCCCAATCTTACCTAGGTTCTGGAGTTTCCCGGCTTCACTGGGCATTCATGGGCGAAGTGGGCTTTTCCCCCACAGTAGAGACATAACCCAGCAGCCCTTCTCCGGAGCTTCTCCTGTTCGGAAAGACGTGCCCGTCCAATCTGCATTGGTTCTTCAGGAGGTAAAGAAGAAGTAGCAGATGCCGCAGGAGGCGGAGAAAGAAGGTTGGAAGCCGGACTGGAGAGTAAGGGTCTTTGGAAGCGTGGAGCCAGGGTGGGTTGGAACCTGGAAAACTTCCTAGCGCGTTCCCTGTCAAGTTCGACTTGGAACTCCCTTTGTCTGGTGTCAACTTTCACAGCCAACGCAACAAGATCTTCCCAGCAAGAAGGAATCTCCCGTGATACAAGATCATTCTTGATGCGCATTGCCAGGCCGTTGTAGAAGGCAGCATGGTAACCGTCATTATTCCAAGAAGTTTCAGCCACAAGAGTGCGGAATTCGATGGCGTATTCCGGAACAGAACGAGTCCCTTGCTGCAGCTGAAATAAACGAGCCGAGGCAGAGGTAGCCCGACCAGGAGCATCAAACACTGTGCGAAGGTCATGGATGAAGGCCTTGGCATCGTCAATAACCGGTTCCTCCTTCTCCCAGAGAGGAGAAGCCCACTCCAGAGCTTTCCCTTGCAGGCGGGTGATGATATAGCCCACCTTCGCTCGCTCCGAGACAAACTGACCTGGAAGCAGGGTGAATTGGATCTCACACTGGTTAATGAAACCACGGCATGATTCCGGATCACCGCTGTACAGAGGAGGTGCAGGGATGCGAGGCTCGGAAACCTGGAGCGGAGTAGCAGGAACAGGCAGAGGAACTGGAACCACTGGAGACAAGGCAGACAATTTCTCCAGGATTGCTTCTAGTGCCTGGCCGAAGTGGGATTGTTGGGCTTCGTAGGTCTGCATGCGAGAAGCCAATCCACGAACAGCTCTGCCGACATCAGTAGGAACTGGAGGCTCCTCAGAAGGGTCCATGGCCCAATTATACTGTCAGGGCCCGAAGGCTCTGTTTGTAGTGTGGACCAAGGAGGAGACAACAACACCAAGTTCGCGGTACAAAAGGATTTATCAGGAGAATAGTCGTAATCAGGCAAATGGTCAATACAGGCAGCAAGGATCAGAATCTTTAAACAAGCAGAAGTCGGTACACGGAAAAGCAGAATAACAAGAAATCGCACCCAGGAACTATACGAGATAGACCTATAATTGGGCAAGGACAGAAAGGGCAATTGAGAATAAATAGTCCAAGGTTGGCGCCAAAACTTGACGCGGTGACGTCATGACGCCGACGCCGGCGTCCTCACGTTGGCGTCCTGACGCCGACGCACATTCTGACGCCGGTGTCCATTCCGTCGCCGGCGACCAATCCTGGGGCGACACGTTCCTGACGCAGTCATATTACGACCAGGAAGAACCTCATGGTGGAGCAGGAGGTCGCCATCTTGGATGTCCCGTGGGGTAAGTTCCTCACTTTCCATTACAATGATAAAGAAAAGTATTGAATGAATGACATTTATATGCAGTGTCGGACTGGCCCACCGGGATACCAGGAAAAGTCCCGGTGGGCCCAGGTGTCAGTGGGCCCTCATGCTGCTAAACATTTGGCCTATTTCTTGGCCATTCCCTATTTCTATGAGAACAAAGAGGCTAAATAGAGGGAGAAATTGAGTATAGTATGTAAAGAAAAGAGACTAGGAGAATAGAGGTTGAGTGAGGAAAGGAAGAAAAATAGTATTAAGAGAGGGCCCCTGGTCTAAGATTAATTGGTGGGCCCCTGGTCAAAGGTTTTTGGGTGGGCCCCTGGTGTCCCAGTCCAACACTGTTTATATGACAACTGGGTGCGTACGGTTAAGAGGAGGAATGTAACTCTATTCCTGAGTTCCTTAAGCAGTAGGTAATTACAATGGTTCCCTTTGCAGGTAAGAGGGAATGTAGACAGTCAGGCAAGCGTATGGTACTTCCCTAGCATCGCCCTAGTGCCACCTTGTAGAATACCGAGCATGGCACACACATGCACAAATCATTAAAAGTAAAAAAGACAGTGCCAGGAGTACAGAAGGAACAGTTGACAAAAGCTTCAACATGGAGTTTGCCACTGCTCTTGTTGTAGCTCCTATCATTCCAACATCTACTGCAGCTCCCATCATTCCAATATTTGTCAGGTGATCCCTGTGGTGTCCAATCAAACATCAACTATTTGGGAGATTTACCTTAGAAAGCTATTTTCAGGTTACACCTTGTCCCTCTAAAATGTATAATGACGCAATAGAATTCTTAATGAATCAAGATGAAAATGAGTGTAGGACTGGTCATACCAGGAATGACTTTGACGTAGTTGTCCAGTTTAAATTTATTGCAATATATGGACAAACAATCCCTGTTTTGTTTGAAGAGGAAGGTATTTTTAGTAGCTTAATGCACAACATGGCCTGAAAATATTGAAATAAGTGAATTCAGAAGACTTCTGAATAATTTACCCTGATAGAAATGAGATATTTGAACTAACCTGAGAGCTGACCTGCATATAAGTACTTGCTCTGTTATGGGACCCCACTGTGAATTCTACTTTTCTCACATTTCATGAGGATGGTAGAAACCACTTACTCTACACCTATTCAACAGTCACTTTCTGTGTAACTTTCCAAACACTTTCCTCCACTGACTTGTTATACTTTGCTGCAAGTCACTCTCCAATCCCAGAATATATTTCTTGTCTTCAATAACATACCTTGCCATTGGATTCCCCTCTCCACCAGCCATTGGTCCCCGACTTTGTGTATATCTTCACAACATCTCCTTTGAATAGGGATAACTCCCTCATATCACGTGCGCAGAAGTCATAGCGAGCAATGGCAATACCTAGGACCTTTGGGCTGAAAACTGAGGGAACAAGATAGTGTTTATGTATCAACATATTCATTAGCAATACATGTTGTTTAAGGGGGTGCATAGACAAAATGTCAAATATTAATAACAGATTCATCATTGGCAGGACATGCGTATGGTTACAAATTAACAAACAGTATGCACTTTATTAAGGAGTGTGGCACAGAATGTTTAAGTCAGGTGGTTGTTAGTTGATGATTACAGCTAAATGATTATGATAAACACATAACTAGGAGCAATGTATACACTTATTCTAGATTATAGCCATAGCAGTTATAATAGGAACATATCTGGTAGAATAGAACTCCACATAAGAATATCTAGTTATCTGGTGGGTTATTTTTGAATCTATACTGCAAAAAGAGAGTCTTTTTTTAAAGGAAAATGTAGATTGTATAGTGCCAAGTTAAAGGGACCTTTTGTACAAGTTTTACTGTGAAATAATTCAGTATGTACAAGCTTCATTTAAAAACTTGTTGAAAAAGACTGAGAATCTAAAACCAGTTGCTTAACATAGCAATGCCAGAAACAGACAGCCATTAGACATGCTGGCAGCTGGAGTTTATCAACATACAATGCATCTCCCAATGCCTTCTGCTTTATCTCTCTATTCTCCTTCCTACTGAAATACTTATTCTTTCTAGGGTGAGGTATAGAATAAATGCAGGGGGACAGGTTGAAGTCCGCTTCTTGTGACTGCTTATATAACTTTGCTTCATGTGGCAAAACACAACTATACCTGTTTTACATTGATATTTGATATTATTGTACATGCAGTAGCTACTCATTATACCCTTTGCTGTAAATAAAAACAATGCTGCTAAACTTTACTATTAAATCAATGAGCTGCACTCGTGCATTTACAACCCACAAATAGAAGTTTATAATGATATATGAAGTCAGCTCGGAGTCCTGTGTCCAGAATGAAAATGTTTTGGTTTTACAGTTTACATTTTTCATTTAGAATAAAGATTCATTTTGGGGGCAAATATGCCAATTTCAGATGGATCAATGTTTCTAACCTTTTGCCTTCCTGAAATAGTTGTATTCTGATCCCCATTTCTAACCTGTAGCCCCTATCAGAGTTCTTGCTATTGAGCGTGTGCAAATAAATGAGCAGATATACAGAATGCTTGAAATGTGTCAAAGAACTACCAGCTTTTCAGTTTGGATAAAAACATTTCCATCACCCATAAATAAATTTGCCTCTTAAAATATCATAGGAATGAATAGAGTGGTAAATTCTAATTTCACACTTAAATCTGCCTTTAAATGTCTCTCCTTCTTTATCTTGAGCTTTTACCTTGCCCTTCCTATTTTGATTTTTCCCGGCTACTGTTTCCCATCTGTTATCTTCTTCACTATCCATTGTTCTATCTCTGCCCCTAATGCCAATAATACATGCTGATATTTTCACCAATATTTTGCTACATAACATGGGCAATTTCCATATGCTGAATTACTGAATTATGATATCTCCAGTTATTAAAATGGGAATGACTGAATAATGGCAAATGAAATGATGACAGGGTCATTTTTAATTGTCACAAAGACAAAGTAAAAAGCTGCAGAATATAAATAACTGATATTCACTGTGTAGCTATTTTTTCCTGTAGTCTTCCATTACAATGCTGGGTTAACAACTCAAAGGATCAGCTAGATAACTACAGAAGAAGTAGAATATCCAATGTGGAGAGGACCACATTGGCCTGCTGATTCTGTCCTCTCCTGGTGAGTTTAACAATTCTCAATTATGATCTGGCAGTTGGCCCTGGGGCCAAGCATTTGGATAAACCCAAATTAGCCCAAAGAAAGGGTGGGTAAAACAGGCACTAATCTGCTGGCATCCTTACTAAACAAGGGGATCTTGTTGGTATGCCCAGTTGTAAAGCAAAGGCCCAGTGTGCTCTACTATACAGACTTTTTGAGGCATACGTATCACTTGGTGCTTCATGTAAGTCAACTGCAGCTCAGTACTGAAGTGATAATGAAACACAGAAAGCAGTGCAGAGAAATGGCGCGTGTTGGAGTAAACATACAGGAGGAGTAGAAAGCTATGCCAACAAAGGATAATTATGGGAGAGGAAACACAGGAGGAGAAAAAAAGCATTGCTTGCAGGAAATTATTGTAAAAGTGGAAATATAGGAGGAGTAGAAAGCAGTGCCCAGAAGAGGTGAACATGGGAGTGGAAAGACAGGAGGAGTAGAAAGCAGTGCATAGCTACCTGACCAGAAGGGAGTGGTGGAGGGGGGCACAAAGCTGTACTCAGGAGCAGTAACAAAAGCAAACCCACACAGCACAGATGTGGCTTAAAGAGAAGACAGACAAGCAGAGACCAGAAAGTCACAACATCGCAGTTATCACACAGTCAACAAGTAGCACAACCAGATTGTAGCCTACAGTTACTGAGAAGCATAACAACATTACAGTAACTGAGCACAGCAGCCATGTTAGAGTTCCTGAGGATTGCAGCCATATTTACTTGCATAGAAGCCATGGTACAGAGTATTGCAGACTGGAGCCATAGCCATGTTACCCATGTTACCAAAAATACTGAGCATCACAGCCATGCTGCATTGTACCACTGCGCATCACAGCCATGTTACACAGTGACACTGAGAATTACAGACATAATACAGAGTGACACTGAGTATCACAGATATCATACAGAGTACGATTGAGAGTAACAGAAATGATACAGAGTGACACTGAGTATCACAGATATCATACAGAGTACCATTGAGAGTAACAGACATGATACAGAGTGACACTGAGTATCACAGATATCATACAGAGTACCATTGAGAGTAACAGAAATGATACAGAGTGACACTGAGTATCACAGATATCATACAGAGTACCATTGAGAGTAACAGACATGATACAGAGTGCCACTAAGAATCACAGCCATGATACAAAGTGCCACTGAATATCACATACATGATACAGAGTGCCACTGAGAATCATAGACATGACACAAAGTGCCACTGAGAATCAAAGACATGACACAGAGTGCCACTGAGTATCACAGATATGATACAGAGTACCATTGAGAATCACAGCCATGCTACAGAGAGCCACTAATAATCACAGCCATGATACAGATTGCCACAGAGTATCACAGACATGATACAGAGTGCCACTGAGAATCACAGCTATGAGCCGGGAGCATAACAAGCATGTTATATTAAGCATTGCAGCCATGTTGCCATAGAAAATTATAGCCATTTTATAGCCAAATGCGACTGAGCATCACAGATATAATACGTAGTGTCATTGGGAATCCCACCCATCACACTGAGGATCTTATTTGTGTTTCTTAGTGGCACTGGGCATAACTATTTTGCAGAAAGCCACTGACAATCACAGCCATGTTACATAGTACAGCAGAACATCACATTACCATATTACATAGCATTGCTTGGACTTGCTGACATATGTCACAGTGTCACAAACACTTTCAGCCATATTATCTGCTAAGCAAGGCAGCCATTCAATGTATTACTGAGACTATATAGCAGGTTTTTTTATTATTAGACTATATTTTGAACTAACAATGTAACCCTTTGTAAGTACTGACTATTTGGAAGTACTGTGGATAGTCCCTCAGTACATCAAAGGAGATCATTTTAAACTGCCATAAATAGCATTGTGACCAATCACTGCAGGCTGGCATAAAAATGATAAATCCCTGTTATATAGTGTCTCTGCACTATAGAAGCCACAGAGCATAGTGTTTCTGGATTTTATTTAGTGTTGATAAATTCAGGAATAGCAGAGAAAAACCCATGAGTGCCAAAGCATTTGTTTTGGGATGTAATCACTTCCAGTGAATCATAACTTGAGGATTTGCTTGGTGAAACATGGCCAGGCTGATGGCAATCCAAGGGTTCTTTGCGTCAATACATGTATTTACGTGTCAGAGCAGAGCAGGTTGAAGGGGTACACTGGCATTTGTCTTTGTAGTTGCAAGTACCTTTCTGAATCTCATCAATATATCCACTTGGTTTTCTGTCCATTAAGCTCTTTCAATTTTCGCTTGAGTTGGTAAATGAGGTTTAGAATCTCTGAATACAGTAGTAATGTTACATTGAGCCACTTGGATTGTTAGTCATGTTTGATAGTCTTTATTAGTATTGCAGTCAACAGGGGTTATGTAGTAAAAGCGGCAACGCTTGCTACAGTCGAATCACCTACAACAACCAATTATCAGGTAGGATTTAGTCACCCGTTGTTATTGTCATTAAAGCTATGTTGCATCCTCGGCACAAGGATTGTGAAATACTTACACATTCCCGAGGTCCGGTTGCAAGCATGTCCAGTGTGGTTTTCAGGAAACTTGTAGGGCAGATGAAGTTTTGTATCTAAACTCCTAAAGCCTTCCCGGAGCGACTGATGTTTGTAATACTCCACCAGCTCCTGTGCAGACAAATATTTTCATGTTCATGTATATATATGTACTATAACAGGCATGTCAAATTCACATTGTACTGTTAGAATCACGAGTACAGGTATGGGATCTTGCACTTGGATAAACATTATACAAAAAGCTTATTATTTTTGTTTGACTGGATTGCTTTTTCTCTTTAATAAAAGAAATACAGTATGATATACTTGAATCTAAAAAGGTAGCTTTAAACCTTGATGGTAAACAAATCCTTTTGGGGTTTTTTTAGGAAATGGTAAGAGGGGAGGAAAGTTGAGAATAATAAAGATTTGTTGGTGATAATGCAGGACCCAAGCATTCTAAAAAAAAATCCCATACCCATACCCATACTAAAATCTGTAGTTTCCAGTAATGGTTAGGTACAAGCTGACATTTGTGCAATGCACAGAGTTTTAACTACTGAATAATGGGACTATGGCTCCTCTAGACAAGCACTCATCTACAGAAAATGAAGCAGACAGACACAAACTGAAATTGTTTGTCATTTACTGTCATACTATAAGCAGATAAACATCCTAATCCGCTGTTCCCCACAGAAGCTCTTCCACTAAGCAAACAGCAAAACAAACATATGATATACAACCATTCAAGAAGATCTGTCAGGCATGAGCCAGCTTTTATTGACAGAAGTGACATAAGATAAAACTGGCCTATCAGTGTAAAATCCAATAGCTGACACATCAGAGCAGATGCCTAGCTCACATTTGTTAGGATTTCCAGACAGTGGTTGTTGTGGAGTATAACTTACTTGAGCTATGGCTCACATGCTCATGCTGTATGGCATTCATGATATCATTGTTGTCTTTCACACTTTATGGTCAGTGTTTATTCGTGTTTATCTCTTTTGCTTATTGATTTAATTAACATGGAGTACTGAGAGTTTTCAGTGAGTGTATATGACAGTTTTTAAATGAATGTACTATACCTCTATGTTATACAAAGCCAGAACTAAAGAGGTTAAGGATAGATGTCCTGACATATGCATAGATACAGTATGTGTTGTGGTGATGGGTGGAAATTACTCAACCTGCTACAAGATTAATCAATTCTAGAAATAGCATCTAGCTTGTTAACTACATGAGAATTAAGAGTTCTTCTGCATTTCTTCCTTTCCTTTTCTATTTTCAAACGTTTCATTTTCAGGTTAGATTTGTCTCTGTTCACCCTTTCTTCTCTTCTATTATATTTTCTTATTTACCACCACATTCTATTCTTTTGTCCTATTCTCACCCACAAATCTTTATTATTCTCCATGTTTCTCTTTCTTATCATTTTTGTACTCTCTCTCCCCTACACTCCTCTGACTTTTTCTCTTTTGTTGTGCCATAGCAGTAGCTGAGTCAAACTGCAGTGAGGAATTGTCGGCCCACCTGTGATACATTGTTCTTTGGTTTCTGGTTGTCTTATTTCCATTTTTCTCCCTCTAGTGGTAGATTGCTGTAATCTGCATATTGGAGTATTCTGGAGTATTCCCTGGCTCTACAGGTGGCCATATAACAAAAGCTGTTAACAGAGTTTCTTGCCCCAACGGGATTTTTAAACCTGCCAGATCAAGATCTGGACAACTTTCGGGCAGATACTGGTTGGGGAGGACCCCTCGAAGGCTCCCATACATAAGCCAATACAGCTTTTGTGTATGGCCACCTTAAGACTTGCCTAGCCCAGTCAGCTCTTCATGGTCCTGAGTATTCACCTGTCTGACATTAACGGAAGCTTTACAGAAGTTATAAGCAGTGTTGGAGAGGGAGAGAGGGCAAAAAGAAAGAGTGTTTTGTGAGTTGTTCCTCCAATAAAATGTTAATTAAGCTGCACACTATACAGATCATCTACTATCAGATCATCTACAGTACTACTGAGGCTGGGCTGGAAGTGACTACAATCATCGCATCCCCGTGTTTGCGGCGCTGATCCTGGACAAAACTCGGACAGCAGTGTTGAATACAAAATTCAGGCTTTATTCCATACACACAGAAAAGTGATTAAGCGGTGGGTGGGTATACACGCTGACTTACGCGTTTCTTGCCGGATCCACCGGCACTTCCTCAGACTCTGAGGAAGTGCCGGTGGATCCGGCAAGAAACGCGTAAGTCAGCGTGTATACCCACCCACCGCTTAATCACTTTTCTGTGTGTATGGAATAAAGCCTGAATTTTGTATTCAACACTGCTGTCCGAGTTTTGTCCAGGATCAGCGCCGCAAACACGGGGATGCGATGATTATAGGAGTGGAAACCGGTATGAAGTAACCGGCAACTCGTGAAGGCTGCGACTGGATGGACACAGAGAAATCCGGGTGAGCTCAGATGCGAACTGCATCCCCTTTCTTTGTTCTGTTGGAAGTGACTACAGACTACAGATTACTGAGCATCCAGACTACTGTACATACTGCACTACTGTAGTTGTACATGTCATATCATTGAAGCTTCAGGCTATTTTCTCGACAACAGAACTTCAGACTACATAATATAATACTAAGACTACTGACTACATTGTGCACATCTGAGATTTCTGACATGTATTGCATATGAATATAAGCTAAGGAATACTTCTGCAGGGAATGTTGATTTTCCAGTTCTCTTTCTAAGGTTTGTGTACCACCTGCAGGCTGTTGCATACTATTCTAAGAAAACATTTTGGCAGCTAAAGATTTTTCTTTAGTATTCAGATGATTCACAGAATAATAAAGGGATTTTAGTAGGGCATTCTGGTTTCTGGGAACCTTGTTAGTTTAGTGACTAGCACTTACAAAACATATTTTATGAGTACAATTCCCCAAGTCAGTCTGTCTGCAAGATGCAGAGCTACTACTGACTTCACAATTACTGCCATCTACAATCAGTTATTTATATTTTTAAAATCTCTATTATTATTAACACATTATTTAAAGGGCATAATTATGTGCAACTTTAATAAAAGACCTATTCAGCTGAAAAGTTGGTATATGCATGCAGACATGACTGATTTTGCTTTAGCCTTTATCCCCCAGCCAACATAAAAACTGCATAAAGTATGTCTAATTGTAATCATTACAGTTTTAACTGACCAGTCTTATATAAGGAAGGCTTGGTTTGACAATAGATAAGTTTTTGAAGTACTTGGGTTGTCAAGGGATACTGAGAGTTATGGTTCATAATCAGATGGAGGGCTGCAAGTTTATCTATAGATATATAATCTGTCCTTTTATCAACATTTTTCATAAGTGGTACCTGTTATGCTCTGGGTACTGAGAAAACACTGCTCTTCCCCACCATAAAACTGGTCTTGTGTTTAACATGTGAAATGTTTATATAAGAGACTAAAAACTGGATTTAATCTTAATAATTGTGTTTGCACCAATTAATTTGTTTTTCATTTGCCTTCACCTTCTTATTCTACCAGACTGCAACTGAAAGCTGTGTGGTTGTCTGGGTCACTGACATTCATCAAAATCTACTCCCTGATTTTTAGGGCAATTAACCCCTCGTAACCCGATGGCTTAAATTCCAAGCCTGAGATCCGCATCACAAAACATAAAAAAAAAAAAATACATTAAGACCAAATGCGAATTGTCAAAGAACGCTTCTATCTACACCAAACAAAAGAAACTGATTGGCAATCGCGTTGCAGTTACCTAGATCCAAGTCTACAGGTGTGAGAACTGGATGCCATCTTACTGCATCTCACTGTGTCTGTTATAATGTATATCTAATAAAAAGTCTCAGTCTCTGGTACAAGTATGGGATCCAGAAAGCTCAGAATTATGGAAAGACTATCGCCCATAGGAGCAAATTCACTAAAGTGCGAAGTGGCTAACGCTAGCGCAAATTCGCCAGCGTGACGACATTTCGCTACTTCGCCGGGCGCTGGCGTAAATTCGCTAGTGAAGTGGACCTACTCTAGCGCTACTTCGCACCCTTACGCCAGGCAAAGTTGCGCTATGGCGAAGGGACGTAACTACGCTAATTCACTAACTTGCGGATTTTCATGAACGTTAACTCTTGCGCCAGACTTTACTTCGCCAGCTCAGACCAGGCGAAGTGCAATAGAGTAGATAGGGCTTGCCCTACATTTACATATGGCACCTAAACTATACAGTGGGCACATGTATAGGGCAAAATAACAACTCTATTTTATTTTATGAAGCTTTCCCAGGCTTGTGTAGTGTAATGTATTTGGTCCTACACATACGTCCATTGTACTTTAACTTGGCACCGTATGCAAATTAGGCATCGCTAGCGTAACTTCGCTTTGCTTGACGAATTAACGCTAGCGCAACTTCGCTACCGTTCGCCTCCCTGAGCGCAACTTCGCATTTTAGTGAATTTGCGTAGCGCTGGCGAAACTACGCCTGGCAAAGTGCGGCGGAGTGTGGCGAAGCTTTCGCCGGCGCAACTTCGGATTTTAGTGAATTTGCCCCATAGACTCCATTTTATCCAAATAATCCAAATTTTAAAAAATGATTTCCTTTTTCTATGTAATAATAAAACAGTACCTTGCATTTGATCCAAACTAAGATATAATGATTCCTTATTGGAAGCAAACCCATCATATTGGGTTTATTTAACGTTTACATGATTTACTAGTAGAGATTTACTATGTATGGAGATCCAAATTTACGGAAAGATCCCTTATCTGGAAAACCCCAGTTGCCGAGCATTCTGGATAACAGGTCTCATACCTGTACTACCATAGAATGACTAAATAATTGCAGGTTTATGTTCTGCTTGGAATGATGAAGGTTGCATTTGGATTTTACTTAAAACAGCTCTTGATTTTATCAGAGACAACAGCTGCTCCTGGGAAGAAAGAGTTTAACAAACAATAGATCAGTGTGACAATTTTTTCTTAGTAAGGAAACAGAATCAATGCTTACCATTAAACTTTTAAATTTCCTATTTTCTGCAATGTGGAAAAAGCCATCTCTCGTTAATATCTTGATGTGCTTGACTTCGTTGTTGTACCTGCGGGCAATGCAAAACTTCTGAATATAAATTTGCTTTTAATCAGCAGAGGATCAATAATTACCTGAGGCCAGGGCCCAAAACAAGAGTAAGAGATTCATTGCACTAGCAGAATGTATATCCTGTCCACAATAGGTCTGACAACTCATTAACGGGATATATTTAGTAGGATGCAAGAAAAACGCACTGTGTTCGAAAAGATCAAACTACAAGATCATATTTAAATCCAGTTTGGTCTTCTTTAATATGGTTCCAGATGATTACCCTATAAAATATACTATATATAAATATAGTGTTGGGATATTTTCTAAAAACAAGGTTGTTGGAGAAAACTGAAAGAAAACAGACATTGTTGCAGTAAAAACACCAAGAACATGATTGATCTAAGACATATGGATGATAAATGAGGCAAGCAGCAGAAAAAATGTTCCAGAAAGGTGCCTTGTGCTACCAATCTGCAATAGTGCTAAATCAGAATGCTAAATGAGCCATCTACAACCTGTGGCTCTTTTGGCTGCTGCTGAAACACAAATTCCAGAACCCTCTAACAATAACTGAATTCTTTAATGGCAGGTTTGCCACGGGTTTCAGATACTTCCTGGCAATTGCATATTTATGGACTGAAGGAGAAACTGTTCTTTCATCCAAATCACCCAACTCAACTAATAAACTAATGTAGATATACAGTAGAAGCTTTTGGTGTACACACTGAACTAATGGATGGAGGAAACAACCAGTTTCTCTCCAGTGGTTCCTACGAGTACCACCCCAAATTGTTCCTGCTTCTTTTGATGTACTTACTTTTTTATTACTGCATTCATAATAAACTTTATTAGTAATAACAACCCTAAGGTGGACATAAATGCCCAGATATAGTCAGCAGTTTGGCCCATTTCAACCTAGCTTAATGTATAGTACATATATAGGGGAACTCTTCTGCAACCTGACTTGCCTAGCTTGAAAATTTAATTTTAGGTGCTGATGCACCCTCTTGGTGGGTGGATGGTGTGCCAGGAAATAAGGAAGTGAGACAAACAAGCCCTCTCTTTCTGCCAGATTCAGAATGGCATTTGGCCATACCCATGGATAGTCACATCACACAATATCTGTCCATTTGTTTAGATACCTGACAGGATGGCGCTTATAAGGCTACTCAGGACCGCCATTAGAAATCACGGGCCCTGTACAACAAAATGTATGGATCCCCCTGGGCCCCGCCCATCCAGGCCCCACCCCAGATCCTGCCCACTCCACACCACAGTTAAAAGACCACACTGACATCAGCGCTAAAAAGGTAACCCCCCACACACAAGTTATAAAAAGCTATTGATGGTCAGGGCCCCCTTATAAGTAAAAAAAAAAAAAAACTGTGGTGCCAGGGCCCTCCATAAAAGTTTTTTTAAAAAAATTGGTGGTCAGGGCCCTCCTAAAAGTTAAAAAAAAATAATTGGTGACCGGGGCCCCCTATAAGTTAAAAAAAAAAAACATTGGTGTCAGGTACTCCATACATTTTTTTTTACAAAAACATTGGTGCCAGGGCCCCCCCCACAAGTTAAAAAATTTGGGGCCCCAAAGAATTTTTTTTTTTTTTTAAAAAAAAAAAAAACCTTGGCACCAGGGCCCCTTTACAAGTTAAAAAAAAATTGGGGCCCCATAAAAAATTTTTTTAAAAGAATTGGCAGGGGCCTATAGAGTATTAAACAAAAACATTGGTGGCCATGGGATTAAAAAACAAAACAAAAAACCCCACATTGGTGTCAGTAGAATTGAACTCATGGCTTCAGGACTTCAATTATAGCTGTTTTCGTGACATTGGGTCTTTTCGCCGCTTCAGGGCTTCAGTGTAGGCTCCTTTCGTGACTTTGTTTCTTTTCACCGCTTCAGGACTTCAGTGTCTGCTCCTTTCATGACTTTGGGTGGTCTTTCCGCAGCTTCAGGACTTCATCTGTTTGGCATTTCCACATTCGGCTGTTCGGGACTTCGATTGAGCGGCACCGCTTTGGAGCTGTCAAGGGGGGCCCGTCTCTTCGAAAAGTGCAGCCCTGCCGGGCCCCCCTTTAGGCCCGGGCCCGGGACACTTGTCCCCCCTGTCCCCCCCTGATGGCGGCCCTGTGGCTACTGTTATCTTTGGTCCACAGGATGTAGACAGCTGCTATATCCCTACAATCTCATTTGTCGTCCAAGAGCTTCAAATTCAAACTTTAAAGCTCTTGAAGAATATAAATTACCAAGTGAGTTAATTATACAACAGGACATTGCCCTAAATTGTTTAGAAGGTTATCAAGTGAATGGCAAACCAGCTGCTTTAAGCTTTATCTGATAAAAGTGGGGCGGGAATACAGATGTAATGTGACATCCCTGCTGTAGTGTAATATCTGCAGCTTTAAGTGTAAATTGGCATGGGGGATAAAAAACATCTATTTTCCGGTCTATGACTGCATTCATTAGTTTTACACTCATTAGAAACTTGCTTGAAGGCAATATAAGAAACAAACATATCTGCACTGCTGCTAGTGCATAGCTCATTATTGTCTGAACCTATCAAATATGTGTGGTTGTGTACAGGAGGTAGAAAACACAACACCATACATCTCACAAGAAAATGATTGAGTAGTGTGGTATAACTTTAAGAGAATGCACATGAGATTAAATATATTATTAATCATGGAGCAATCAGCTATGTGGATTTCAACAAAACATGTGATCGTTTTTAATGCCTCATGTCCCAACTGCATATAAATAATTACACATTAGGCTCTGGGCTTCCCTTTGTCCTAATGCAAAAATCACTTCTGTCCATTTTACTTTTATGCATGCCTGATTATACTTCTAGTGGCATACTACATCATTCTGTAAGATAGAAAGCCTATTGTTCTTTAAGGACACATAAGTGGTTCCTCACCATGCCACAGACCTCAGAAAATACCTTTGCATTGCAGATTATGGGAATCACAGAGTCCTGAACAATCAAATTGCATGATCGAGAGAAAATGCAGAACTGCTATCTAGCTACTGGCTACTCAGCCTCCTTCAGCATCTGTGAGAGCTCTCATAATCATTAAAATTCTTACACTGTACTGGTACACCAATTGCAAAATGTATGTATATTAAAAATCACGGAGGACAGAAATAACTGAAGGCAGTTCTCTTTGCCTTACGGACACAGAGACAGTAAGATACTTTGGCATAAGTTACTACATACTAGAAGGAAAGTATTTGTTCCAGACATGCAAAACAAATAATTGTATCTAAATGCTGTCATTGATGCACTATGTGAACTAAGCAAAGAAAACTGACTTTAACTTGTACCTTCAATATATTTATTTTTTCTTTTGTTTGTGGGAAATTTAAAATTCAATAAAAAATAACTTGGCAAAAAAATCACCATATAATATCACTTTGAGAGGCACATTTATTAAAGGTCGAATTTCAAATTCATGAGTCTTTAAAAACTCCCATGAACTGTATAAGTAACACTATGAAACATTTATATGGATAATATGAAACACATAGGGCCTTATTTATTGAGCAGCGTGCACTCAGTACAACATTTTCCAAGTCTTTTACATTTAATAATTAAATTTCCTCCCTGGAAGGAATCCTGAAATGTTATCATCACAAGCCTTTTTTGCCACATGTATTGGGGAGTCAGGATTTGGCTGGTAAGCACATCATGAGTAATATTGCATAGTCCCCACAGAACAGAACAGTGTTCATCCACTCAAAGAAGTCAAACACGTTTTAATAAACTGATTATTGTCAGTCAGGTAGATGTTGCTAAATGGAACCTGCTGGAAAACCTTTAGGATTCCCAGTTTGATATGCCATCAATTATTCCCACAGAACATTTTTCAGTCCAGTTTAGCAATTTTAGAAAATGCCTTATTTCTGCATACTCTGCTAGATAACAGCGATCACATGTGTATACACAGAAAGAAGTGCTACACAATCATTCTCACCGCTCTTTGCAGCTTCAGGTGCCGACTGTGACTCTGTCTGCCCAGGTCAAATCCAATCTCCCAAAACATATTCCAGTAACACTCTGGTTCAGTGAAAATATAATTTATTTGTGCGACAAGTGAATAATTTGGTCCAGCCCTTTATCAAGCTGAAGCTTGAAGCTTGATAAAGGGCTGGTTATGCCCGAAACGTTGCTTCACTTGTCATACAAATAAATTATATTTTCACTGAAACGGAGTGCTGCTGGAATATTTTTTGGGAGAGTGATCACATGTGTGCTATTCATGCAGTCAGTTACATATTCCACACATACACTGTAAGCAAACAGAAAAAGACAGTAACATCTACTTTTCATGACTCACTTGATACTGATTGCATACTCCCCACTCTCCTTTGTCCTATGCCGAATGAGGTAGGTACTGTTCTCTCTGCTGGTTAGTTCACTCTCCGCCTGCACCCTTTCCATATCTCCTGCATACCTATGGGAATGAAGAGGTAGAGCTTTGTATTTTCTGAAATGTTACTGCCACTGTACTTGCTGTAAACCAAGCCACCATACGAATCAGATGCAAAAACAAAAAGTTTATTTTAAGAACAGGTCATAGCTAGGATACAATACCTACAGGGAGCAATGTGGTAACCTATCACTGCCCCAGAGCCCAATTGCAGTAGAGGACCAATTTTGGATCCCCCCATCCCCTGCAAAATTGTGTCCAGTGGTCACATATAAGGTTACTGGATGAAAACAGACACCAAATACTTGACAGACGAACATGGCATGCCACCAATATCAAACATTAAGCAAATTATACTAGATGTCTTAGAGCAGTGATCCCTAACCAATAGCTCGTAAGTAACATGTTGCTCACCAACCCCCTGGATATTGCTCCCAGTGGCCTCAAAGCAGGTGCTTATTTTTGAATTCCTGGCTTAGGGACAAGTTTTGGTTGCATAAAAAACATGTGTATTGCCAAATAGAGCCTCCCATAGGCTGACAGTGAACATAGGGGCTACCAAATAGCCAATCACAGCCCTTATTTGTCACCCCAGAGACTTTTTTGTGTTGCTCCCCAACTCTTTTAACATCTGAATGTTGCACACGGGTAAAAAAAAGTTGGAGATCCCTGTCCTAGAGGAACTTGTGGAGCAGCGGATATAAATAAAGCAGCATGCACCCTAACCAAAATACTTTTCTTCTATGTCAGAAAAACTATACTTATGCACTGCGTCGGGAGAAAGAGACCCTCAGTCAAAAAATGGAAATGACTAGTAAATACAATGTTAGCATTATACAAACTGACATATGAAAATAGAGGGTGTCCTGGTATCTCCCTTTGACATTTGATAAGTGTTGTTATAAGGTCACTGAAATATTTTGGTATATAGCTACTCACCAAGGCTGCCCAGAATAATCCACAGGCTTTGGAACCTGCAGTGGGGATTATAGAAAAATCAGGTTTGTAGTTAGAATGTTAACAGAACAATTACTATAAAGCTGTACTACATCCACTTCCTTTTCAGGAAATATGCTTTTCTGATTTACTGATAATAAGTACATTTCTCCAGAGTCTCTCATATAAACATTCAAACTTGATTTGTCAGTGCAACAAAAAAAAATACTTAGTAACTCTTAAAACTCAATAGTTTTCTGACTTTGGAATCAAATACATATTCCTTCTATGTGTTACAGATTCAAATATTAATGGGTGGATAGTCCATCATAAAGAATTAAAATTGCACTTACACATGGACAAGGCTTAACAGCATCACTTGGGAAAAAGCCAAGCTCCCCTGTGGCTATATTCCTACCCTATAAAAAAAAAAAAAAAAGAATAGAGAAGCTATTAGTCCATACTAACCCAATAGCAGTTTAACCACCAGAGAAAACGATACTTAACATGTTGATTAACCAAATACTTATGTAAATGTACATTTGTTTGTGCATAGGAATCAAAACAATGAGAATAGGTACAGTGATTGGAGAAATGGAAAATGGAAATGGAAAATGTTATAGAGCTACAGATAGATAGCCAGGTGGCAGGATAAACAATTATTGGGCAATCATAGGAATGGTAGGAGTAGTACTATGTTAGCTAGGTAAAATAAAGGGCTTGTGCAGGGTCACATTCCATATAGGAACAGAAAAGCTATTTTTTTTAATCTAGAGAACCTTTCAAATAGAAGAAAGTGATATCATTGCTGAGGGCTATTTACTATCAATGCTGTTAATACAATGTAACATTAGTGCAGATTTAGTAACTAGAGTGCTGATCTTGGTGGTGAGCAGGGTGGGCACAAAATCCTTAAGCAACAATATTCCATATGGCAGTTAAAATTAAATTATTTCCTTTGCAAGCAGCAGGTAGCTTAGATCTGGAAATGGGTCCTAAAACCAAGAGGAACGCACAATGAGCAAGGCAAGGCACTCTGAACGTATGTTAAACTGAGCCCCGGTAGAGTTAAAGATATGTATTAAACAAGGGCATGCTGCTGGTCCATGCCACAATATTTCAGAAACACTTTGACAGGTGAATCAGCTGGTATGCCAGGAAACAATGGATGTTTGAGTAGTTAAGAACTGTCTATTATTAAATTTTTGCTTATAATATATCACCTTTTCCTGTATTTTTGCATGAAATGTAAATGTTAGGGGTTAGGTCTGTCAAAAAATTGCAACAAGAGGAATTATATGGAGAGGAGTATAAAGAGAAAACCAAGGGTTATTTGTATCAGTGACAGGGACAAACACCAAAACAATGTGAAATATTAGAGGAGGTATAAGGAAAGATATCCTGAGCAACAGGAGAAGTTACTCCGATTGCCATTTTGAAATCAGGAAGAATTTTTTTCCCCCTCTGTGGCGAATTGGAGAGGCTTCAGATGAGGTTTTTTGCCTTCCTTTGGATCAACTGGCAGTTAGGCAGGTTATAAAAAAAGTTAAAAGGTTGAACTTGATGGACATGTGTCTTTTTTCAACCTAACTTACTATGTTACTATGTAAGTTATAGTTATACATAGAAATGAGAAGCATAATAGGAAGCAGATGAAGGACCATTGAGAAGACTTAGGGAGGTATTATAGAAATGATATGATACAGTATATGATAAATAAAATTAATTATAATCATACACCTGTAGTTTCTGTAGAATGGGCAAAGAGGACTGTTCATTTGGGATGATAATAGGGAGTACTGAATGAGCTGTTGGGAAAGTTGTGAGGAAAAAATGCTGAGAATTCTCATGTACTTTAGCCTTACCTGCCAGAATAAGATGTGCGGATCAGCTCTCAGGACTTCAATGGTATCTCCTATCTGCATACTGAGAGAGGGCCTGCTGTGTGCTGGTGGTGAGGGAAATCCACTGTAGTTTCTTATTACTTTCATCTTTGGCAAATCTGAACATCAAAGAGGGATACGAACAGAAATTTTTAAAAAAGAGGGAAAAAAATGAATCCTTTAAAAAAAAAAAAAATAGAAAATTAACAAAGTGCGATAAAATAATTTGTGGAAGTGTCATTTAAAGATAAGCTGCCAGATGGTGAATATTGACAGTGCTCACGAGATCTTACTGACTGTGTGGATGTGCTACTGTATTAGCATTAGAGGAACTATAATGATGTGACTCTTCCTGCCCCCATGAACAGGCTACATCAGAGGGTTGATTTATGAAAGTGTTCTTTTCCGTGAGCCTTGTGTGTTGAACATGCAGTGAATGATTTGAAATGTCAGATTTGAAATGCTCAAACTATATTTCAGTCATGATCAAGATCAACAACAATAACAATCTGGGGATTCTATTTCCTAGCTGCTTACATGATTAATTCAAATTCAAAAATGTATCCTTCATTGTTTGTTGTACCAGAATATCCAGTTATGGGTGTAAAGTTCAAATATAAAACACAAATGCTATATACTGTAGCTGCTACAGAAAAGAGACTATCATCATTTTAAAATCACCAACAGCTTAATCACCAACAGAGACCAAAAAGGAGTTCATTCTTCAGTGGGAAGCCTAGATAGTTTCCCCAAGAAGGCAACAAATGACATGGCAAGTAAGGTCGGTACCAAAGAGCTACTTGGCAACACCAATTTATTTCCTTCACAAAACTGCGCTAAAGTAAAATGTACAAATATTGATCTTTATTCAGTATTTCAAGATTTTACATTTTCCCATAACTGCATGAATTTCCCATAACTGTTCCTTGAAATTGGCCATTCCTACACCCCTTTATCACATTTCCATTACTCCCTAAGAGATGGTATTGGTACATAACAACAGCCCAAGTGAGGCATATGAGCATAGTTGAGAAATATGAACCTGTCGGACAAGGGCCACTATGGATAACCAAAGCGCATGTGCTGCATGAACGATTCACATTGCAGGAATGAACCACTGCAAAGCTGTCTTTAATACCAGCAGAGGCATATTAGTGTTTGGCATAGAGCATAATTCCAGCCTGTCACTCTCAGTAAATCCCTTTCAGATTAAAGGAGAATGAAAACCCAAAAATTAAAATGGCTGTAAACACTGTATATATTGATCTTACTGCACCAGCCTAAAGTAAGTATCCCTATGTTCCAGACCTACAAAGTTGTCACTGGAGCTCACCATCTTCGATAATGTAAGGAGTGTCAGTGACCCAGCACATGCTCAGTGAGCTTTGAGCTGCTGAAGCTAAGCAGAAAGGTTCATCTGTCAAAATCTGATGGTAGGGCTGACTATTAAATTCTGATGCCAATTGCACTGGTTTATGAGTTGCTATGTAAAGTAAATCTAAATTATTTACTCGGCCTTGTATTGTGATATTTAGGGGCAGATTTATCAAGTTGCAAAGTGAAAACAAGAATTTAAAAATTAAAATTTCGAGTTTATTTTAGTGTAATTCAACTAGGTAATAGTTAAAATTCGGTTCGAGTTTTTAAAAAGAATGCGATCCGAGTTTTTAAAATATATTCTAATTCTAATTTCGAAATGTATCATGTACTGGCCCTTTAAGAATTCAAATTTGACTATTCGTCGCTTTAAACCTGCCGAATTGCTGGTTTAGCCTTTGGGGAACGTCCTGGAATCAATTTGGAGTTGTTTGGTAGCATCCTGAAAATCAATTTTTTTCCTAAGAAAAAATTTGAATCAAATTCGATTCAAGTTTGCGGGTCGATCGCATTCACCCGTTTTTTTTTAAATAAAAAATGTAAAATCGACTTTATGCAAATTTATGGGAGTTTTTATATACTCCCATAAACTATAAATTCGACCCTTAATAAATCTGCCCCATATATTCTATATAAAATGTATTCTGTAAGTCGGCCCCTAAGATCAGTAAGTGACAGTAGCACAGAGCATGTGCAGTAAATCAGCAGAAAAAGAAGATGGGGAGCTACTGGTGGGTGTGGTGGATGGTACAGAAGCCCAAAACATAATGTAAAGCCTTTCAAGCCTACTTGTTCTTTTTAAGATTTCTCCTTTAAAAGGGATACTGTATGTACCTTTTCCTAAGCATTTTATAGCTTACATGTTCCGTGAGTTGATTTACACACACACAAACGCACGCATTTACAGTATATCTATGCCACATTCATAAAGCCTATGAAATAACCACATTCACAGGACTTTACCACGAAAATGTACTAAAACACAGAGGAAACATGCAGGAGTTCTATGTATGATAGATGAAAGAACTAATGAGGTGAATCATTTATTCTCAGAAAGAGCCACTTTGACTCTGATACTGGCCAGCGGCCTTATCATCAGTTACTTCTATTAATGAGTGATTGTTGGAGTCACGCAAATAGGGGTGCTATTAATCGCATCAGAAGATTATGCCACACCATGTAGCTATCTGTCAAAGCATGAGGGATAATTCTGCTAACCTGTCACGCTGCATTCAAAAGTGCTGGCCAACAGGGCTGCCAGAGGAACCACTTAGGGGCCCAGCAGCCAAGATTTAAACAATATCAAATATAATTACATGTATCTAGAAGTTCAGTGATACAGTATTTTAGAAAAGGCATTACTTTTACGTGTTACCAACCCCCTATCTAAACCCATAAAAAATGGAATTTATTTTGTGAAAGTAATTTCCTATTATTGATGATGCCAGGTTTGATTTGGAAGGATTCAAACAGTGAGAGCAAATTCATATTAGCTACATAATGATTTGCAGATGAAGTCACTAATTAGCAATGACAGAAAACACAGACGCTGAAAATTAATTTATGTAAAATTAGGAAACATTTAACACAATATATTAGAATCCCTACTGATGTGCATCCAAGCATCCCAATTATATGTGCAAATGTTGGCGTGCTGTATTCCGCGTGGTGTTAAATCTTGCACATTACAAAAAACACATGCCAGCTGCAATTTATAAATGGGAAGAGTGGAGGGTAAGGTACGGCAACTTCTGCCTGCAAATAAAAGGAACATTTCATGCTCTTCCTAAAATACCTCCCACGCTTTAAAACAGTGCACGATATTACTAAATGGGCAGCTTTAGGAGTCAAAACACTAGGAGACATTATTATAAAGTTGCATCTCTGTAGCTGAACGCTGGCGATGTTTCTATATCGCTAATTCGTTAGCATGAGCATTTCATAGCGAACTTTTGCTAGCATTCATTTTTGCCTAGTGAAACTTCGTTAGTACTCTTACAGTTAGTTCAATTTGATTAGGGCGGTTTTATAAAGGTCATATATATGTCTTTATTAGAGATGTTGGTGCAAATGCGTGAAGTGGCCACCTATTTTTACAAATGTCCAAGGAAGCAAAATAAAGACAAAATAGATCCTCTAATGCCCTAGACATTTGCCAACCCTAAAGCAAGTGTGACACAAAATTGTAATAGTTTTTTAGAACTTTTATGACTTTTCAGCATACAGGATATGATGTCACTGACATGATTGAGGAGGACGTAGCTTCAACTTATCACTTCACCTGGTCTAAGGTAGCAAAGGAAACTCTGGCGAAAGAGGTAACGTTCTGTAAAATTCGCACTTTACTGAATTTGTGAAGTAACGATGCGCCTTGTGATAGGATGTGGAACTGCGATAGCGATGGTCTCTTTCACTACTGAATTGTCCTCTAGACCTGTTAGTAAATTGGCAATGTCCCTGTGGATTGGATTTCTGGTGAATTTTTGCTTCACCTTTTAGTAAATCTGCCCCATGGAGAGATGCACTAGCTTCAGTACATCAACTCACTATCTCTAGTAGGGGCAGATACATACAGATCAAATTCCTTAATAGAGTTTATCTCACCCCATAAAGATTTGCTAGGATTTATCCTGGAGTCTTATCCAGTGTCCTAAATGTCAAAATGTCAAAAAGATTTTGGAGAGAGATACTTAATTATGCTGAAACCACCTTAGCACTCGCTAATATACTCTCACCCAGCCTATGTCTTCTGGGTATTATGGAAGCGCTACCACTAAGACCCCCGGCTAAATTATGCTATTTCCAACTGTTCTACTATGTAAAAAAGGCAATATTGCTAGACTGGAAATCCATGGGGCCATCTGCATTTATTTTTTGGAAAAAAATCATTAATAAATCTTTACCCAAGCAGAAACTGGTATTTCAGGCACGAGAATGCCCTGATAATTTTAAGCTATTTAGGGACCATGGCTGGAAGAGAATGCGTCACCCTAACTGAGCCCCAGAAACCAGACAGAATTGTATGACTGATAATCTTCCCCCAGCTCACTCTCCCCTACTTGTTTTTCTCTCCACTCTATCTTTTGCATCCTTCTTCTCTTAATTAAGGGGCTATTGCCCTCTGTATTGAATTTTTGATTTGAAATGCAAAGTAAAAACTTGTAAAAAAAAAAACTGCTTGGATGTGTTACAGGGATTTCTACAGCAGAAAGTAGCAGGATATGCTGAACACATTTGTGAATAATACAGACTAAATAAGATCTGTTTAAGCAGTACTCCTCTATTAAATGTTTAAATTAATGCAAATAGGTAGGGGATGGGGAAGTGGTAATAACTGGAGAAGAAGGGAAATTTTCATTTGGTTTGAAGAAGACACACTATTGGTTAAATTTGGTAACGCAATATCTGTGTCCACTGGAATTAATTTAACGCCAGTTTAGGTCAGTGTAATCCACTGCTCCACACCTATAGAATTATATGTAAAATTTGTTCTCTGAGTCTAATGAAATTAAGTTTTGTAAATGTATTCTGCCAAAGCAGTAGTGATAGTAGACCTTGGTCAGAAAACACAATTTAACCCAAATGCCGCAACCATAATACAGTATATGGTCAGGTGTGACCTATGCAATGACTTTCTGCTGTGGCTCAAAATGTAAAAATTTACAAAACTCTTTTAAAAAGCATTAATTGCTAAATTAATTGGTTCTTGATGTATGTGAAATTAAAATAAATAAATCTGTGTAAAAAAAAGTGGAAATTGAGAAGACTATTTTTAACCCTAGAAATTGTGTCAAATGGCACTTTTGCTCCAAATACATAAGTGTTTGTTGACAAAGTCTAACGTCCATAGGTTATGTACATAATACACAAAAGCCATGAATATCCTGTAAATTATATCCTTATAAACGGTGAGTTCTGATGTCATCAGTTATAAACGGTGAGTTCTGTCACATGACTCATTGAAATTTGTGTATTATAATTAATAAAGTACCCCCAGTTGCAAAATATGAGGATATTATAAGTTCCATGGCCTTCGGCCTCGTGTTTTTTTATGGTCATGAAACTCCTCGGTAACTTATAATATCCTTATATTTTACAAGAGGGGGTACTTTATTCACTATATTATGCATTTCATTCTTTCTTTTGGCCACTTAACTTTAAAAGTTACCTGAATGTGAAATCTTATTTTAAAAATATACAGAGGACTACCCTGAGTTATTTAGGTTCTGAGCTGGATCTACTAATATTCAGCAGATGATACTTACAGTATGCCCACCCAAACTGCTGCACTGCTGGCATCTACAGTCTCAAGGGGAAAGCACCTTTAGTTATCAGTCAGTAACAGTATTGATATTTGTATTATTTGTATGTATGGACAATTGTGTTGCCTCTGGCACCAGCGGGTGAACCAAAAATAAGAATAAAGTATGGATCTCAACAGTCACAGGTCTGCTTTACCATTGGACTGGACTGTAAGACCAGTGCAAAAGGTATATCATTTCTGACCTAATTCTTTGTTGGGCTTTAGTTCTCTTTAGTTCTTTAGTTAGTTATGGCTATGCCAAAGGTCTTCAAGCCAGCTTCATATTTAAACCAGGTTGCATTTATGTGTTAAATGAAAATTCCTGTACATTTCTTTCAGCGTAATTCTGAAAGCTTCATGGTGTTTTGCCTCATCTGCCTTGTTTGTCTTCAACTGGAATGTATTTGATGACAAGCATGCTATTCCACATTCCTCTACTAGTCCCAGGAAAGATCCTACATGTGATAAAAGGTGATAAAACTCTAAGATGTCCCTTTCCCTGTCAGTAGCATTCTTTCTGCTACTAGATTGTATAGAAAAAGATTTTAGTTCTGTTTATTAACTGCAGTATTTGTATTGATAAAAAAAAAACATGTACAGTAGATATGTCCTTGATACAAGATGGGGGTATGGGTTCTGCAGGAACTCTTGAACTGACTGTGAGTTTATACAGTTGCTTCATTTTCAATTAGTGAAATATAACCCATGTTTATAGCTATATTTAGGCATACAGAGAGTATAATTTGCAGCAGGATGTGGAATTAATTGTAATCTTTATAAAACAGTAAAGAATCTGTCATGAAAACAAATGTATGCCCTCTACTTCTTCCTTCCCCATTTTGTGATTTAAAAATATGATTAACTTGCCAATAATAAAATAATGCAATTCAGATTCTAAGCTGCAATGAGAGAAATAAACACTGCACTGACATCTATACGATATTTACAGATCCTCAGTCTGGCATATACACAGTTCTGAAGTGGAAGACTGATTTCTGGCTTTTAGACCAGTTGGCATTAAAGCATTCAGAACAGTCAAAACATTAACCAGCAAAAATTTAATTACCACATTTATCGTTTATGTGTACAAAAAAGTGCGGGGGTTTGGGGAAATACAAATTATGACTAATTAGTCACTTTAAAAAGCTGAACAACTGTGGTTTTGGAATAAACAAAGCATGTTTACAGAAGCAATAATTAGAGTTGAAATACAGGACACCTATGGGATATTAAGTGGTCCTTATTTAATTTCCCATCTGGTGCTACAAAAACTTGCATAATAAAGACTCAAAGGGGGAAATGTAATAACATTTGCAAAGTTCAAAGCTTTGCGAATAAAAATTTGCATGCTGCAATGTAATATTCTTCGTTAGGCTTTTATTGCATTGCGAACACCTGCTCTGGAGTTTCATTAAATATGCTGTCGCAAATAATAGTTTGCGATTGTGAAAATTTATTGCATACACTGCGCAAACTATACCGCTATCCTACGGTCACATGAGGGGCAAAGTGTTTGGAAAGGCAACATGTTTCACTTTGCGAACATTTCTTTCCATTGCAAATGAATTTGAACGATTTTTGCATTAGTGACCAATATAACATTCCCCCAAAAGAGCTTATTTTATAATACAATCCAAATGGTTACTCAGCTCAACAGGACAAAACCTGCATTAATGCAGAAATTTCTGTAAGAAAGATTTGTTTCCACTTGGTAGACACTTATACAGGAATGGGAAACCTGTTATCAAGAAAGCTTCAAATTACGAGAAGGCTGTTAAAGGAGAACTAAACTAAGCTCTAAAGTAGAGTTTTATCCCGTATGTGCAGTTTGGTATTGGTGCCTACTACGCATGTGACTGAAACACTGAAGTTTGCTGAAGGAAAACCATAGGATCTGAAGATACAGAAGATATTGCCCATGAGCTTCACTGCGCTACTCTGCATGAATATGCCAAGGGAGGGTAGGGGTGGGCCTTTTCGCTTAACTGGGGTTTAATTCTCTCTAATTTTTAAAAATTATTTTCTTTGTCTCTGTTATAATGAAATAGTACATTGTACTTGATGGTAACTAAGATATAATTAATCCATATTGGAAGTAAAACAATCATATTGGGTTTAATTAATGTGTAAATGATTTTTTAGAAGATAGGGAGATTCAATTACCAGAAAGATCCTTATCCAGGAAACCCCAAGTCCCAAGCATTCTTGATAATAGGTCCCATACCTGTAGTGTATTTGACTCCCATGCAATGAGTGAGGTCCAACTGATACTGTTGTCCAACTGGAGGGTGAAGGCCAGATGTGGGCCCTCTCATAGACTGCTAAAGGAGATGTTAAGTTGCCTTCCTATATGCATTTTTCATGTATACATTACTGAGAAGATCTGGTCAATGTTATATCAATGACATACCTAATCTCTCAATGCAGAGGGCCTGGCAGTGATCATAAAGAGCTGTTATTGGTTATGGGGAGGCTGAAGGTTCCTTTCTGCAGTAGCAGCCTATATACAGTATAAGCCTCCTGCTTAGAGAATTAAGACATTGGCCATATAGAGATCCTTGATTCCTAAGAATACTGTCTGAAGGAAAGTGGTTTCTAGTGTTTCACTTTTCATAAAGTCCAAGGACTCCATATAACCGAAATCCTGAATTTAGTATATGAGATATTACATATGTTACAGCCATGGGCGTCCGCAGAGGGGGGCAAGAGGGGGCAGTGCCCCCCCCTGGGACTGTGCACATAAGTTTCCACCTGTTCGTGCATTGGCCCCAGTTTACTGTGGTTTCTGTCGCGATCCCTCGAAGATTTTTCTTCTGTGCAGCAGAGTTTTCTTTTAGCTCCTTCCCTAGGTGCTCGCTCCCCCCTCCCTTGTCACGGTGCTGCCGGATCGTATTACTTCAGCTGTGACAGAGAGAGAGAGCAGCCAGGGAGCATCTGATTGGCCAGTAGCACAGATTGCAGCGCGGGAGAAAACGAAGGAAGGAAAGCCCTATCTATTGCAGTCTGCAGCCTTGTACTTGTGAGTTCTGGGGGTATTTATACAATTACTTGCCACTGTACCATCTGTTTGTGAGTTCTGGGGGTATTTATACATGTACTTGCCCCTGTGCCATCTGTTTGTGAGTTCTGGGGGTATTTATACATGTACTTGCCCCTGTGCCATCTGTTTGTTAGTTCTGGGGGTATTTATACATGTACTTGCCACTGTGCCATCTGTTTGTGAGTTCTAGGGGTATTTATACATGTACTTGCCACTGTACCATCTGTTTGTGAGTTCTGGGGGTATTTATACATGTACTTGCCCCTGTACCATCTGTTTGTGAGTTCTGGGGGTATTTATACATGTACTTGCCCCTGTGCCATCTGTTTGTGAGTTCTGGGGGTATTTATACATGTACGTGCCCCTGTGCCATCTGTTTGTGAGTTCTGGGTGTATTTATGCATGTACTTGCCCCTGTGCCATCTGTTTGTGAGTTCTGGGGGTATTTATGCATGTACTTGCCACTGTACCATCTGTTTGTGAGTTCTGGGGGTATTTATACATGAACTTGCCACTTTGCCATCTTTGTGTGAACTAGGCTTGCCACTTGTCAGACAACCGGTATTTTGAAGGATTGCCCGGGTCAAAACTTCCTGGATGGTTTTTCAAATTAGGGAAACTGTGCAGGATTCCCTTGATTGACCCGGCGATCGGCTGATCGCCGTGGCATAGCTCCACCCCCTGATGGCAGTGACACACCCACCTATCTCACAGGCCCGCCCACAGATGCCTCCTTGCCCCACCCTGGAAAATTTTCTGCGGACACCCATGGTTACAGCGTGTGAAAAATGTGGGCAAGAATTCTCTCCCGTAGTCAAATAATTACTTAAATGGGCACACAGGTCAACCCTTGAACTCTGAGTAAATGGATTCATGACATTTAGTTTAACATCAATTGCAATGAATTTGAGTAATGCCATGAAATCCTATCCAACTGTGATCTACATGTATAACAATCGCCATTTCAGAAATAAATGACCAATAGCATCAATATATCTGTGATATCTTAAATTAAAATGGAATTAGGACTAATTTTCTACAGATTTTTCAAATTGCACCATATCTCCATAGTCAGAAAATATGCTATAGAACGTTCGTCATTAATATTAGTAAGGTTTGCTGCAAGGAAATATGCCACTAGCAACAGCAATAGCCTCTGCAGGAAATTCACAATGGGGAGAAATTGTTTCTAAAATTGTAACACAAGAGAAGAAAAAGAAGAAGTGAAATCAAAACACTGTTAGTCCATAAACACTCACTTCAAAGCCAACTAGTTCAGTGTGGCGCCTATATAGTATAATTGGCAAAACTGCCTTATATAAAACGTAACTTTTAATAAAATTAGGCTAAAAAGAGGAATGCCCACAAACAACAAACCCACTGCTAGTAGCCCATAAGGCCGCAGTGCAGGAACAATGTCCTTAAAAAACATTCATTTAAAAACCAGCAAATGGTGGAAACGGTGGTATCTTAATCAGCCAACAAACATACTTCGCCTGCAAAACGCCTGCATGTTGGTCAGGCGCGCAGGCGCAATATGATTGTGTGAAAATACGTCAGCGAAAAGACGCACCAATGTCTCTATGACCTTTTTTGATGATGTCATGCGCAATACCCGGAAATCCCGCCCAGAGTAATCTCGTGCTACTAGCGCAAATGCGCAAATGCCTATTTAAACTTTGAAAAGATGAGCGCCCACCACTTATGCCCCTGAGGAAGCTGAAGTAGTCAGCGAAACACGTTGGACGGCATAGGTGGACGGTGGCAGCTTAGCTCCCACTTTGTCCCTACGTAGACAGGCAGGTTTATGCTGACAAACTTGGGGCACAAATGGAAGGGTGGGAGTGGGTAGTGTTTGCACTGTAACCAATGGTTTATACTACTACCGGCAAAGTATGTTGGTTGGCTGATTAAGATACCACCGTTTCCACCATTTGCTGTTTTTTAAAGGAATGTTTTTTAAGGACATTGTTCCTGCACTGCTGCCTTATGGGCTACTAGCAGTGGGTTTGTTGTTTGTGGGCGTTCCTCTTTTTAGCCTAATTTTATTAAAAGTTATGTTTTATATAAGGCAGTTTTGCCAATTATACTTTATAGGCGCCACACTGAACTAGTTTGCTTTGAAGTGAGTGTTTATGGACTAACAGTGTTTTGATTTCACTTCTTCTTTTTCTGCTCTTGTGTTTAGTAGTTTAATCTACACAAACTTGCAGTGTGATTGCCTTAGTTACACGGTGTTCACAGCTCCTCATTTCATTTCCTAAAATTGTAACACACCCCAAAATTTCCGTTATGGTTTTATGTACAGTATCTTAGAGCAGTTCTATATAATGGGTTTATTGATTACAGGATGTCTCCTAATATAGTTTTATTAAATGCTATAACTAACCAGCAAGCAGGTTTTTCAGGTTAATGGTTAATAATGAGTGTTAACAATAACATATTGGGTGGTAGTTAAATGCAAGGAATTTAGGACTCTCGCTTAAACTGACCCCTGTAGTAAATCTTCACAACCACTAGCTGGCACTATAGTATGGACAGCAGGGTGTTGTTAACCAATGTCAATATATGTTTAGAGGGCAAAGATATAATTAAATAACAAAAATGGTAAAATAATGTTCAAGTGTAAACACAACACTGACTCAGAGTCTCATAATCAGTCCCCCCAGGCAGGTGACATGGACACATTTCCATATTCATTGCACAATGCCCTGACAGTTTTGTAGTTTGAAATTAAATGCAAATTAACATTGTTGCTAATTCTACCAAACAAAATCAGCCTGGCACGCAGTATAAATGAGAGAAGGGTCAGAGCATGACAAGGACAAAAAAGTCATACACATATCAGGTTAAAAACTGCATCTGTGGAATCATTTGCAGACTTTAGATGAGGATTAAACTGAAAGGACAAAAAAAGGTTCTAGAGCACAAACCTGGGTCGGGATTTTTAACTGGCCTTCGAGTTCCATTCGGTTTCTATGAATAAAAAAAGAAATATTTTTATTTTTGTTTTTATACCTGTATTATTCTTATGTTTGTATTGCTATTTGCTTTTATTGCTTGTCAATACCATACAGAGTGGAAATATTTTTTTCACTGACTTCCATGATTTTATCATTGCAAAGATACAAAGGAATGATTGACAGAGGATTTAAAATGATATGCAGTTCAAACAAATATACTCAATGCAGCAATGCTCAAACAAATCCTTTACACTGTAGCTTAAAAGAGAACTTAAGCCCATAATAAACGTGATACTCCATAACAGGGCACTCCTTATAATGGTGCTTACGCCTCTTACAAGTTTGAGTTCTTTATATGCAATAGAAGTCTTGTACTGAAATAGCACAGAATATTCAAATTATATAGTTTGGCAAGTGGTGATTTGCACCAAGTTTGAAACATTCATGGAGTTAACATGTTGCACAGGGTTTTAGTGCAAATATATTGATGCAATCGCTCTGTGACCATTTGAGAACTTGCATCCAAGTTTATATGCGAGCAATTGTGCAGGAGGCCTTACTTTTAGTTATTGTCTCACACAGTGAGTTCTCATTGCTTCTACTTATTCTTCATCAATATTCCATGGGTCATTTTTCCTAAATAACAATACAGTATAGGGAAGTGGTTTCCAAACTGCACCTCCCCCCGGTAAACTTGGAGTAGTGGCTTGGGGACTCAGCTTAAATACGAGTTAGGATACAAGCTTTGGCTAATAGTTATTTTGATCTTCACAATTAGCAACAGCCAATACACCCCACTGCTTATAGTGGTCCGTATCTTTAAAGAATACTATTAAATTATGCTTTTGGCACCCTGAGAGATGTGTCACAGCTACTTGCTGCAGACTGAGAATAGGTTTCATTGTTTTCTATGGAAACATAACATCTTCCATGTTGGAAAAAAAAATGTTGCCAGCTACAATTAGCTGCAACTTTCTAGCTGGATATTCCTATGCATTCTCTTGCTGACAGACTTGATACAGTGCACAGCTTACACAAATGCTTGTAAATAAACCATTAAATCTACAGAATTTTCACTGCCTATTTATGTAAAAAAATATAAGATTAGGCCAAGTCATAAGTTGTTTTAAGGTGAACACTTACTTTCTGTCCCTGTGATAAACTGCATTAATTGGTGAGGATGTGCACTTTTTTCTATTCTTCTGTGGTGGGATTTCTCTCTGCCCCACAAACACTTTCATGTTGATTCTAATTTGGGATAGTGATGCACTCCACGTGGGACTACAGTATTTGGCTGCAGTGCAAGATATTTCTTTTGTTTTGTTTATATAATATTGTTAAGTAAAATGCAGAGCTGTCAACTCCCCCTATTTTATCGGGAATTACCAGATTTTTCTCCCGTCACTTCCCTCGATTTCTGACGATTTCTGGTGAATTTGCATGATTGAAGTTAAAAATCCAACTACTTCAGTGATGTCAGTGGAGCTATTTCTGGGGCTTCAGGAAAGGCTCTGTGCATGCGCGTAACATCACTTCCTGTGATGTCACAAACTCGTACATTTTTGGCATTTTTTACACTTGTGTGTGCTGCAATTCCCCCGGACATCATTACTCAAAAGCTGACAGCTCTGAAAATGTATGGGGTATGTTCTTATCAGCCGGTTGTGCCTGTTGTGTGTAATTTACAACTCACACTGCAATGTATGAGCAAACTGAGTTATCCCTACTAGATGTGCTGTGTGTAGGGTTGCCACCTGGCCGGTAAAAATGATGGTTGATCCCAATGTAATTAATAGGGAAAAAAGATGTATATAAATATATAGGAAGGCCAGTATTTGTTTCCGGAAAAGGTGGCAACCCTAGCTGTGTGCAGTGCAAAGAAACCATGTGCCTTGTGCAGTGCGAAGATTCTGTACAGAATCTGCTAGGTGAAGTGTGAGAGTACAGTACAGTTTGCACAATGTATTAACTGTAACATTGGGGGTCATTTATAAAATTCGCGCAGGGCAGATTGGTTCGCAAAGTGAATATATTTGCCCTGTGCATGGTTATATTTATAAAGCTGAATAAGAGGGTGCATACAGAATTGCGAATTTTTTATTCACAATGCGAATGTCTAAAGGGGCTTTATAAATATGTCACAATTCGCAAATTGCGAATCTTTATGCGCACACTCTGCGACTCAATTACGCCACAACTTTGGTGGCGGTTAAAATATTGCAAACTGCGAATTTAAGTTCGCAGTTAAGTTACTGTCAACGCTATTTTCGCGCACAACAACCTCGCACATTGGGTGCGCTCGCTCAAACTCCTGTCTCATTTGCGCGCCATTTGCGAAAATGTATTCACATTGCGAATTCGCAAAAACCGGAAAGACGGGCAGAGCAGTGCAATATATTAGCGCTCAGCAAAAAACATGCGCAATACAACCATTTGCGAAAAATATGCGCTGCGCGAACTTTATAAATGACCCCCATTATATTTATTGTTCAATACCATATGTACTGTTTGGGTTTCTTTAGAATTTGCTATGCTTGGGCTCTACACACTATATACTATGAGCACTGTAACATTATGTGCTTACCGTATGTAATATGAACAAATTCTGTATGTTTTATGGAGAGTACACTGTAAGGGTCTAGGAAGCAAGTGATGTATGCAGTGCAGGGGTTCTATACAATATGCAATGTATCTACTGTGGCAGATATAATGTAAACAAAATAATGGTGTAGGAGGCAAGCAATCCTTTATCCACTGAATGAATGAAATGGTTTGAGAGAATTCTGAGAACAAAGCCTGTCTCTTCATCCTTTGCTACATGTGCCTCTTAATGTTCACAAAACAATCACGTTGATTATATGTAAGTAAATAAAAAAACATAAAACTTACCTCATGCTTCAAACTCCCAGAATCTGAAAGGAAATTAGAGGACGGCATTATCAGCAGTTAGAGCAAAAGTAGGAAACATACAGTTGAGTGAAACCTTCCTGCTCTGGGTGTTATACAGACACTGTAATAAGATCAGGGGACGGGCCACAGCCTTTACCTGGAATGTCGACCCTCTGGCTGTTTGCGCTCTTATCACACAAAAACACATTCAAGGGATGCAAGTCAGCAATGCTATAAAGTATACTAACTATATATGATATTAGATATTATAAATGCAAAGATAGAATTAAACAGTAAAGCAGAAAAATAGTTTAAGGAATGAGTCTTAGTTTTACAAGTGCAAACTGCTCAGAATATTCAGATATGGGAGTTACATACATATTAAGGCAAGTAAACAAAGTTATGCAACTATAAGAGCTAGTGATGTCAGAATTTGTCTTTATAATACAAATATGGGACCTGTTATCCAGAATGCTCAGGACCTGCGGTTTTCTGATAATAGATCTTTACATAATTTGGAAAGTTATGTAAACATAAATAAATAAACCGAGTAGGTTAGTTTTGCTTTCAGTAAGGATTAATTATATCTTAGTTTGGATCAAGTACAAGGTACTGTTTCATTATTACAGAGAAAAGGCAATCATTTTCAAAAATTTTGATTAATTTGATAAAATGGAGTCTATGGGAGATGGGAGATGTTACCGGGGTAGCACTTGGGGGGAGGAGGGAGGGGGGTCTATGTAAGGTAGGGAGGTAGAGGTTTTTTAACTTTAGGGTTGAATTCTCCTTTAATGTAAAGACAGCATAGAGGTGCCTCCAAAATGTGAAGTTTAATCATATTTATAATCTATTCTAGTGGCCCATTATAGTATACAGACTATTTTAAAAGCGCATTACTGCATGTGGGCTTGCAAAATTCCAGTTTTAATGCATGTTACATATATTTTGGCCCATGGGACTGCTAGTGGCATATGGTGCGTGATCGGCCAGTAATTTGACACATATATGATTGGTTCCATACTGAAAACTCTGAGTGTTACTTAAACAGCCTCTATCTCACATGTAGCAAATTCTCCATGTGATATGAGGTCCACCTATTCATCAGGCAATTGTCTATTGGTGATCACACAAAGTCCTCCTTATAAAAAATATACCCTATATTACACTTTTACACTATATTTAGCTTTAAACTCTAATATAATTGAATCTTAAAGGAAAAACAAACCCTTTACCAACAAAAATGTATCTACTTTTTAACACCTTTTTTGTTGGTCTATTTGTGGATTAAGTGGCCAACACCTACTGTACTTTGTCCTGTCCTTTTTGTTGTTTGTCCATTCCTCTAAACTGAGGGTCTGGGGCTGAAGCACCTGGGCCACTTTTTTATATTGATGAGTTTTCAACTTTGGATTGTGCTTTAGGTTTCAATATATACCTTTCTTTTATTACACATAAATCTTGCATTAATTAACATTTTACATGCTATTTACATTGAGCCTTTAGGTATTATAAACATTCCTTACTTTTTCAACCTAGTATTATCACTAATATTATTAAATATAATATTACCTGCACGTCTGCAAGTGTCCACTCTTCCCAAGCACTCCTTATGGGCACCAGTCCCACACTTCTGGCAGAGGTACCCCTGAAAGAATGTTCCTCTGAAAAGAGACGGCATCATCTAGATAAGAAAGATGTCTCCAACAAGGCAACAATTACACCCACAAAATCTGTCTTTACAGTTTATGTTCCCTTTGCAGATATGCATTACACCACGGGTTGTAATAGTAGGTATTTTTAAAATCTCTAGAAAATGTTTTAGAAAGGTTAAGAACATGGGCTAAGTCAGTATCACTAAAGGAATAAATCAAACATTGAATCAAGGCAAAGGGAAAAGAAGAAATAAGACCCAGGGGGACACAAACTTGAGTCTCAAGCATATAATGAATTGGCAAAACGCACCTTACAGGGCTCTCCTGCAACCAGTCCATGCCAGCAGTCCCTAACATGCATGTCTGAATGAGAGGGGTAAAGGACTGGGGGGGCATGTCTGCCCTCATGAATGCACTTCCATCAAACACATGCAGTGTTGTGTTAACAAGGTGAACACAAGTCTCTGCGCTCTGTTTTTAAGTGCAGAGACCTGTGGCAACTTTTCATTGTGCAGGGCACAAAGTAAAAAAAAAGATGGTGGGTGTGTAAATGTGCCCTAAACAGTCTTTTTGTAGCACAGAATACTAATGCGGAGACTGAGAGATAAGTCCTATCCTGTTAGTCAGTTAGTAAACAACTGTGCAACTGAAAATAATATATCATTAGAATTACAAATTATTACAAGCATCTCTAGAAAATTCTTTAGAAGCTGCTAGAGGCACCAAAGGTAAAACTGACTATGAGCTTGACTATTAGGAAAGGAAACATTGTACGCCAACTCTATTAAAATATTTAAAGAAATAAGATACTTTATTTGGATAAGTGACAAAAACTGCTCTGCCATACAAATGTCACAGAAACAGGTTTTTCACTATATTACATTTTTTCAAAGTTTGGTTTTCCAAAAAATGTGCTCCATTGTGTTTATAGTATCAATCTGCCTCTCTCAAATGCTTCTTTCATTCGTGAACTTCTTTTCACTCGTTCTCGTTTCCATTTCTGAGATATTACTGAACACCTTGATCTTTTTTATAAACATGTTTCTGCACATGCTGTAACTTTTCAAACTAAACAATTTAGAAAAATGAGTTACCTGAGCAGCATCTGACAGACTCTACAAGAAGTAACACTTTTAAATGAGTGCATCTGAAACTCATGATAATTTTCTTTTGCATTTTCTGGACGAATGTTAGACCTGTAGGAAAAGAAGAGTGTGTTCGATTAAATCAGTTTTTATTCCTAATAGTGATAAGAAAGCTTTAAAGCTTAGGTTGAGATCAAAAAACTATTTAAAATCTCTTTTTCTCTTGCTTTTTCTTGCTCATTTGAAAAATCATAATGCACTCATACTCATATATTTTTCTTTTGTGAAAAACTTAGCCACTACTTGCACAGTACTAGAGTTTCTTTAGTATCTTTTAGGGATGCACCGAATCCAGGATGTGGTTCGGGATTCGGCCAGGATTCGGCCTTTTTCAGGAGGATTCGGCCAAATCTTTCTGCCCAGCTGAACTGAATCCTAATTTGCATATGCAAATTAGGGATGGGAGGGAAATCACTTGACTTTTTGTCACAAAACAAGGTAGTAAAAAATGTTTTCCTCTTCCCACCCCTAATTTCCATATGCAAATTAGGATTCAGATTCGGTTCGGTATTCAGCCGAATCTTTCGCGAAGAATTCGGGGGTTCGGCCGAATCCAAAATAGTGTATTCGGTGCATCCCTAGTATGTTTATTGTTATTATATTTCTAGTTATGACTTGTTATTACTTGTGCTACAAGTACAAGTTTTTTTACAGAGGGGCCTCTCCTGCTCCTTTGTCAAAAGAAACACTGTATCAAACTTTTTTCTTTCAGCTTAAATGAGAACTAAAGCATAACTAAAGAGGTAGGCTTGAAATGTTGTACATTATGTTTTGGGCTTCTGTACCAGCCAAAGGCAACCATAGCCCTTTAGCAGGGAAGATCTCTGTCTCTAAAGATGTCCCAGTAGCTCCCCATCTTCTTTTCTGCTCTGTGCTGCTGTCACTTACTGAGCTAAGGGACCAACTCTAAATATACAGTACACATAGAATATAAATGTTACAGTATAAGGCTGATTAGTAATTAATACAGATAATTACTACACGGCACCACAGAAACCAGTGCAATTAGTATCAAAATTTAATAATCAGCTCTGTAACATCAGCTTATCTAACAGGCAAACCTAATTTTCTACTTTCTAATTTGCAAACACCCTTAAGCTTAGCTTCTCAACAGCTGCTCAGAGGCCACTGAGCATGTGAGTGTCAGACACTTTCCAAGATGGTGACCCCTTGTGACAAGTTTGAAATCCTGGATCATTGCTGCTATTGAGCAGCTGAAACTTTAGGCTGGTGCAATAAGTTCAATATATAAAATATGGCATTTTAAGCCATGTCCATTTTTTAGGGTTTAGTTCTCCTTTAAACCTCTAGGGCACAGGCTTGAGCATGATCAGTTTGTTCCTCTTTCCCTATCCCCCTCCTTCCTTCCCTGCTGTAATCTAAACTCAAAGCTGTGCAAGCAGGGAGAGTGTCAGGTAGGAAGTTATGTCACACCAAGCTAACGTGGCAGCTGCTACCCTAAACAAACAGACAGAGCTTCTAGAGCTGTTTAGTCAGGTATGGTAAAGCATTCTACAGAATACATATAGCGTTCAAGCTTGCACTATTGTGGCTAATCTATTGGCAATAAACTGTCTTGGTATTTTTCTTTCTCCTTTAAGACCACGGTCTTAATGTATATTGGAAAGCTGTTTGGAATGATATTTTCTTGTATTATGACAAAAAAACAGTTTTTACCACTTCAACACATGTTTGTTTGACAACCTTTAAGGGCTGACAAAAATATTGTCATATACATAAGACAGATGCAGTAAAGATATACATGTATAAAAAGACTTCATGTTAGTTTCATGTTAGTTGCACTCTCCCACGTTTATGGAAGACTGGTTCAGAGTGAAAGCGTCTGATTCAGGTTATATATAGGACGGCTAGAGTTTGATAGCCGAAACGTTGAGGAATAAAATCACAGCCCTTGTAGCTTTTTTTCATACAAAGTCCTGTGAGTGCTTCTTTTTTCACTGAATATATGTAAATTTTACCAGGACCAAGGCATTTAACCATTTTATTGTGGAGTGCACCAGGTCGGATTCTTTATTTATATATATATATATATATATATATATATATATATATATATATATATATATATATATATATATATATATATATGTAATATCTTACATGACATTTTCTTTTCAGCAAAACTTGAAAATGTAATTTTGAAATGCGTACAAAAAAGAACAAAGGAAAGAATGTAACCATACTGAAGAGGAGCAGAACACACAAAGATAAGTTTTGCCTTCTTTCTAAAAAATGTTACTTTTTACTTGCTTAATGCACTTCTTGTCGTTTGATGGCCCACAGTGGTTTGTGCAATATGAATGTCGACTTGGGTAATGATCAGACTGCCTACTGTGCTTTACTCTTTGAATGCATTACAATTCTAAAGTGTGAAATGTTAATTTTTAAATAAAAGTTGTTCCTTGGCAATTCCAAAGCTGAAAGAGACAAAAGAGCAAACCCACTGATTTCAAACTCTGTTCAGTTCTCCATACGCAGTTCTCCCTAAGGCAGGGATCCCCAACCTTTCGAACCCGTGAGCAACATTCAGTAGTAAAAGGAGTTGGGGAGCAACACTAGCATGAAAAATGTTCTAGGGGTGCCAAATAAGGTCTGTGATTGGCCACTTGGTAGTCCCTATGTGGATTGTCAACCTATATTGAGACTCTGGTTGGCAGTGTACCTGTTTTTTATGCAGCCAAAACTTGTCTCCAAGCCTGGGATTCAAAAATAATCACCTGCTTTGAGGCCACTGGGAGCAACATCCAAGGGGTTCGAGAGCAACATGTTGCTCACGAGCTACTGGTTGGGGATCACTGCCCTAAGGGAACCAACCTACATTGAACCAAGTTATAAAACAACAACTCTCAACTAAGCCTTAATGCTGATAGTAGTACAGTACATACAACTGATAAGCACTTCCAAATGAACTGCCATTTTTAATTTGTTGAGTTGTTGGTGCCTTATAACTTAATTTATTTTGCTTTTAAAAATAGGTTCACAGCTAGATATCAGACGTTCATATAACAGAAAAAAACTACCAGCTAATCTATATTGCATTATGCAAAAATGGGAACATGAGCAGTAAACTAATAACCAAATTTAAATTATCAAACATTTAAGAACACACCATCAACATAATTTGACATCTGTGGCCTATAATGTCGCAGAAGCTCACATGCTGATTCTAAATATAATTCTGATTTCTCTCTATCTATTTATATTTTATATATTTATAGCACCTCCTATTTTACTACAATCGTGTGAAATGATCAGATTCGTCAGCAGACACTGTCTGCAGCCAGCATAGAGATTGAAAAAACAGAATGTCCATCAATTTCAAACATGTATTCAAATAAATCCTACCTAACTTGTAGCTGATCAAGAGCAAGGTAAAAACCATCTGAAGCTGTCTACATTTTGCATTTTCCTAATCAGAGCAGTTCCTTGATCACCTTCATACATAGAGAATGAATGCCAGTAACCTTGTATTTTCAGACTTGATTTAAAAAAAAGGAAAAAAGGATCATGCTTTTCTTAAAATTGCCACTACAATGGCTACAAGGAAAAAATCCACTTCATAGTTCTAATTGAGAACATGGTACACCTTTAAAAAATGTCACACTAAAAAAGAATTGGCTAATGAAAGAAACTGTAATTCTAAGCAATGTTCCAATATACTGTACATGAATTAAAAAGATATCAAAGTATATTGCTGACTGGTATTTCTTGCTACAGAAAAGTGAAGTACCCATAAGCATCCCTATTTCCTACCATAGAGATTTTTAGCCTTTCTTAGTACCATTACCGTTATTTCAAAATTCCAATTGCTTAGCCTTGCAATGATCGACACAGAATTTCCCCTGTCTCTGGTTTTAAAGTTATTTATAAATGTAACTGCTATGAAAAGCTGCATTTCTCTGCTGTATTTATCTTCTTTTCCATTTAATGCACTGCTGATTCCAAAAGAAAACCTGCGAACTGCAAGACATTGGGGCAAATTTACTAAAAGCTGAATTCTCGCCTCCTCCATACAATGCGTAACTTCATCAGACGTTATTTCGCATTGAATACGTGTATTTATCAAAATGAGAAGTTTTGTTTTGGCAAATGAACGCTGGTGTACTTTCGCCAGCGAATTTTCTCAAGCGTTACTTTCTTCCTAGTGAAACTTCGTTAACATACTTGCGCTTACGTCAATTTAAATATGGCGGGTACATACAGGTCATATATATGTCTTTATTAGCGATTGTTGGTGAAATTGCTGGAAGTGACCACTTATTATTAAAAATGTCCAAGAAAGCAAAATAAAGACAAAAGTGATCTTCTATTGTTCTAGAAATGAGCCCACCCTAAAACAAATGTGACATGAGCTTCAAATGTCTTCAAAGTGTAAATAACATTTTTAACAGTTACTAATTGTAAACATAATCCCATAATGATGTCACTGACATAATAATGTTGAGGATTTAGATTTCTAGCATCAATTCCTGGTAGAATCTGGTGAACCAGACTCTGACATAAAGGGTAACGTGTTGGAAAGTTCGCACTTTGCTAAATTTGCGGTTTAACGAACATTCACTTGAGTGAAAATTTGCCTGGTGAAACGGCTCAAAACTTCTCTAGCGTTGAGATTTTTCTCCGCAAATTGTCCGCTTCATCTTTTAGTAAATTGACGATGTCCCTGCCAATTATCATTTTGGCGAATTTGTGCAAAAGAAAATCCCACTTCGCCCCTTTAATAAATCTGCCCCATTGTGAAAACTGGAGACTTGGGTGTAAGACAGTTGGCCTGTGTTCTCACCACAGTTAAGCATCTGGAAGCGGATGCCTGGGGAAAGCAGGGGGATCAGCCCCCCCCCCATATCCACAATGCTTGTCCCTCCTATTTCAAGCCACTGTTTACCAGACCCCTGTAATCTCTCTGTTTTTCTATAATGATTCTTAATGGTTGTCAAACACAAATAGATTATGTCAATACCAGGTTTCGTACAATTTTTTAGGATATGTCTGTAACCAATGAACAATCAGGATAGACACAATCATACCAGGGACACTAGCTATATATTGCCCCACCAATCAACCATTTGTGTTGCTGACCAACAGTAGCTTGAATAGGATCTCTAAACAATCCTTGGAATAAAGGCCCCATTACCATACATCAGCTTTTCTCCCATGCACAGATATCATTCCAAAAGGGAGGGATCCTGAAAACATTAGAAATAATGGCCTAGGTGTATGCTGCCACATAATGGAGGATCCTCCAAAACAGACATATATGATGCTTTTCTGTGATCTATAACTAAGAGCAGTGCTGATCTTACCATGACCTGCAGCCAGAAAGAGCAAAGTACTGAGTGAGAAGTGTTCTTTCTAATGGGGGAACATGGATTTAAATGCCAGGAGTCTAACACAGGAAAGTATTATGTATATGTATAAAACGTGTTAATACATTAGATATTTTTAAGTGATACGGGGAAAAGTTTATTTTATTTCGAACAGGTTAGATGAAAAGATAATGTGATACTAGCACATACCTGCAAAAAACTGGAAAGTGTCACTATCTTTATTAAGAACCATGGCATGTGTAAGCCACTGACAATTTGATTTGTTTGAGTTAATCCCTCTTACTAATATACTATGAGCTCTTACATACTTTTTATTGTATGTACTGTAGCTCAATTACTTTTTCAAAATCTCCAGAAACCAAAATATATAGACTTCTTCTACTTCTTCTAGATTTTCTACTTTTTAAATAATTAAAAAATAATTTGGGAATGATCTTTGCAATGGAAGCTCTCAATTCATTTTTTTCTTGACTGTTCTTTTTCAACATTTCCTATATTGTAAATATGGCACTGATACTGTATACTGTGAATATTATAACTATATATAGAGAGTTAGATAGATAGATTTGAAATAAACATATAGCACAAATATATATATATATATATACTCACAGTGCCATTTCAAACTGTTCCAGTAATTTCTTCTTTAAATCTTTAGTTTTGCAGAAGAATTCAAAGCCATTTTGTCCCTGGATGTGTGTGAGATAGAATCCATAGGACCACTGTAAAAATAAACATCAATATGTGGTAAGTGCATTATATTTACACATACTTATTTTGTATATACTTTTTGTGTAGGTATGAAAGTATATATAACTATATTTGCATGTTCCACGTTGTTGTTGCTGCCTGTGGCTTACAACTACAGCAAGTATTTAATGAAGGGTTAGCTCTTTGGTTACCTTATAATAACCATACATCTGTTTGGTTCATATTAATCACAATCACTTAACAATGGAATCCATTAATAGCTTGTTGACCATTGAAACAAACATGTAAATGGGAATATACAGTATTAGGGCACACCCGAAGTAGCTTGGAGGCCAAACAATCATACATTATGTAGTAAAGACAAAGAAAATCAGTTATAGCTTCTTTGTCAACTATTCTGCAGTTAAATAGCTGCCCAGTTGCTGTCTTGATAATATGCCCTGAAGTGACTTGATGTGTAGGCAGGATTGCTTCTGGCTATCACAGTGTAAGTGACAGGAGAGGTGCTTGCTATGAAGACTGGACAAACTGCAGATATTATTGAGTAGAAGTTTAATTGCATATATGATATTTACTAACAAAAAATGAAAACTAGTTGCTCTTATTTAAAAAATGTACATAAAAGTCAGATCAGTAAATATGTCTAAGAATGTTTTCTTCCATCCATGTCATATTATACTGTATCTAGTAATGGTAAATCAACTGAACTTGTTGAATAATTGTAATAACACAAAGCAGCTGCTGATCCTGCCTCTTCTAAACTCGTCTGCCTGTGTCGTACATGGGAATTCGGTGCACTCACTCCCCCGCTCCTGGAATGTTGGGGTGCAAGAAAGGGGCACTAAAAGTGGCACCGAGTTTTGTGGGAGGAGGCAGGGCAGGGTAAAGCATTTCCAATTGTAATTTTTAATCTTAAAGATTAAAATGCAAGCAATACCAATTACACGATGAAGGGAACAGTACTTACCTAGCAACCATAAATTATTATTTCTGCATCACACTCCCTCGCACTACAATTAGCCACAGTTGACCTTTCTGAGTTGTCACAAAACAACCTTATCTGCAGAAATACTGTAATTTTATATGGTACCCATAAGTGTTTTACAGCTTTACTGACATTCAGGTACAGTGTATGGAAGGGTCATTTGCACCTTGAGAAAGTTATTTTGGCACTAGTGCTACCCTTTATATCTAACACTATTTTCAATATTCTAAGTCTTTACTTAGAAAAATGTTGTAGAAGGTCCCCATAGGCTAACATAGCACTTCGGCAGGTTTAATTTGGCAAAGTATTGAAGTCAAAGTTTTTTTTAAAGAGACAGTACTTCGACTATCGAATGGTCGAATATTCGAACGATTTTTATTTCGAATCAAAGTCGAAGTAAATTTGAAGTCGTATTATCCTATTCGATGGTCGAAGTATCCAAAAAATTACTTCGAATTTCGAATTTTTTTACTTCGAAAATTCCCTCGATTTCAATAGGCAATAGGCTGGTTTTGATACCAATAAGGATTAATTATATCTTAGTTTGGATCAAGTACAAGGGACTGTTTAATTATTACAGAGAAAAAGGAAATCATTTTAAAAAATTTGGATTATTTGATTATAATGGAGTCTATGGGAGACAGCCTTATGTCTTTAAATTTTCAGTGCACCTTCCCTAGATGTATCTTAACTTACCTTTTTGTTTTCCTTGTCTGTACTGGGATTGTTAGTTATCTTATATTTTTGTAGATCTATAATCTCTTTCATTTCATAATTATCGCCTCTCCTTTTACATACAATGACAGCTTTGTCAAAAAGGAATATATACCTGTAAAAGAGTAAATATTTAAATGTATCTGTTTTCTGCTTTGGTTTTAGCATGTTTATTCTTAACTAGCCCTATCCTACCCCATCTTCATGATTCCAAAAATAAAGGCCACTATTTTTCTACTACCAGTTCATCTTTCTTTCCAAAACCACCACTCTTGGTTCACACGGCCTTAGCCATGCCTCCAATTTTAGTACCTAAAGGGGTTGTTTACCTTCCAAACACTTTCTCAGTTGAGTTGTTTTCAGATTGTACTACAGAAATAAAGACTTTTTTCAATTGCTTTCCATTTTTTATTTTTTACCATTTTTCCAAAATCTTTTAGTTTAAGGTTACTGTTTTCCTGTTTAAGAACCCCCCCCCCCCCCGAGCAGCTTTAGAAAGGTGTTATATTGATTAAGTTTACATTTTACAGCTCTAAAAAGGTGAAAAATTAGATTTACACTTCACACATAGAAGATTGGAAGTAATTGGAATTTTTTCTGGTGAACTATCTGAAATGAACTGAACTGAAAAAAGTGTTGGAAGGTGAACAACCCCTTTAATTTCTTCCGCAACCAGTGGTCTTAGTGTAAACTCTCTAAATTTCCACCTTTTGGTGAGGGTCCCCTTTAGCTCATACCAAAGTTACATATATAGGAAAATATTTGTGTATCAATAGTTTTTCAACAGCTTCAAAAATACACAGAACAACTTGGTGGTGTAGCAAGTATTTTAACACCAGGGGTGGTTTCACAGATGCTGCATCTAAGTATGTTCCACCCATTTCTAATTTTAACAGCTCAGCATTTACTGATAGTCCCAACCTAAAGGTGAAAATCATCCTGTTTTGATATTTTGAATCTTGGCAGGTGCAGTTATTAGATAATGCAATAGGTTCACCAAGGACATTTGCAGCAACAATATAAAAGTAAACATTTTAAACCAAACTGGATTTGTTATTTATATTTGACTGGACTATTCTGAACTTAATAGGAAGGTTTTTGAGTAGACAACTTATTATTGCAAGTGGTTTCCAGATACCGTTTTTTGGGGCAGCATGATTCAATGGTCTGCAGGGGATCTTATACTGAAGTATCACCATGATATGATTTGTTGTTATGCTTATTTCTTGGATACAATAAGCATAACTGTTTTAATAATATTTACATATTCCACAGATTATTTAAAAGAAAACACTTTTTTTTCTCCACCAGAATAACTATAATAAGGTCTCTTTACCGGTCCTGTCGTGTTCTTTTGTCCAGTGTACTCATCTTTACCTCTCCATCGACCTTTGGTCTTCCATACTGTGACATGGGCTGATTCTGCAGGAAAACATTAAAAGTAACATTAAATACACAGCCCACAAATTATTCCTACAGTAATAATTATATATGATTAAACGACTAACAGGAAAGTTAGCTGTAAACTAAGTTTTAGTCAAAGTACAATTATTCATATTAGTCATATATAATACACAAAAGTCATGATTATCCTGGAAAATATGTTTATATATACTATATATATTTTCCTGACGGCTGGAGAACTCTTTACATGTGTAAAGTACTTTAGGATACGCTGCATACACCTATACTCTGTAGTTTAACTGTTTCTCTAAATTATGATTTATATATTTTGGACAACATATCGCAATCGCTTTGGCAACCATACACCTGTATCATAATTCCCTGTCTCTTTCATATTTGTGGTCTTTTAAGAGGGTGTGGCATGTCACACAACTGCTTCCCTTTTACTAAACCTGTGCTGTGGTCAAATAATGGTGTGCAGAGCAGGGGACAGAATGCAAAGTTATGGATGGCAGCTTATCGTCATAGGACTGCCATGCCTTCAAAACACTAACACATTATATTTTTGTAAGTTGTTTTTTAATGCTTCTCACCCTTCACTTCATACCATTGCTAAAGGCACCTAGATTCATACCTTGATTGCCACATAACCAGTTTTATTTAATTGCTTCAGGGAAGGGATCTCTTCCTCATGTTTTCATGTCACTCTTGAACTTAACTATGCATTTCCCATATGTTGATAAACTATGTGGTGCATACATCCATGCACACACTTGTAATTGAAGAGCTGCAGAGTGCAGGTTACAGTACAAATATATAAACCAAAGGTATCGAAAGGGATCTGGAATTTAAAAGAAACTGAAATGGGAAGACCCACTATAGCACAGTGGGTTTTTATTTGTTAACAATCTATGTGTCAGTGTTTATACGTTCAAAATTAGACTTGTTTTTGCTATTTTTTCCTTTTGGCTCAGTTTAATAACAAACCTTTGCTTCAGATAGAAGCTCAATAAACTGTCCAATTCTGCCCTCTGCTGTTTTCTCACAAAAATGGAGCCCAAACATGATCAGTATAATTAACAAAAAAAACAGTTCTAATTCTCCAGTTTTGTGAAAATGTATTTTTTTAATACAATTTGTACAAGGCTGCAGCATTTATATGGTTTATGTACAAATGTGATACTGGTAAGTGATGATGACTGATATACAAGATTTGGCTCTAGTGTAATAGTGAACACACGTATTTTTTAGGTCAAGCTGTAACCAGAATGTTGAAAAAATAAAGCACCTCTAATGTGACACTGCACCATTTCAGAATAGAAGCACTTTAATTCTGGGCAATTGTACTACTGAACAGAGACATTTTAAATAAAAAAGGAACCACTCCCCACCCCAAAACGCTGGATAAAGAGTTGGCCTTTCTGGGTCCAATAGTGTTACAGTTATGCACTACATGAGGCTTTCTTAAAATAACAGAAGGGCAGTGTAATCAGGACCTAGAATGTTTAGAGAGGCTTTAAAGGGGAATTAAAACTTAACTGACGAAATAGGGCATAAATGTTGTACATTATGTTTTGGGCTTATATACTAGACGAAGGAAACCATAGCCCATTAGCAGTAAAGATCTGTGCCTCTAAAGATGCCCCTGTAGCTCCCCATCTTCTTTTCTGCTGATTCACTGCACATACTCTGTGCTGCTGTCAGTTTCTGAGATTAGGGAACAACTCAAAATATAAAGTGCACAAAGAATATATATGTCACAATATAAGGCCGATTAGTAAATAATTTAGATTACTAGTACATGGCATTTCAGAAACCAACATAAATAGCATTACAAGTTTAAAAAAAGCCCTCGTGCATTAGCATATATGATAGGCAACCCTCATTTTCTGCTTCATGATTTGCGACAACCCCTAAGCTTAGCTTCTCATTAGTTACTCAAAGCACACTGAGCACGTGCAAAACAAAATCCCAAGGTGGGAAATCCTGTGACAACTTTGAAGGCCTGAATCATCACTACTATAAAACCTTTAGGCTGGTTTAATATAAAAAATATGGCATTTCTACCCATATTCATTTTAAGGGTTTGGTTATCCTTTAATACCTGAGTCCTTCACACTTAGACTCGAGCATACATGGTAGATAAAAAAAAGTTTATACTACTAGGGACAACTGGAAAAGGAAGAGTACATAATAATATTTTTAACTCAATGTAAATACACACCAAATTTTCGATGGAATGTTGATACTGCTCAATTTCCCGCAGTGTTTCTGTGTCTCTTTTCACTTCATTTACATACTGTGCCAAGTCCTAAGGAATAAAAATATCATTTTATTATTTATTCATAACACACCACAAATGTACAAAGTGATTTACAAGGTGTTAACAAAAGGAGGAGTACAGATCTTATCATTTGAGTTCTAGGAATGAGGTCCCTGCCCAGAGCAGTTTGCAATCCATGGGGAGGAGGATACTGACAAGTGGGTGAGAAACAAATGCATACAACAGGAGTGTGCTGTGGAGTGCTTCCTCTAGAAAGTAATTCTTAATGATATTTAAGAACAGAGTTAAAGTGGAAGCTTAGCTTATTCTAGAGGTGTGAAGCAGTCAAAGAGAATGGGTTTAATGTGTGACTCGGCTCTTATGGTCAACAGATTGTCCCAAGAGAGTATGGACAGGGAGGGAGTGTTAAGGGATCAGAAGCATGTAGGGCTTTAAAAGACATAATGTAATGTGGAGCAATTTACAAAATTAGGAATTAAAAAAATCACAGTTTAATAATGTTTATTAGGCAATTTATTACATTGTAAATTTTTATAACAAATTGAACATTTTTAATACACTTAAAGCTTTTTCTACCAAAAATAACTGCTTTATTCAAGAAGACATTTAATATACTACACTGCTCACTGGTTCAAATGAAAAAAACAATCTTGTTTTTGTTGGTGGTTAACCTCTAAGGACTTTTTTATCTAAATATAAAAATATGTGCAATGAAAAATATACTGCCAGAGGAAAAAATTTTCAAATTGACAATATTTCATCATTAAGGCAAATAATTATATATCCCGATAGACTGGTGTCTACTGTAATAATAATTTGCCTTGATGAAAAAATATGTGCAAAGTATAATCTGCCTTAATGAGGAAATGTGTGCAATAGTCACAACCAGTTTGTCACCTAAAATGTTGTTGGGTGTTATAAAGTGTGACATTTACCAAGTTTCTCTCTTATTCCTTCTGTTAAGCTGTGCTCAAATGTTTTAGGGCTCTTACACATAACTATTTTCATCTGCATTCCTGTGCGTTGGTACTAGGAACTGGCTAATCTTGACTGCCACATGAGCTTGCTAGGTGGTGAATTATATTTTATTCAAATTGTAAATTGGGCAATATTCAGTTTAGCCAGCAGATGGTACCAACCAACCGTTAAACTTGGCCTGTTATATAGCTTATATAAGGAAGTGCAGGCACAAGGAACAACATCTTTGGCCTAAGAACATCAAGCAGGCCAAACTGAAGACAGCAGAGCCAAACCAGGTGGGAGGCTGTAGACTGTTAGGGCTATAAGATAAGTTAGACAATTGATATCAGCTCACTTTAGGATTGAGAGACAGACAGGCTAGCAAGCAAGGAAAGTCTGTGAACCTGATGAGGAATGTGGTTTGGGGTATAGCCCATGGTGATTACACAACAGTTAGGGGGAATTTGAGCGTTCAGGAATAGGTTAGTGTGAACCTGTGGGAGCTGTAGTGAGCTTGGCAGAAGCTTGTGCATGTTGGACATAACAGAAAAGTAGGGGAAAAGCTGTATTTGGAGAGATGGAGCCCCCTCAACAACCAGCACTCTGCTATTCCATTTCCATAAGACAATGGCACTGGAGGGTTGTGGAGAAGGAACACTGCTTGTGTCAGGATGTGAGGTGATGTGAGAGGCTCTTCCGGAGAAGTGCCTATTTGTGTTACTAATATACTCTGAGTTCCAGCGCTCCAGTCTCTATTCAGTCATTTCTGTAAGAAGCTGTTCAATAAAGTCTGTCTTGGTTCATTGTGTCACTTCATGAGAAATGGCTACTTTTTACAGTTAAGGCCTATCCAATCCCCTTTCCTATTATGGAAGTCTACCAGCTATGGGAATCCCAAAAATGGAGTGCTGCTCTAGGTCTGTAACACCGGATTGGTGTCAGGTGCCGTTAGGTATCGGGCCCAAAGCTGCCAAAAGCCCAAAAAACTGTATATAGCAAAACAAGAAACCTGTGGCACAACTGATGTGGTTGATTCAGTGATCGGTGTTTTATTCAGCTCACAAAACAAAGCGGCAACGTTTCAGGCCTCTGCTGGGCCCTTTGTCAAGCTTAATGGTGTATTACATGTGACAAACATATATAGTGAAAGAGAGGCACAACCCCGCCTCTCACCACACCCCCCCCCCAGGGTCAAAGTTCACAGCGTCCATACTTCTGTTATTCTTAGTCCAAAGTTAAAATAATCAAAGTCCAAAAGTGTTGGAAGATTGTAGTTCTGGCACTGATTCACCACAGACAATGTATTGCGAATGTAGCAATATCATAAACCTTGTAACACACTGTGTAAAACATTTAACAAGTGCAAATAAAGTGATACATCAATTGACACTAAAATTGCAACATGAAGGAAGATAAACTTAATTGGAATCGATCTATACAGGCCTGAGACATCATGTGGTACCTGTGTAACATACAGTAGGGGGAAGGCCCCATTACAAGCTATTTGGAACACTAGATTTAGTTAGAACCAAGGGTATTATATATAGTGAATAAAGTACCCCCTCTTGTAAAATATAAGGATATTATTAGTTACCGAGGAGTTTCATGACCATATAAAAACACGAGGCCGAAGGCCGAGTGTTTTTATACAGGTCATGGAACTCCGAGGTAACTTCTAATATCCTCATATTTTACAACTGGGGGTACTTTATTTATTATAATACACAAATTTTAGTGAGTCATGTGACAGAAATGACATCACTACTCACCGTTTATAACTGATGACATCACTACTCACCGTTTATAAGGATATAATTTACAGGATATTCATGTCTTTTGTGTATTATATGGGTATTGTAGATTTAGAGGGAATTTTCTTTTTTATTTGAAGTAATAAGCTGATATATACCTTCATTGCATCCAGAGCAACACGCAGGTTATTTTTCTCTGTAGGATCTGTGGTATGCTTTACCAGCTCCTGAAATAAAACAAGCAAACCATCCCATGAATATAGCAAATAAGCTGCAATTAAATATCCCTACACAGTCTAACTGAAATTAAGCAAAGGCTACTTTTTACCTGATACAAGATAAACTGTTTACCAATAAAAACATCAGCAACATTCTATAAAACCCCTATTAAAGGCACTATCTAAATGAGGGATCAATGTTTAAGGTAAACTTGTTAGTTACAGTCCTTTAGTTACAGTTAGTATTATTGATAACAATTTAAGTGTTACAAAGCAAGAGGTAGGAGAACTATATATTTGGGCTCTTAAGGAAAACACACTTCTGGCTTCTGCCATATCTAAGCCTTATCTGTAAATACTGAAACAGGTTTAATTTGTAGAATGCAATAAAGGAGAAATAAATACAAGCATGTTCGCTGAGCATCGTTCCTTCCTTGAGCTGAAGCAGAACTGTTTTTTCAAAGTGATATTTTTATAGAATTAGAAACAGGTCCCACATGTAGTATGAGCTATATCTCGCTTCTGCTCCTAATCAGGCCCCAAACAGTTATCAGTCGGAATGTGCACTATATCACGTCGCCTTAATTAAATGATTACCTGAAAGACGCCTGTGCCTTATAAACTGCATGAAAGATATTCAGTATTTCATTGGATAGTGTCCAATTTGTCTGCATGTACCTTAATCAGCCCTATTTCAAGGTTCCAGGAAAAACCAGCCCCAAAGGGAATGGCAGAAATGATCAAGCCAATCATGTTATTAATTCATATTTGGAGGGCATAAAATGTTTTCTAATGCTACAGCATTAAAAGCATACCATATTTAACTTCACTTTTATACACTATTTATTTGGAAAATTGCTGTGTTCTGAAAACCACCAAATAGCCAAGGTATAATTATGGTCAGTGACACTTAAACATTGACTATCTAGTATGTCTATATGTTTAATTTTATTTATAAAGCACTGTTAAGGGGCTGCAGTGCTGTATAACGCATAAAAGTACATTATAAAAATGTACACTCAGGGAGGACAAGTCAGACAATAAATATACACAGTAAACAGAGCTCATATAAGGCCACAGAGCTTCAGTGCTATGTTGTAAGAGACACAGTATGAAAGAGGTCCCTGCCCTGTAGAGCTAACAGTCTAGTATAGTGTATATACTAGTGTTTATAAGAACACAGTAGGTTAACATTATGTAGAAATGGAGGATCTGTAATTTTTAAAGATTTATGTATGGTTTATGAGGAACAAACCATTTTTGGTGCCAGTCAAGCAGTATGTTGTTTCATCAGTATATCTAACAGTATAAGCTTGGACATGGGGCTTGTTTCACAAGCAGGTTTCAGCCACTTAATGAGGATTGGTTCCATCACATAGGGTTGGAACTGCATATTCTAGTGGCAGTGCTACATCCACTGAGAGGAAATGTCTAACTTAGAAATTAGTTACAGCTACAAGTAGGACAAGTCAAGTAGGAATTTATTGACCCATTTAGATTTTTACAATGTAATACACAATTACAGAGTACAATAGCAAAGTGCAAAAGTGCAGTGAGTGCAATGTAATACAAGGTTGTACAGTGAGTACAGATGTGTATTGGATTGTGCAAACAGTGCAGTGAGTTTATGAGGTGAGATGAGTCCTAGTGATGGTTTCCTCTCAACTGCCAATGTTTGCAGTTAGGCTTACTGCCCTTGGGAAGAAGCTGTTCAATAGTCTTTTGAGATTGTTTTTTCTGCTTTCAGACATTTTGTGCCTTAGAGAAAAATTGGGCTTGTGCCAGATGAACAGTTCATGTCCTGGATGACTCAGGTCGTTTGTAATGGCTTTAATTTTGTTCTTGCATCTGGCAGTGTCTCGGTCGGATAATGATAGAAGTGTGGTGGAGATTATCCGTTCAGCAGTTCTTACCATTCTTTGGAGAGAGGTTCTTTTCCTGCTGTGTGATGCTGCCATACCACACTGGTATATTGCCAGATAAAATGCTTTCAGTTTGTGGCTCTATAAAAGGAAATGTTCTTCTTGTGGACTCCACACCTCTTCAATCTTCTAAGGAAATGAAGACGTTCATTTTGGATTAAAGCTTTGGTGTTGTCAGACCATTTTAAGGTATTTTTGATATGCAGACCTAGGAATTTGATGCTTTCAAACTGCTCAATTTTGACATCTTTAATTTGTAGAGGTTCATGTTGACAAAGTCATTGTCTGAAATCTATGATGACCTCTTTGTTTTTGCTGTATTAAAAACCAGGTCATGTTTTTTGCTGTACTTAATAATGTCACACACCAGCTGTGTCCAAACGAGGACGAGCACTGTTGTGTCATCTGCAAACTTTCTACAGGAGATGAACAGTCAGAAGTGTTAAGGGAAAAAAGCTTGAAACTAAGACAGCATCCTTGTGGGATGCCTGTGCTGGATAAGATTGTAGCAGACATGCAATTCCCAACCTTTACAAACTGTGGTCTTATAGCAATGAAGCTAGGGCAACTGCATCTACTGTAGATCTGTTTGGGCAATACGCAAATTAGATTGGGTTGAGAGAGTTGGGAATAATGGTGTTGATACCTTTGAGAACCAGTTTTTCCAGGCACATCATAGCAACTAGTATCAATGCAATGGGTCTGTAGACATTGAGGCCCCCTTTTAGACTTCTTTGGTACAGGTATAATCAGGTATAAAACAGAGGGGTACTAAGTCTGGCTCGAGGGAGGTTTTGAAGATATCAGCATAGGTTTCAACTTGGTGGTCTGCACAAATTTTTAGAACTTTTGGAGAGACTCCATCTGGACCTGTGGCTTTGCGAGGATTGACCATTTTAAAGGATTTAAGAACATCCAGCTTGGAGACATGTACTGTATAATAGGGCTAGGGTTAGGGTTCAAAACGTGTATAAATTGTTGAGATATTCTAGGAGATTGGCATTCATTTGCATGTAGCTTTTGTTTCCTTTGTAGTTAGTAATGTCTTGAAATGTTTGCCAAAGTTACCTGCAAAGTTCTTGTTCAGCTTGTCAGAGTATTCCTTTTTAGTTTTCTTGATGGTTTTTTCAAGTGCGCAGTAGATCCATACCGATAAATGTTCCTACTGCGCATGCGCCAGAAGACGCCGGTCAAAGCAGGAAGAAGACGCGCGTGGGAGAAGATGGTGACTGTGAACTCCATGGACAGGACCTGCGCAGAGGGGTGTGAGTAACAAGTTAGGGGCATTTGCCCAGGGGGACAGGTAGGCCAGGGGGGAGGAGGGAGGGGGCAACACAGGGGAGGGGGGAGGGTTTTTTTTGCGCCCAGAGGGTCTCCTTCTCCTTTAAGGCCTAATGCAAGCCCGCAGGGGATCGCAACTCTCCTGCATGCAGCAGGCAGCCTTCAGGAATCTGCTATCTAGGAGAGAGTGTCCACGTCAAATAAACAAAATGTTCTCCGCACTGCCTTTTAGTTTATTAAGATTGCATCAAATCCTCGTCTAGGTATACCGCTATCCCGACATAGATTGATAGCAAGAGTGTCCACGTCGCCAGCTGCCTCCTGCTGTGTTGCTCCTAATAGTGCTGCCTGCGAATGAGGAATAAGCCAACAATAGGGACGTACCGTGCCACTGCCCAAAGTATAGCCGCTTTCCCTGCTGCTGGTACCTGCATGTGAGGGATTGCTCCCGGCACTTTTGTTCCCAATGTTTCAGTGATCACCATCTGCTGCAGATAATGGTGAGTGCAGCAATGCTTTAGGAAACCTTTGGGATGCAGGAGATGCTTTTCCCTGCTGTAAGAGATGTAGGGGTAGAAAATGTAATCACTGCCGCCGCTGCGATGTCGCATACCCTAGAGCATCATATATTGAAAGATGTAGCACTGCCATATTATGCTATGATCTTTTAGCATTGTAATAGCAAGGCTCAGATTTTTTCACTTCATTCTGCCAAAAAAAATTAATATAATGGAATATCAACGATGATTATATTCAGTGTTATAATTAAAAACTGCAGATTTAAAGAAAAAGTACACACAGAGAAGTTATCCTCTAATAAATAAAATCTGTAAGGAACAAAGAGCTGAACTTTAGAAAGTCCTTTGCTGGCTAGACATAGGTAGAGGCTTTAAAAATTAACTTACTTGGAGCAGTAGATGGTATTTCAGAACTCTCTGCATCGGAACTACCAAGAGGTCTCTCAGTGTGAATTTTCCATTATTTGCTCTTTTAGAACATTCCTGTTTAGAATGATATTAATTATGATCATATCACTGCTGATTCATTTAAATTCCATTAAACAACAAGCTATTCTTGTACCAGGACAGTAAATACTAACAGGCAGTACTGATTTTAGTAGTGTTTAACATTTTTAAGCCAGGGGCTTTTCCTAAAGTGCAGCATTTATAATGAATGTCTATTTGCTGTTCCAGTGGAAGTTAGGAGACCACAGAGCATGCAGCATCAGACTTCACCACATCGGAGCTGAATTGGCATATTCACTTTCTCAGCAAAGGCCAAAGGGTAACTCAAGGGAACACTGACAGCTAAAAGAATATTTTTTTCTACATACCTTTACATGAAGGTAAAATTATACTAGCATAGCACATCTAATGCATAACTGTTTAGCGATGTACAAGTGCACTATGTAATTTCGGAAACAAATTACCATGTTTTTTACTCATAATGCAGCCTTTCCCCTTCATTCCAGTGTAACTGTATACACAGGTGATAATTACAGAAAGAAGAAAGAACTGATCCACATAACTGCGCCTTCCCATCCGTGAATACCAAGACTCCAGTGAAGCAAAATTAAATTAAAACTTAACCTTTAATAAATCGTTAACACCAAGGTCTAGAAAGCAACATTAAAATTGAGGTTAGGTATAGGAGACTGATTGACACGGCAACACCGGGTTCGAGGGGAAATGTGCAAAAATGCACTTGAATCAATACCAAGTTACTATTGGGGCGCAACTGGTAATTACTTAGCACATCGGCCAAGCAACATCTGTCTAGTACAACCAAAGCCCCACACCAAACCAACCCCTTCACCCACTTGAGGATCCCTCCCTTCTGGTATGAGGTTAAAGGAGTGAGAACCAGGGTAACAACAGCCCTGAAGCGCTTAAGTGCGTTAGAAGTTCAAATGTACCAAAGGTACAAGTATCAGACCCACGGATTATTCAATTGTCCAACCCCTTCACCCACAGAGGTCCCCTATACACAGGTGTGTTTGAATATGTTTCACTGGGGACAAATCTGGTATGCCTTTTCACACAACTCACTGTGGGAAGCCTGGAGTTATTGTCAGGTTCAGGATGGTGATAGTTCCAGGGTTCCCCAACATCAACAGTTGCACAACATTCACCAGAAGAGGCATTATAAATGCAATTGTATCAGTATGGACATTCAGGAGAGTGGTTGGATACAAGTATTGCGGGTACTCTTTGAAAATGATGCCATATTACATTTACTGGATTATAACAGGGGTAGCCAATACAATCCCATTCCGATTTTTCAGTTGCTCAGACAGAAAGGTGTTTAGAAGAAGTTCTGCAAGCATAACAATCAATAACAAACAGTTTATCATGCGGCTCCTACCTCCAGTTTTAATCGGACATCCTCTCTGGTCTTGGAGATGTTATCCAAAATGGATATGGCTAATTCTACTTGGCTGCAATATTCCCCATAAATTAGAAGTCTAAAAAGGCAAAAAAATATGTAATATGCAACGCCAGAAAGATATATATATATATATATATATATATATATATATATATATATATATATATATATATATATATATATATATATATAAACGCAAAGCAGCGAGGAAATGCACTAACTTGCCCAAAGCAGCTATGTAACTCATGACAGAACACGCCATTGCAGTGCCCCACTGAGTATGAATTTAGTCATACTCTGAACAGCCTAATCATTCATGTGTGAAATTCATATTTCAATTAGTAATTATTTATTAATTCCTAATTAATAGCTTTGAGAGATTAATGTAGTTCCTTTACAACAGAACTTGTTTTACCAGGTCATCCATTTTGATCTGTAGTGTTTACACTTTTAAGCTAACTTTGAAAAGAGCCTTTCCTTTTATTCAATCAACAGAGCTTTTTGCTGTCACAAATATATTTTATGTAGTAAAAAATGTTGTATTGAAATTACAAATATCTAGATTTAATGGCAGTATATACCTTTCTTTATATTTTAGGAAGATTGTGTAAAGATTCTGGCTATTCCGGTGGTTGACAGAGTCCTTAATTTCCTTCATCAAGTTCCTGTGTACCTCTACCATCTCCTGCAGGATACCATATATAATAGAATGTAGAAAAAGAAAATGACATCATAACATATGACACAATAGTAGGTACATAATTCAGCAAACCTGAAAAATACATTTAGTCACATATGCCACAAACATAAAAGTGTCATTGTGCTGATAACATACACTCTAAGGTTCCAAGTTCCCCTTTGATACACATGTATGCCACCCCATGCATTTATTGGCATCAAGGTTTTAATACTTATGATGGAACATTACACATTGGGGGGAAAGAAGTGAAGGATAAAAGAAAGAAAGGAAAAAAACTCCCCATCCCCAGTCTCAACACAACTATTTATTTTATAAGCAAGCAAAATATAGTTGAGTAGGAATCACTAGTCTATAAACTAACAATGGAAGAGCTCCTGACCTCCCCCCGCCTGGTCGCATAAAGAAGACACGAAGCAGGTTCATGCTGGTGGGGGGGGGAAGAGGGACAGAGGAGGCCTTGCGACTGGGGCCCTTGGGGGGGCCTTTTTGCCTTTATATTTTTCATGAGATGAACATGAAAGCAAAATTATTTGTACAGGTAAGTTAATAGTTTAGTTTAGAGGCCTATATAAATACCAGTAGCTAACACATACTTTTGTTCCCTTATCCTTTCATCTGGCAGAGGACTTTATTTAGACAATGCACCATTGTAGCTAACACAATAGTAGAGTCAAAATGGCAGAATGGACCCCGAAAATGAGTGAACATTATTTGCACAATTTTTAATGTGCACTAAGGGCAGGGGCAGATTCGGGGAGATTTAGTCGCCTGGCGACTAATAGCCTCTTATTCGGGACAACAATCTCCCAGAACTGCCTTCCCACTTACTTCCGCTTACTAAAATGAAAAATCGACTGCGCCAATGCACTCGCGGCGCTTCAATTTCAAAAGTTGCCTGAAGTTTCCTCATGAGGCAACTTCGGAAATCGAAGCGCCGTGAGTGCCATTGTTGCCCCACAAAAGAGGCAATTAGTGGCCAGGTGACTAAATCTCCCCGAATATGCCCATATGCCCCTGCCCTAATGTTCTACAAACAACTTAGAGTCAAAACAGCACGGTGTCTAATGTTAAAATATAGCCCAGATTTTAAAAGTTATGTGCCTGTTTATGCTCAGTACGGTTACATGAACCATGACCTGTCCAAAGGTACGCCCACTCTCAGAATGCAACTGTTCATAACAAGGACTAATTGCATTTATTTTTGCTAGTAAAATTCAGTTTTTATTTATGTCACTATGCCAATTGAGATACAGTAAAGGGAATATCCTGCAGTAAAGAAGAGTGCATTAATAGTAGGCTTCTCAGTACCATCCAGGGGAGGGGACTGTCCTGAAAGGGAGACAAACTAGGGATGAGCGAATTTGACCCGTTTCGTCAAAAATTCGCCGCCAGCGAAATGTCGCTGACGCCCATTAAAGTCTATGGGCATCAAAAAAATTTTGTCGCGTGGTGAAATTTTTTTGACGCGCGTATTTTGATTTTGACGCACTACGCCATACAAGTCTATGGGTGTCATTTTTTCAGTGAAACAAGGAGAAAAAATTCGCCCATCCCTAGACAAAACACCTAAGGTCTTTGGGCTGAAGGAAGAAGATTAATGTCAGGAGCCTGAGGGAACACACCCCAGTGGTCTTGCCCAGGTGTGAACAAAAAATGGGAAGCAGCAATAACAAATTATCTAAAGAGGTGGGGGAAGTAGTACATGGGCCAACCACCCTGCCCAATTCTACTAAATGAGCTGAAATGCTATAATTTGTGGATAAAATATCTTTACTCTACATTCTAGTAAATACTAAATCATGTCACACCAACTGTTAAGAATACCTTTTGCTTATAAATCTAATAGCATCATTCAATCACACATCAATTACACTGATATAATACTATAATTCTCAATTCTTTTACTCACAGAAATATTAATGAACACCTTCTGCATGTCTGTTGGTGGCAGAAAATTTTTCAAAGGTTCCATGAAGAACTGCAAATATGAAAATAAAATGATAGCTACTTTCTGTAAATGTCAATCATGATTCCATTAAAATACATAAACTCATAATAGTAAACAGCTTATTTCCAATGAAATGCCAAATATTGGATACTTCATACCCAGTTGTTAGGCCATAAACATTTTCAACTTTAGAGAAAGTTTCTCGACTTCAGAGATTCTGGGTTTTATGCATTCAAAAAACTGCCAAACTCAATTCAAGGGCCAATATATTTCACTTTGTATTTTACTGAAGCAAATAGTAAAAGGTGAATGTATAATTATTTTCTTTTTGCGCCCACCTACCCCTACTTTAGGAAGATGTTACTGGTTCAGTTTGCAGTTTTAGCCTTGTCTTAACTACTACAATATGTTCATGAATAAAAGCCTCTACACTTCCCCAAGACTTCCCACTGTAGATATAGTTCTCCTAAATTTAAGGTGGCCATACACAGGGAGATCCGCTTATTTGGCGTTGTAGACAAATGAGTGGATCTCTCCCCGATATGCCCACATTGAGGGCCCAATGATCGGATCAGAATGGAGGCGATATGGGCGGATCTAACAGGATTTTTTAACCTGCCTGATCAACATCTGGCAGACTTTTGGCCAGATATTGATTGGGGAAACTGTCAGATGGTCCTATACCTGGTCTATGGGGACCTTAATCAATAACAGGGCATGACCTAATGTATATGGTATGATATCTTTTAAGATATACTTAACCAAATGGAGCCATAATAGAACTCCCTACAGCAGGGAAAATGTTCTGTTTTTTCACATCTTGTATATTGATATAATACTGAAAACCTCAAATGCATTTGCAATTGTACACCCTCTAGCTCAAAGATTGGACTTTCTTACAATCATTTTTTAAATACTATTGTACTTACACCCATATGTAGAAATGATGGGGTTATTTAAAATGTATATTCACACCCACTTTACCTTTTCAATTGAGTCTAATGTTTCTGAGTATTTTTCCTCAGTCTGTTTAATTTCTAGCAAACAGCAGCTCCGAACATCACTCTCGGCAGATCTCTGAAAAGCACAAAATTTAAACTGCTGTAAAAAACACTTTACAGTTATTACACATTACAGACAGAGCATACATGTCTGTGATGCAGTGTAAATAGAATGATTTACTGAATTAATCTGCATAGCCTAGTGTATGTTATTATTTTAGCTGAATGATTACTAACAGGGGAAATTGAACTGGCAGGACTCTTACATTGGGCAAAGCAGCTTCAGCCTTCATAAGATCTTCATAAACTTCCCCTCCATCATCTTCCTGATAAACGCAGTCATAGTACAACTCGTCATCTTCATCTGCTCCAGATTCACTTTAAGTATGGAAAGGAGATGTCCATTATTATTGAATTCAATTAGTGTACAGTCTCTGAATAGTAATGTTTTTGTTGCAATGCAGGTAGCTGCAACTGAAAATAACCCATGAAGAGGAATCATTACCTAGACATTTAGGGCCCCATTTATAATTTGCTCGAGCCTGTACCAAATATGTTCCTTAATTCATGCTGGTTTTGAAAAAAAATTTCTGTAATTTTCTGTAATTTTTACTGAACAGACTCTTCTTATGAAGAAAAACTTTGAAACCTGACAAAGTTTCTTCGTAAGAAAAGCCTATTTGGTAAAAATTACAGAAATTGCCTCTTCAGCTCGAAATCAGTGTGAATTAAGGAAATTCATTTCAGGTTTTTAGTTTCAAAGGGTTTCGAAGCTTCACTAGACTAATCTGCATGGGCAGATAAAACACATGGGTGAAAATAGATATTAGCTAATAAACATGGGATTATTTGAAGTAGTTTTTGCACCCTTTACTAAACTGATAGCACTGAAAATGATCCAAACCTTTAGCATTCCCTTAGTATTCCATGACCCCAGATTAGTACTTTTGTAATGTGAATGTAATTGGTAAATACAAAGTTTTTTTTTTAACATTTCTTTTATTGAGTAAACAAAAGCAGTTGTACACATTGAATAAGTAACATTCATACATTATGTTGGTTTTGTTTGTATATAGTCTGTAACACAGTTTACATTTATTTTATTGTAACTAAATGAACATAAAAAAATTAAATTAAATTATATTCAAAATCCCACGGTGTCTTCTTTCTTCCCCTTCCCATTACCTAATCTAGGGGGGCAGTGCTAAGTAAGACATGTTAAAATGAATTGTAAAAGGATTAACCTGCGTAATATACCATTTCCACATTCCAATTTTTACCAGCAGTGTAATTCCTGTAAGTCTGTAAGATAACATGGTCAGTCTGAAAGACTGTGATAGAATTAAGGTGACCCTACCTCGGGATCCTCATCCATCCAGAGATCTCAGACTTTTTGAATCTTTTTTTTTACATACATATAAAGGATTGATATTAGTGTTCGGTGCACCCTTTTAAGGGATAGCTCCTCCGTCTGATTTAATATTAGCACCATAGGGTCTATTGGTAGAGTGATCTCCATTTTTATGCGGATCATCTGCACCACTTTCTCCCAATAGTTATGTACTATTGGGCAGCCCCACATCATGTGCATGAAGTCTGTGTCTACATCTAGGGCATTCTGGTACCTGATCAGGTTTAAAATTATGAAGTCTTTGGGGAGTGATATATATCCTATGTAAATAATTTAGCTGTGTCATTCTGTCCTTACTGCTAATAATCCTATCACATGTTGTGTCAAGAATATCTTCCCAATTCTCCTCTGTAATCTGTGGGATGTCCCTTTGCCATTTGACCCTCAGTTGGTTAAGGGGTGCTTCCTGCTTTTAATAATTGTGCATAGAATTATGACAACGTTTTTTAGAGTTCTGTTGAGTATATTCCCAGTTCTGGAGTTTTTGTATGTATGGGCAATTTCCCAAATTGGGCTTCCATCGCATGTCCTAACTGCAGATAGCGAAAAAACATGTGGTTAGGTAGTGAAAATTGTTGTTTAAGTGCTTGGAATGGTAGCAGTTTGCTTTCCTCTATTACATCCGCTAGATACTTAATGTTAAATCTGGCCCATGCTTGTGGGTCCGGTATACTGTGCAGGTGTTTTAGTTGTGGATTGCACCACAGTGGGGTGTAACTCAAACAAGCTAGGAACAAGGCAGGATCTTGCACACCCAATCAATAGCAACAATATGCCTGGTGCACACTGGTAGAGGTTCGGCAAGACCCACAATAGAGTACAGCAAAGGAATTCCAACGGCACATTTTGAACTCCGCTTTTAAATAAATTTTGAAGATTTCCTAAAGTCCTGTGTGCCGTTGGAATTCCTTTGGTGTAACTCAAACAACCCTGTTGTGTTTTTGGGAAGAATTGTAGAGCTGTTTTCCAGGCTCTAACTGTCACTCTCATAAGGGGGGAGCATTTTTTAGTGTATTTTGTACCACAATACAGTAAGCTCCTCCAAAGATCCCAGTACTTGAGCTTCTAATAGGGTTGCTGAATTAGTTATATTCGGGGTTGCCCATTGACGAGCCACTACCAACTGCGTTGCTACATAGTAAAAAAATAGGTTCGGGACTGCTAAGCCACCTGAATTTGGGGCCCCATTGCAGAACATGTTAACATAAGACTTTTTAATTGAGTTAATATTGCTTTCGGTATTCCATTTGGGGCCTGCCTAAATACATAAGTTAGTTTTGGTAAGATTACCATTTTAAACAGTTCAATGCATCCCATTAGGGTTAGGGGCAGTCAAGATCTGGCCACTGTTTTTTGTTCTATATACTTAAGAATCGTTAATCGTTAATCGTGTTAATATCAAGTTCCACAGAGTTTTTAAGATCCTTATGAATCCAGATACCCAAATATTTAAATGTTTCCACCCATTGCAGACCATGTAAATGTGTGGGGGAGTTTGTCAGAAGAGGGTCAATGGAGAAAAGTACTGATTTGGACCAGTTGATCTTTAATCCTGAATAAGTAGTATGCCTATTAATTAGATTTAGAGCTAGTGGTAAAGCTCGATCTGAGTTAGCTAGGTATAAGAGTGTATCATCCACATACATAGGGATTACTTCACTTAAGGGACCAAGCTTTAAACCTTCTGCAGTTAGGGAGTGCTTAATGCGACAGGCCATAGGTTCCATGGCGATTGAAAATAAAAGTGGTGAGGGGGGCACCCCTGCCTCGTACTTCTAGTAATTGGAAATATGTCAGATACTTTAGTATTGGTTCTCACTTTTGCCACAGGGAGATAAAATAAACCCAACCTTTTAACCCAACCTTTTAACCCAACCTGTATGTAATAAATCATCAGCATCCAATCACAATCCATCTGTAAAATGTATTCAGGTAAGTGTTAACTTAAAATCACAAGGGTGTGAAAATGTGATTCAGTCAGGTAAAGGCACTCAAGGCAAGCCCCCACCATTATTCTGAGGATTAAAGTGCTGGACACCAAAACTAGATGGGGCCTTACCAGTGAATGGCCCTCTCCTCCAGTGAATCTATAGCGTTTTTAATAAAACTCAAAACCTACAGCCAAAATTAGTATCCACAAGAATCACTAGGCCATGTGTCACATTAAGGTAAATATGGCTTGCATATTTCAACATCCCAGATGCATGACCTTACATTAATCAACACTGAATCTCATTTGCCACTTAGCTGCCCAGAATGGCAGTTTGTCCAGATCTTGTTGGATGTTATTTCCTGGATGGAATTAATTGGCTTGCATGCTTTATTCTGTAAACACTGATACATTACTTACTTACAGGTAACCCAGTGGAGAACCCTGAGGCACCCTGCTTCAAGTAGAGAATATACCAAATCATATCTACTGCAACCTTCTGAATAGGAAGTTCCTACTTAATCATAAAAATCAATTAACATTGTTTGATATTACCTATCTGCTGTCTTCTGTCTAAAGGTGGCCATAGATGCACAGATTTGATCGTACGAATCCTCGATTCGTACAATTTTCGGATCGTGTGTGGAGTGCCCAACATTTATCTTGCCATGCCTATCAGTCGTTCAGTTGATCAGACAGGTTAGAAAATTTCTGTCGGCTGCCGATCATATCTTTGCATGTTTTGCCGATTTTCAGTGGGAGACTGTCACTAGCTTGGTCGGACATAAACTTTCGTACGATTGCTGTAGGGTGAGAACATCGGCTGATCTGTTCTTTTACTGCTTTATTTGGTCTGAATGGTTAGTGGCAGGTCAGGAGATGAGGACGTATGATCGTTCTTCCGATATAGAGGTCAAATCTTATGGTCAGCTTAAGTATGGATTCCAGGCTGAAGCAGTGGCTTCAGGAGCAGACACACAAGATATCAGATATGAGCAGAGGGGCTGTTTCTTGCCCATTGCTTATACAAAAGCCAAGAAACAGACTTAAAAAATAGAATTACATCAGATTCCCACCCCTGCTTTTCAGCAACATATGATGCTGCTTTAACATCCACACCATGGAGGTTTCACTCAGAAAGTCCAATTGCTTTAGTACTATATAGATAAATAATACCTAACCCACTCTAAATAGGGCTGGAAAGACACATGAATTGAATGAGATGATGATGATGTAGTAAAACCTGAGGGAGATCAATGATCTATGCCCACCAGTATTATAAGTCATTATCTAACAGGTAAAGGCTTGATAATGCCTTCTTGTGTGTTAAGGACATTGATATGGACTTTCACTAGATTATAAGGTCATTTATTTATAAAATTGCAAAGGTCAAGGAAATTTTGTTCAAGATTGTCCAGGAGGCATTCAGAATATAGTAGGATATTTTATTTAACCAATCAACCCAGATCAATTAGATTCGGTTGTAAACTGTCTTTGTAGAACATGTGGTTTTTATGTGTTATATATTAAATAAACGAAATCTAACCTCATTAAACGTATTTGTCTGCAAGGTTGCCAGGTACTCTAACCTACAGTACTAATTGGCTTAATTAGAGTACTAATAAAATAAATTCATTGGTTTCAAGCTACATTTTTTAGCGTTTGTTTAAAACCTATTCACTTTTTTACAGGCTTAATGATGTGTTAGAGCTTTGGTGAGATTCATTTAGTGATTTGAAAGAGAAGACATTAGCAAGTTAAATTACATGTATTTATGTTAATGGCTGCATTAGTCTGGGGAATAATGCCTTTTTCTGGGTAGTTCTGGATCATTCTAAACATCTTTAAACTTAATTAAAGAGCTACTGACAGCAAATGAAGCTGTACGTGTCCAGGTCTTCTGAAGGATGAACACATACAGTAAGTTTTCTTGGGTGCATATAATTCTATTCACTTAAAATGTATTTACAGTATTTAGCAAATCATAAGCAATTTCCACTTTCAATTGGAACATTTTCTGAAGCCTAGTGCATATAAATATATACAATTGGGAAACTGCTAGCTGCAGATGGAGTATAAGCACTTGTCATAGATGTGCAACAAAGGTTATAATATGGCTCCTATTCCCTTTAAATGAGCCTGAATAGGACAGATAATGTAGATAGCCTACTATTGGACTAGCTATGCACCAAGCCCTATTGGGTAAAACCATTTCCTAGAATTTCTTGAAGAGAGCATCCACATTTTCTTTTTTCTTTAGAATAATCACATTTTTTTTATGAGCGTTTAATTCAGTTTACTAAAATAAAATAAGCAATGGATGCAACACATACTCAATTAAATCTGGCAGAGCTTTGTAAATATCTTCATCCTGAACACTTTCCTCTGTAGGGAATGGCCTGGAAAGACAAATACAATATCATATTTATTTTATAGAACATTTGTTTTCAGCTTCCTTCAATAGTGATGGGCAAATAAATTCGGCAGGCATGGATTTGTGGCGAAGAGTTTGCTGCGATAAAAAAACCATAATGTTGTGCGTCAAAATTATTCACACGCCCATCAAATTTAATGTATTTGGACAAAATTGTAGCGCATATAAAAATTGTCGCTCGCATCAAAATTGTTGTGTGTAAAAGTTACTTTGATGTCCACTGACTTCAATGCGAATTTTTCAGCAAAGCAAACGGGACAGATTCGATCATCACTATACTTCAACACAAACACTATTACATAGAAAAGCACCAACCAGGACACAACCTGTCTGTTGTTGGGAGCTTAATGGAACAGTTCAGTGGGAAATTAAAAACCGTGTAAGTAGATAGGCTGTGCAAAATAAAAAATGTTTTTGATATAGTTAGTTAGGCAAAAATGTAATGTATAAAGGCTGGAGAGTGACTGGATGTCTTAACATAATAGTCAGAACACTACTTCCTGCTTTTCAGCTCTATAACTCTGAGTTAGTCAGCGACCTGAAGGGGGGACACATGGGACATAACTGTTCAGTGAGTTTGCAATTAATCCTCAGCATTCAGCTCAGATTCAAAAGCAACAGATATGACCCATGTGGCCCCCCCTCAAGTCTCTGATTGGTTGCTGACTGGTAACCAGGGTAACCAGTCAGTGTAAACCAAGAGAGCTGAAAAGCAGGAAGTAGTGTTCTGGCTATTATGGTTATTTTTTTCTGTACCCCTTTCTTAAGAGAAAATTATAAAAAATAAAGACATTTAAAAAAAAAAGAAGGAAAGCCTTAGCTACCTGATTGTTATTCACTTCTGACTTCTGAAACAATGTTTCTTGCAGAAATAAAATGTGGGATGCAAACTATAAAGCTGTGTAAAAACAACGAATGCTGCTTATTTATCAAGCTGTGTATTGATTTTAGCTGATTGAGTAGACAAGTGTAGAATTCCAGCATAAAAAGCAGTACATTTGAAGATGTTGTGGAAAACAATTGCTGCTTCCTACACCATCATTCTCTTTATGCTGATTTTTTTTCTGTTTTATCTATCTGGGGTGCTGTAAAATAATGGAGTAAAAAGAAAATGCACACTTTTATAAATACTACAACCAGTTCTATTTAATGAATTATTACAGGGCAGTAACATCACACATACGGAGAAATGCATAGGGTTATATCACACTGCTTTTTACACTGTTTACATTCAGTGTAAATAACCCTACCTACAACGTCTTATAAATGGGCCCGTTAGATGGCTGTATACTAAAAAATTTTTTTAAAAAATCAGTATTCAACACTACACAAGTGGTTGTCATGCATTTTCAGTTTAAGTCCCACTTAAAAGTCAAATGATCAGTCTGTGGTCAGGCTTTCCCTTGGCACCTAAAATTAGTACATATATAGTAAAATACTGGTTTGTCATCAGCAAATACGTATTTACCCTAAATCTCATGCTAACTCAACTTTATATTGACCTGTCATTTATATTTAGTATAGCAAATAAACATTCTCACCAATTATCACCATAGCTAGCCTTCAGGCTAAGACACCCAAACACTGCCCTAGAGGGGCAGCCCCATAGTTTGGGAACCATTGCACTAGGTGTCAGTATAGAAGTGTCAGTTGCTTATATTTAAAGAGTTTAAGTTTGCTACTAGTAAAAGTAACAGGCCAAAGATGAGTAAGTATAAATAATTCACCACTGAGATTTTAATAAATAAAAGGACTTCTGTTTTTCTATCTAAGCCAGGTAAAACACAGAGAAAGCTATGACTAGGTGACACCGTTTCTCTCCTGAATAACAGTATACGCAACAACAAAAAAATCCTTCTTATAGCCACAAGCTTTTTGGGTGGGTATTCTTTTGCACAAGTGAAAAAATGAATACGGCAATGACTGCATGTATAACCAATTTGTATGTTTTGCATAATCCTAAATTTTAACAATAAGAAAAGATAACCAACCTTATTCCAACTGACAAAGCGATGGTTGTATGGGAGAGTTTAGATAAAGTCTCAATCACCTGGGAAAAAAGGTGTAGTACACTGTTAATTAATGATATGATAGACAGAAAATCATAATACAGAGACTAAAATACATTATTCCCATGTTCATTACTAAAGTTGTTGATGCACAGGGTTGCTGCATTTGCTAATGTCAAAATATCTGTAAAGTCCATAGTACGCTGCACACTTTGAGAGCCAAAGAAATATATGGATTAGTAAAATACATTATGCAGTACAAAGTGCCATAAACAACTCACCTGGATTCAGATGTTACTCTGGAGGAGGAATTTTACTTTCCTTACATAATCAGAGCCATAGTCATCAAAATTCAGTCACCCTAAAACGCAGGCTGCCAGTGTATCAATTTATTGAAATGTTCAGTAATCCAAGTATCATACACTCCAGGGAACACAGTCAGTGCAGTAATGCACAAGTATGTTTGATTGCCTGTATGTTGCCTGCCAGAAGGCTGACTTTTTTTTTTTTACAATTACATGAAAAACGGTTGCTTGCACTGGCAATATTAAAAGGCAAAGTACTATAATAATTAAAAAAAAGATGAAAGAAAGGATTGTTAAGAGAAACATAATTATGAGAGATGTGTTGTAAGTGAGGATATATTTAATAGACAGAAGTGGGTCAGCAAACTAGGATTAAGGCAGCCACAGTAAAAGCCTATAAACCTATAACTTATCTTACAGTATAGTAAATACAATGTTAACACAATAAATGCATGTCTGTTTAAGCACCACTAGAGGGAGATATATAGTCAAGTTATCTGCGTTTTATGTATACTGTCTCTTACAACTATAAACTATGACTTATCATCCAGAATGCTCAGGACCTGGGGTTTTTGAGATAATGACAAGTGTATCACTTTACAAGCTTTAGAAGATAAATATAAAAATCTATCATTTTGCTATATGAATAAAAAAGATGACAACTGGTCAGAAAATTGGTGTGAAAAACATTAATGAAATTCTGCTTATTTGTTTGTACAAAGAAAACCCTTTATAATGCTTGTATAAACCCCAGGGCCCCTTGCTGCATCGCTGCGATTGTGAGCGTGCAACGGCATTAAGCAGCAGATCTGGGTGCGGATCTGGGCCAGTTGGACCCACAAGAGCCGGGGGCCCAACGTGTATTTCCCTGGTGTCCCGCTGGCACAGTCTGACCCTGTGTATAAACTCAATCCCAGTGTGAGTTTATGCTTTACCACCCCAGTTACTGATTGTGAGTGACCCCTGGCATGATTCCATGTCCTGGCAACCCACTATACCCGAATAAACAATAAAACAAAAATGCTTTTTAACATTCATTCCATTCATAAGAGGTTGCAGGTCAATTCTCATATACTAACCTGCCATAACTCATATTCATCAACCTTAATTACTTGATATTATAGCATAACTGATATGACTCTCAGAATATTTAAAATGGTTTAAATACTCTGCACTGCATCCATAAAACCTAGGTTAGCAGGTACATTTGGGTTTTATTTATAAAAAATATTGTAATTTAATGGGCCCATACTGCAGAAAATATGCAGGGGACAAATTTAAGTCACTAATTCTAGCAGGTTGCCTGCTCAAACTTATATAAGACCAGACAGTGTTTGTAGTTGTTTGTTATAGTATATACAGGAGCAGTGGCCAGCTCCATGTTGTAGCTCCCACCCTTTCCAGCGATAGTCAGGTGACCCGAATGGTGGCCAATAAATGGGCAACCACGTTTGGGAGTTTTAATTTAAAAGCAGCAAGTAAGTTGCGGGTAAAATGTATAATGAAGCAATAGAATTCTTGATATGCAAGTGTAGGACTGGCCATACCAGGGATGACTTTGATGTAGTTGTCCAGTTTAAACATATTGCAATATATGGACAAACAATCCCTGTTTTGTTTAAAGGATAAGGCATTTTTTAGTAGCTTAAGGCACAAAATGTATCAATGTCCTAAATATATTGATAATGGGTTGAGTACAGAGGACCTCTTGTATTTGTCCATATAAGACCTGACAGTGTCCAGTGGCAGCATGGTGCAGAAGAACACACACAGTAGAGAATGGGAGAGTGTACATATTCACAAAGGTAGGTTGTACTATCACTGTAGCTAGCTGGTTGTTGGGGTAAGATCTCAAGAAAGTCACATGGCTAAATCTGAAGAAAAGGAATTCGAAAGTAGCACTTTGGGTTAAATATAGCAAAGGTCTTCTTAAAACAGAACATATTCACAGAACTGTTACTATACTCAAACAATAACATTGCACAAAGGTAATGAGAAAAAAAAACAAGTTTAGTAATTGCAGGCTGAATGTCTACCAAAAATGCCAAGTCCACATACAGTATAAAGCACATGGCAGATTTCTAGTGTAAAAAAATCACATATAACTCCAGCCTTGAGGTGGAGGTAGCCAAAAATGTCTTTGGCCATCCTAGGCTGATACTGATGCCACAATTTTTTTAGAAATTGCATCTACAAAATCTTGAGGGACTAAAGGCAAATTTATCAATGTTCGAATTTGAGTTTTTACTGGGATTTGAGGGGGGGGGGGTTTTTTCACTAAAACTTGCAAATTTGAATGAGGGTCTCCAAAACTCGAAATTTTGATCTTTATTAATGGACCAGTAACAGCAAATTCTTTAAATACCTTTTTCCCCCCAAAATAGTTATAATGATAGGTAAAGCTTACTTCCCCTTGGCTTTTTTAAATCTTAAGCTTGAATTTGACATGCAAAGTGCCCCATTGGAGAAAGGCAAAAAGGCGACGACTTCCTCTGTGAGCTGAACTGGAAGTTATCCACGCACCCGATGACCTAAATCACCTAAGCTTTTTTTTCAGTGTCTAAAGCTTAGCTATATGTTTCTATTCGTTTGGACAGCTTTGGGGATATTGATGTGAGCATATATTTAAGCTGCAGACACTGAAAATGTAGAAGTCAATGAAAATGTAGAAGTCAATGGACGCTGTCCTAGGCAAAAGTTAGTAATTTTTCAATTTGTTTTTTTCTAATTTTTTGAAGGTTGGTAGATGCATTTAAAGTGGTGAGTAGAATGTGATTTAGCTGCATTTTCATGTTTTTAATCAATTACGTTTTTGAGATTCAAGTTTTATAATAAATAAGCACACATTCCGGTTTGTTCAGTTTTCAAATCGTTTCCGTTTAATAAAGCTTGAAAATTCACAAATTCGAATTGTGATAAATGTGCTTCTAAACGTGCATCTATATTGGTTCACCGATTGCAAACATTGGATACATCTTAGCGAGCACCTGCAGTAATGCTGCAATTCTGGGGGAAACCGTTGCATTGTGGAAGAAAAATTACTTTAGCGCGTCCAAAAAATGCACTTTGCAGAATTTACTGCATTCATAAATTAACCCTTATAAGCCTTACTGAGCAGGGTGTTCAAATGCTGCACAAGAGGACATGAGAGAGGATGCTTAAGCGGCTCCACCCGCCCTCAATAATGTAGCAATGCCAAAATGGAGTGCAAAGCAAATCTATAGGCCCTACATTTTGCACAGGAAAACCTGATACAAATGTATTTCAAGTATGAAGCATGGTCCTAAGGTTGTAATTAACAGAACTGAGAATGGAAAGTTGCCAAACTCAATGCAGGCATAGAATTAACACCTTGATATACTTAATATCATGCAGTTGAGACTAGGAAACAGCAAAGACCATCCTTTACACAGGAACAGTTTTACAGCAATAAGCTGGCTCACAGGAAACTGTGTTATCGCATGTCAAATTAACGCCAACAAAAATAGTAACAGTGTGGTAAAAGTAACTAGGGATGTATGAAGCAGAGATGAGTGTGTAACATGCAGTTTGTGTGCCACGTAAAACACTGAATTACATTGCTTCTGCCTAGTGCACACTCATAACAATTCTGGTTTCCCACACACACAGTCTATTACACACACAATGGTGTGACCTTTTTTTTTAACTTTAAACAGAATTACAAGTGAACTAATACAGCAGCAACCCTTAAAGAGGTTGTCCACCTTCCAAACACTTTTTTTTTCAGTACAATAATACGGTTAAAAGTTTCAAACCAAATGTGTTCTCCAGTTCGGTAACAGCGATGGTTCTCTCCAACCCCCAAAACAATAGTTCAAAAGTTCTAGAAGAAAGTCACCGATCGTACCTCGAAAGAGGATATGGAGAAAAAACAAGAAAAAAATATATAGTGTAGCGTTCTTGGGTATATTTACACCTCAAAGTGATTACACTCAAACACTATCAGTGAATGGCTCAAATTGCCAAGAAGAAAGAAATTAGTATAAGTGATACATACTTCAATCAACATCAAATTAAAGTGCGTTTGTGCTAGATATGAGATAGAGGTTTTAAAGGTTTTAAAAGTGTTAGAAGGTAGGGGAATACCCACACGGCCTGTGTCCCCGTTTCAGTGGTTGATTATACTCGTTCACAATAAAAACTTGCACATCGGATTAGCCTTTTTCTTCCCAGATAATTCCTTGTTTACAACAATAAGAGTGGCATGTGGGGAAAACATTTTTTAAAAAAGCTTTAATAAATAGATTGCACTTACAAATTTTCTCTTTAAAAGCTCCTTTTAAAAACTAAACGCGCAGCGTCCTTTCTGTTGTGGACCAGTATTTTGAGCGGGCGTGATTTCTCTGCGGCGCTTTTTCACCTGTGTGCGGATCACCGTAGCGTTCCCTCAGTCCAACTGCGCATGTTGCGTGATTACTTCCGCTATCGTCACCTCTGACGCGTTTCGCCACGATAGGCTTCCTCATAGAGCGATGACAATCTGTTTCCTCTATCCACTCTTAAACGTCCACATATTCAAAAAGTCCAAACTTTATCAAAAACGTTTCAAAGTCCCAAAAATTCCTTAGGAAGATTATATCCTAACAGTGTACATTTAAACATATTATATTTACCTCTACTTATTCCTTAAGACATCATTACATTAACAGGATACCTATTTCAAAGAACAAATGTTCCCAGAACAAAAATTCTCTTTTAGAATCTCATAAATTAAGTCCTAGACACACAGATATATTTAAAATGTAGTATGTACAAAGTAGGTTTTATGTTAAAAAGGCTCGTAGATTGAAATCAACATTTAGGCCATTTGGCAATAGGGACTTCAATTTATATATCCACCAACTCTCCCGTTACAAGGTGCTGTTAGTTAGATCTTTTGAAAAAGGCTTTATATCTGGAGAACTATCTAAAAACAAATGATCTGGAAAAAGTGTTGGAAGGTGAACAAACCCTTTAAAATGCGGAACAGTCACACCATTCCTCAAATTGAAAATAGTTGAGAATAGGCTCACTGACAGTATCACGCAATAGATTAGCAATGGTGGAAGTAGAGAACAAAACCCTCAAAAAAAGTATTGTTCCAACTTAAAGTCACGTGAGGATTTGGAAAATAGGTCTCGCAGACAAAATATCCACTTTAGAGGGGTCCCAGAGGAGATAAATGGGCCAGATATCATAACTACCTACACGACTTATTCAAAATGATATGCCCAAATATCCCGGACAACCTTTGACTGCTAGACACGGCGCACAGAGCTTTAGGCGCAAAGAGACATAATTGCGCGCTTTCATTATTATGAAAGTAAAGAAGTGCTTTTGGCACAAACAAGATCTTCTACAGCGGTAGAGTTCCAGGGCACAAGTTCAAATTTTTTGTGATCTGTCACCAGTCACGTTGGCAGAAAGAAGGAAACTGAGGTCAGTTACACAATGCTTACGAAATAACAAAATCCCATTTCGATGGGGCTACCCTTTTAAACTGGTAGTCAGCTACCATGGTCATATCCATGTTCTACAAACCCCAGCAAACGGACACAAGTTACTTGCTGCTCTGGGATTCAAGCAGAATGCTCATAAGTCTACACCTCAGCAGTCACCTACTAATACAGTAAGAGGCCCACATGGTCCAAGGTATCTACCCCATGAAGATTGGAGATGCTGCAAACCAACAGGACTCCATCAGAGGAGTCTTGAACCCCGGAACAATGATCCTGATGGAAGAACAATGGAGAGATCCCGCGACGCATCAAAATACACAAGGGACACAGACCCCCCGACATTAGGACCTGGACTGCTCCCCTAAGCTCTAACACTAAAGGTGGCCATACATGGATAGATCCGCTCGTTTGGCGATGTCGCCAAACGAGCGGATCTCCCTCCGATATGAGGTGGGCAATATCGGGCTGATCCGATCGTGGGCCCTAGGGCCCAACGATTGGATCCTAGCGTTCGCAAACGGGCTGTCGGATCGTGGGATCGCATCAACGAACAGAAGCGGCCGCGATCCGACGGGATTTTTCATCCCATCCGATCGAGATCTGGCCGACTTTCGGCCAGATCTCGATCGGGGAAGCCCGTCGGGGGCCCCCATACACGAGCCAATATGCTGCCGACTGGGTCTGTCGGCAGCTTTTATCGGCCCGTGTATGGCCACCTTTACTCTTGAGAATATTTCAAATGGGCCCCCCGCCTAGATTCTGTCTCAGGGTCCCTTACGCAACAGATATTTTGCCTATTACATGGTCTGACCATTCAGCTGTACAACTATCCTTAGATTTCACTAAACTACCCAAAAGAGAACCACATTGGAGGTTAAATGAAACACTACTGCATAACAAAGAATCTTCCAAAGCAATAAAAGTAGCATTGAAGGAATTCTTCCAGGTAAATGAGGGCTCTCAGTACAAAGCCTACAGATACTATGGGAGGCACATAAGCCAACACTTAGAGGACACATCATTGCCTTCACAACAGCAAAACGTAAATCCCAGAATCAACAACTATCCACCCTCATAGAACAATTGTGTTTATGCAAATCACAATATAATCAAAATAGAACAGATGCTTTACATAAATGTATACTAGCAATATGAACTGAACTAAATATGGTGAAACAAAAGGAGGTAGAAAAAACTCTAATATGGACTAGGCAGATTATTATTATATGGTTATGGGAGATAGCTCATAGTACAAGTTGATCCAGGGACTAGTCTAGACTAGTGCCATTTTGGAGTCAGGAAGGAATTTTTTCCCCCTCTGAGGCAAATTGGTGAGGCTTCAGATGTTTGTTTTTTTTTTGCCTTCCTCTGGATCAACTGGCAGTTAGCCAGATATAAAAAAAAAAAAGTTGAACTTGATGGACGTGTGTCTTTTTTCAACCTTACTTATTATGTTACTATGTATATTATTGGCTAGAAAGCTTAAAGAGCAGAAAGCCCAGATGACAATCAAAACAATTCATAACGAATTAGGACACTTACTGAATAAGCCAGATGATAAAGCTAAACAGTTCCATACGTAGTACTCGTCTTTATATAATTTGCCTAAAACAATAATACCCCCACAGCAATTAGATAATTTTCTTATACAAGCTAACCTACCCAAATTTCAGGAGGAGGATCTACAGAGTCTAAATAAGAGTATTACAGCAGAAGAAAAAACTGTGACTTTAAAAAACTTACCAAACTGTAAAGCTTCAGGCCCAGCCAGTATACTATAAATATTATAAACAACATCAGCATATTTTAAGCCCTTACCTGGTAAGACTTTACAATGATTTTTTTCAAGGTACCCCAACCCCCTGTTCAGATCTACAGATCTACATACATGTTTAGATTACTAGATCATCTAAATATTTCTGGTCCATATCTCATGGCTCTAAAAGCGTTATATAGCACCCCTAGTACATACCTGAAACTACCTAGCCAATCGAGTAAACCTTTTAAGATTTTAAATGGCACTAGTCAGGGATGCCCACTTTCCCCTCTGTTGTATGAACTTCGCATAGAGCCCTTAGCGGCAAGCATAAAAAAAGATCAAGAAATAAAGGGAGTTAAAATAGGGTTGGCACATTACAAAATAGCATTATATGCTGACGATGTTATCGCAATGTTATATGCAAATTAGGGCTGGGAAGGGGAAAACTATTTTTACTTCCCCACCCCTAATTTGCATATGCAAATTAGGATTCGGATTCGGTTCGGCTGGGCAGAAGGATTCGGCCGAATCCTGGATTCGGTGCATCCCTAGTACCAAACAAAGGGAAAATGTATATAAGGTACTAATGTTCTGGTACCTAACTCCCTCTACACAAACTTTTTCCTAACACCCCAACAACATGTTGGAGAGGTTGTGCAACATTTATTTTGGGACTGCCCTTTAATACAATCAGTATGGGAGGAGATTAGGACAATTGAATGGCTCACTCGTGATGTCATACAGTTGGACATACAGACCTTCCTGTTAGGGAAACCCTTGGAAGGAATACCAAAATAAACACAGATGTTGGTTAATCATGTAGTAACAGCAACACGCATATCAATTTTGGCTAAGTGGAAATCTAATATTATACCCACAAAAACAGAAATTGAAAACAGAATAGAAAGCAACCGAACATTTGAATATAATATAGCCTACATTCAAAACAAAGTTGCACAGTATTTAGGACTCTGGGAAGCGTGGGAAACACGGCACCTTTAAAAATCGGTAAAGAAGGGACGACGGGTGACTTTACCCTACACAATATTGATACAAGGAAAGCTGGTAATAATGATACACCAACATCTGATTTGGAACTTGAATCAAAAACTTAAAATATATACAGTATAAAAATATATGTTAGAAATATGTATACCGTACTGCATGACTGGCTTATCCTATAGGGTTGCAAGGAATTGGATAGCTCTCAATGTCCTTAAAGGGGACCCGTCATCCAAAAAAAATTATTCAAAATCCTATTTTATCTCATTAGTCAAGTTACTCTACCCCTATTATTTATTCTCAACTGTACCTGCTTTATAGCCATTATCAGTGTATTTGTAGCACGCATAAAGGCATGTATTGTGAAATTCTGTTTTTATGCTTGTAATACAGTTTCATGAAAGGCTCATTATTAGCAAGGATATTATAGAGGCATGTTTGTTACCATTTTACTTAATTACATTCCTAAAATAGCGTCTATTAAAGTGTCTATTAAAGGGGACCCGTCACCCAAAAAAATTATTCATAATCCTATTTTATCACACCAGTCAAGCAAAATGAACTTTAATTACACTATATAAATTATTTGAATCTTGTTTCCTTCAGTCTGGGAATTCAAAATGATAGCAAGCATGCAGCAACCATTTTGTGGACACTGTTATTAAGGCAAGCCTTGTATCATCTCAGAATCTTGTTTGTGAACCAGAATGGGGGACCCGATGTTCATCCCCATGCCCTGGCTACACAAGTAAATGATGAAGAGAATGGGGGAATGTGTGGAGAGCAGTGACATCTAGGAAGTGCTGAATGGAAAGTGAAAGTAATTGTCTGCCCCACCTCTATGCCCATGGCATAGAGGAGGAGCAGACAATATTTGATTGACAGCTGAAATTTTTAAATGAGCTTACAATAGCTATGAATGCTTTAATAAAAAAAAGAAATTGGATTTCATGTTTAATTTGAAAAGGACTTTTATTATACAGATTTTTGTGTCTGGGTGACAGGTCCACTTTAATATATTGATAATGGGTTGAGTGCAGAGGGCCTCTTGTATTTATCTATATGAATTTCTCATTGCACCTCCGCTTAATGGTTTTAAAAATTAGTGGTGAGCACAACTTTCCCTTGTTTGTTATAGTTTATACAGGAGCAGTGGCCAGCTCCATGTTGTAGCTCACACCCTTCCCAGCTATAGTCAGGTGATCCCAGTGGTGGCCAATAACCATGCAACCATGTTTGGGAGTTTAAACCTTGAAATCAGCAAGTAAGGTGCAAGTAAAACTTAGTCCCTGTGTAAAATGTATGGCTGCGTAGAACTCCGCTGCCTGAAGGGGTAAGTATAAAGTATGGGGCATTTCCCGGGGGGGGCAGTTAGACTGGGGAGGAGGGAGGGAGGTCTATGTGGGGTGGTGGGTACGGGTTTTTTTATTACAGGGTTGAATTCTCCTTTAAGGCACAAAATTTCTCAATGTCATAAATATATTGATGATGTGTTGAGTGTAGAGGACCTCTTGTATTTGTCTATAAACATTTCTTACTTTGTCTCATGTGGCAAGTAAGCTATCTGACGCCGGAATATGTGGGTTTTGGTAATGCTTTTGTGTCAGCTCCTTGTGACCTTGATCAAGTGACGTCTCCTGATGCCTCAAATATAAAACTTAAACTCTACAGAGTTTGCTTTTTCCTAAAATAATATACATATGGCCTTCTAAAGAACTACAATGTGCAGTGTGTGCAGCAGAGTGCAAAATTACAAACATTAATGTGTGTAAGGGCCAAAAACAACTTGAATGAAATTAATTTGGTATGGAAATGCTTTTATCAAAAAATCTGAAAAGCCAAGTATCAACTTTGTTGGTGTATATTGGCATTCTAGTTGTGTGACTCTGTTAGCCTCTAATACAGTTGTTTGGAAATAGATCAGAAATGTTAGGAAGTCCCCCCCCCCACTCTATTCTTTTATCACAGTTAAAACATAAGTACATAAAAGTTAAAGAACTTCACCCATAAGACAAGTGGCCACTTATAGCTCTACAATAAAGGAAATCCACAATTGGATATTTATTCAGCTACCACGCCTGAACTGGTTAGGCAAAACAGGTTGCAAAACCATGTAAAAGAGTAAGCTGTAAACCTTATCTTATCCAGTTTAAGCTGGCCATAGATGTTGCGATTTTTAAAAGATCCGATCGTCATCGTGAGACCACGATTATCTTGGAACGATCGTACGATCGTACGCATTGTCCATCAACTAAAAAGACCAATTTGCCAGGAAAACAAAGGGTAGATGCCTGCTTGGCCCTCAAACATAGATAGATTGCACTGGGACAGACAAAGATTTTTAACCTGGCCGATCAATTTCCTGACAGATGTCGGCCGAAAAATCATAAGATGTTCGATCGGTCGAATCCCAATAACCGCACGATAATTTCGAAGGATTGGTCGGACTTTGCTAAAATCAGTCGTTTGGCAAGAGAAATCTTTGCGTCTATGGGGAGCTTTAGACTATTGCAATCTACTCCTAACTGGTCTTCCTGACTCCCTTCTCTCTCCCCTCCAATCAATCTTAAACTCTGCTACCAGGATCCTTCTGCTCTCTTCTAAAAGGGAGCCTGCTCAACCCCAACTAAAATCCTTAGCGTGGCTGCCTGCTAAGCAAAGAATATCATATAAAATCCTTTTACTAACATTCAAAGCCCTTCACTCCTCTGTTTCTTACTACATTTCTTCTCTTGTCTCACTATATGTTCCTGGCCGTCTTCTCCGCTCTTCTCAGAGTAACCTTCTTTTCACACCAACCACATCCACTGCCACCTCTCGCCTCAAACCCTTCTTTCTTGCTGCTCCCTACCTCTGGAATTCCATCCCTGAATTCCTCAGAAATGAATCCTCTCTTAATCTCTTCAAGAAAAAACGAAGAGCCTTCCTTTTGGAGCTCTAGAACATTAGCCTAGTCCTGTCCTTAATGGCTATGCCTTACATTGTGCACTTTTTCATCTCCAATTTGTACCTGTATGTTATCCTTCCATCCACTTAAACTGTAAGCTCTACGGGCAGGGACCTCTTTCTCACTACGTCTCTTACCACAAAGCACTTAAGCTCTTTGTCCTATGATTCTGTATATATTTATTATGTGATTTGTCTCACTCATGTATACTCTATGGAGTGTATGGCTTATTGTGGTCCTATTGATAGATATTCCATTCTCTGTTGTGGAACACTGCAACTCCTTCAGGGTACATTCAGGGGATCGTCAAAGATTTGGATATTTTTCTATAACCCAACCCTGACTTGTACTTCTCAACAATGTAGTCCCTGACGTGTTTGGAGAACTCCTTGGTCTTCAAGATACCTCTTGCTTAGTGGTGTTGCAGCCTCTGGGGCCTTTCAGAAAATGTGTGTTTATACTGACAGATCACGTGGCACTTAGATTGCACACAAGTGGACTTGATTTAACTAATTATGTGACTTTTGAAGGTAATTGGTTGCACCAGGATTTTTTAGGGGCTTCATGGCAAAAGGGGTGAATACATATGCACATGCCAATTTTAAGTTTTTTATTTTATTTTTTTAATTCTTTTTTATACACCTTCACCAACTTAGACTATTTTGTGCAGATCCAACACATAAAATAAGATTAAAAAACATTTAAATTACAGGTTGGAATGTAACAAAATAGGTAAAAAGCCAAGGGGGTGAATACTTTTGCAAGGCATTGTATATTCAGGATTTTTAATGAATTTTTGTGAGCTCAACAAGCGTTGTTCTTTTATTGTATGAAAAACGCGCACTGGGCGCTTAAGAATGCAGCATGTTGTGTTTAAAAAACGCAATGTAATGCAGCTGTGCTAAAAAACAGATTAGGATGTTGGTGGGTACAACTAGGCAAAATAAAATGCAATAACATTGGTTCATCCTTTTAGGTGATCTTAAACCTGTGTGTCACACAAGAAAACATGCCCTAACATAGAGGGATTTCAAGGATTTTACTGCATCTTAGCTCAGTAAGAGGAGAGGAAATAAAAAAATGAAATATACCTTTGCAAAATCCCGGACATCAAATAAGTCAAAAGCTTCAAACAGGTCACTTTTCTTCATACTGAATGCATCGCAGCACACAGACAGAAAGGTTCGGATATTCTTCAAACATAAAAACTAGAAAGGAAAAGAAATACATTATTCAAATTCTATAGCAGGTGCAAAGGCAAAATTATAATTTCTACAAATTAATACTGAATATATATATTTATATGCAAGTTAAAGGAGAATTAAACCCTAAAGGAGAACTAAACCCTAAAAATGAATATGCTTACAAATACCATTTTATATACTGTGCTTAATTGCTCCTAAAGTTTCAGCTTGTCACAGGGGGTCGCCATCTTGTAAAGTGTCTGTGACACTCACATGCTCAGTGGGCTCTAAACAGCTATTGAGAAGCTAAGTTTAGGGGTCATCACAAATTATCAAGCAGAAAATGAGGTTGGCCTGTAATATAAACTGATGCTACAGGGATGATTATTATAATCTGATGCTAGTTGTACTGGTTTCTGTGCTGCCATGAAGTAATTAGCTGTATTAATTACTAATCAGCCTTATACTGTGACATTTATATTCTATGTGTACTGTCTACTATTGTGAGTGGGTCCCTAAGCTCAGTAAGTGACAGCATCACAGAGTATGTGCAGTGAATCAGCAGAAAAGAAGATGGGAGCTACTGGGGCATCTTTGGAGACACAGACCTTTACTGCTAAAGTGCTGTGGTTGCCTTGGGCTGATACTGAAGTCCAAACATAATGTACAAAGTTTCTAGCAACTTCTTTAGTTAGGCTTTAGTTCTCCTTTAATTCACCTGCAGTTAAAATGAAACTGACACTTCTAAAGTTCTCTAAGCAGCAGCTTGTGACTAGATAACATACTGTACTATAATGATGTCACCTCTTTATGTCATAAAGGTAAAGTTAACACCAAGAACAGAAAGCAGTTCATTAATATTAATAACAGTATAGTCTAGAAGATAATGGTTTGCATAATTATAGTAGGATACTAAGAGCTAAGTGTCTCCTCTGGATATTGAAGACATATTGTATACTGAAAACCGGTCATATACATATTGCACTTAAAGTGGACCTGTCACCCAGACACAAAAATCTGTATAATAAAACTCCTTTTCAAATTAAACATGAAATCCAATTTCTATTTTTTATTAAAGCGTTCATAGCTGCTGTAAGCTCATTTAAACATCTCAGCTGTCAATCAAATATTGTCTGCCCCTCCTCTATGCCTTAGGCATTGAGATGGGGCAGACAATTATTTCACTTTCCATTCAGCACTTCCTAAATGTCACTGCTCTCCCCATATTCCCCCATTCTCTTCACCGTATAATTGTGCAGCCAGGGCATGGGGATGTACATCAGGTCCCCCATTCTGGTGCACAAACGAGATTCTGAGCTGATACAAGGCTTGACTTAATAATAGTGTCTACAAAATGGCTCCTGCCTGCTTGCTATAATTATGAATTCCCAGACTGGTGGAAACAAGATTCAAATAATTTATATAGTGTAATTAAAGTTCATTTTGCTTGACTGGTGTGATAAAATAGGATTATGAATAATTTTTTTGGGTGACGGGTCCCCTTTAATAGACACTTTAATAGACGCTATTTTAGGAATGTAATTAAGTAAAATGGTAACAAACATGCCTCTATAATATCCTTGCTAATAATGAGCCTTTCATGAAACTGTATTACAAGCATAAAAACAGAATTTCACAATACATGCCTTTATGCGTGCTACAAATACACTGATAATGGCTATAAAGCAGGTACAGTTGAGAATAAATAATAGGGGTAGAGTAAACCTAGCATGGTTTGGCTCCAACCAGGTTGCAGTATGCTTGTTCTTCTTACAAGGACATAGAGGAAAGGTGCACTAATCCAAAAAGAACACTTCCACACTTCAGTAACCTTCTAAACTTTGAAAAAAATATCCTTCCTTATGAATAAATCTTTAAAAATGACTGCAAATTTACTGTAAATTTAGCGCAAAGGACTATTCTAAATATATGGAAGAAAATAACTTTTCTATCATGCAAAAATAAATATTTCCTTTTATAAGATTGGAACCATCACTTCGGCCGCTTAAAAACAGAAACTAAACAAAGCTATCATATAAATGTGAAAAAAAAATTGTTGAAATTTCTCCTGGCGTAATTTCCCTCTAAAAAATTCACCACTATATTTTGGCCATAGAATTGTAGTGGGGAAAATTTTTGCCGTGAAGAAATTACGTATGTGGGAAATTAGCATTGAGGGGGCAATGTAGATGAGATTCAAAAGTGCCGGCTCTATCCTCATAATGGTTGCCAGTCTAAATCTGGAGAAATTTCTCTAGACGAAAAGTTATTCTTGTGCTCTTAGTAAATTGGAGAATTTTCACCACTGCAAAGTTGATTCATCAAAACCTGTTGTGTTCTCTCTTGTTTTAGTAAATTGGTGATGTTGAGGGGAATCTTCATTCTCTAAAATCACTTTCACTTTCATCCTTTAGTAAATTTGCCCCAGTATATCTAGTGGGGTTAACTGTAAAGCCAATGGACTTGCTGTGTAATGTTGAAAACATTTCAACACTCATTCGAGCTCTGTCTTCATCAGTGAGAGCAGTTGCTTTACACTTATCGCCACTAGATGACCTGTATAAAGGAAACCTTTCATAGTCAAGAGGTCATGGTGAGTTGCAGCATTCACAGAGACTGGTCAGGTTGAGACACAGAAGGAAGTTTAGGCCAGGTCTAGAATGGTGTAATGGTGCAGATTAGAATATCAATTCACTACCACTTTTTACAGGAAGGTATGGGTGCAGCAACACAATTTCCTGCAAATTACTCCCTACCACCAAAAATTATAAAGTCATGTTCCTGTATAATAGAGTAAATTAAGAAAACACCATGTTTGCAGTTCAGTTGCTTTGAGAGCCACCTACTCTACAGTGTAACTACCGGTTTCCTGGAAGTCTACTGTAAAGTAAATAGAGCTCTTTCCACCTAGTAGCTCAGTCATAAATAAAGTAGACGTAGGTGTGTGCTTCATATGATGTTAAATTCCTGTAATTCACTTCTCTTTTGAGGGGCAAAACCTACGACAATTCCTATACCCATAGAATGATTTTGCAAATCAGTAAAATTTATAAAGAATTCTAAAATTTGAGGTTTTAGCAGAGACACAGAATCAAAGTATTTGGGACATGAAAATTCCACAGTGGGTCAAAACAGTTGCTGCCCATAACAGGATGGTGATGTCAAATTAAAAAACTGAAAAAGCCTTTACTGCCCAGAATTAGACAACTCTAATCGAATTTGGACTATTCCCTAGTTGAAGTACACATAAAATAGCTCGCCAGTCTCTTGGCACTATGCCAGACCTCAAAAAGTAAAGAGGTTTGGCAATCACAGAGCTAAGCTCGCTAAGTACCCTGGGATGAATACCATTTGGCACCGGACCTTTGTTTATCTTAACATGTTCTAGTCTCTTTTGAACCATGCATCATTAGTTGTACTACTAGAATTGGGACTATCAAGAAGGAAACCTTCATTAAAGGGCAGCTATCACACCCAAAATCAAACACATATTAATCTGACCAGTACAACATAAACACGTTTAATCAAACTACATATATATTTTTTTGAAAAAAAACTGCAGGTTTTAAAAAATCCCTTACTTTGTCAAATGGGTTCTTTCACTGAGGAAGTCCATACTGAGACTATAACAGAGACTATAATATGCAAATTTCAGGAGCAAATTTCACTGCTTTGAGTATTCTACCCAGAATGCCTTGTTTTAGTAAACTCCTCCACTAGAAGTATCAGGAGATTTCCCTATCTTGTCCCCTGCTGGTGATGAAATTATGCAAATGAAGGGCACACACTAACTTCCAGCAGGTGGCAGCACTACTGTACAGCAGCTAACACACAGGTTTGGCTGATTTGAAAATAGCTTAGAAGGGTTGATAAGCAACAAGGAATCTCAGCTGAGCATGTGCAAGATTTCAGAGCTGCAGTTGGCTGGGAAGATATAGGTAGGAGGAGCCAGTGAAATCCAAGATGCCTGCCTCAGCTAGAACTGCAGTGGAGATAGGGAAGATCTTGAAGAAGGTATAGTGAGCTGATGATTTACATTATACAAACAATTCTAACTGTTTAAAAAATCGATTTCTTGAACTTTCACATAGTGTATTTACTTAGAAAATTATTTTAGTTATGATTGGTGCCCTTTAACTGGTTCCTCATTTGTGTAGACAGAAGAAAAAAATGTGTTCAGAATCTGCGTTTTTATTTTTGTTTTCATCAACCAGCTGATCCCCTTTTGATATTAAAGGTCCCACCCCTTCCTGCTTATTTTTTTTACTAAAATATGTAAAAAATAATTTTGGATTCTTTTTAATGCTTGCTGCAATTTTAGCTTGCCTTATAGCTTTCTTGCATGATTTATTGGCCTCCTTGTACCTTATAAATGATTTGGCTGTACCAGCTAACTTGAAAGCCTTAAAAGCACGCCTTTTCTTACCCACGTCAACAACAACACCTCTATTGAACCAAAAATGTTTTGCTTTGCAACAATGTTCCTTGCTTACAAGTGGAACATACGGACATGTATATTTATTAAGCAGCATTTTAAAGTCTTCCCATTTTTGTTCTGTGTTTAACCCTGTGAAAAGCATTTCCCACTTAATATGTTGCAGAGATACCCTTATACTGTCAAAGTTTGCACGTCTGAAACTTAGCGTTTTAGTTACTCCCTTATAGATTTGCTTCTGCAACAGAATCTCAAAGGAGACCATGTTATGATCACTATTCCCTAAATGCTCACACACAAAAATGCTAGAGATAAGTTCAGTATTATTAGTTATTACAAGGTCCAAAAGCGAGTTATTCCTAGTAGGTTCTTGAACGAGCTGGAATAAAAAGTTTTCATTGAGCATATTTACAAACCTACTTTTTCTGTCTTGGCAACCCCATTACCCCAGTCAATGTCTGGATAATTGATGTCACCCATAGCAACAACTTGACCCAGCTGTGAAGCCTCTGCTATCTGCAAGAGTAGCTGGGCTTCATACTCCTCACTTATATGACGTGGTTTATAGCATACACCAATGTAAGCTTTGCAACCTATTGCCCAGTCAAAATCTCTACCCAAAGGGATTCCATTTCCTCACCAGTTCCAGCAATGGTTATTTCTTTAGTGCATGGCTTTAATTACGGTGTTACATACAAACACACTCCTCCACCCTTTTTAATCCCTCTGTCCCTCCTTAAAAGGGTGTAACCATTAAAAAAATGTTTTTGGAATGCAAGAATACCTTCTTATTTAAATATTTACTTAAGTTATAAAGACAAGTAACACCAACAAATGTAATTGTTTTATATGCCTTAAGGGTAGTGACACATGGGGAGATTTGTTCCCCGCGATTTTTAAAAAAAAAGCGAGTTTCAGCGACAAGGCAATGTTGGCTTCCGAGTGATTTACATTCCATAGTGTACTACAGACTACAGTGCTTTCTCCACCCAAATGGGCTGGGTGTTCTTTAACAAGATCAATGAGCCTATCTGCGTCAAAGAAATGCTTTAAAAGATGCATTTTCTGCAGCGTATTGTCGCACAAGTATTGTGTGTATCTTCATTTGCAAATGATAAGTGAGCGTGTGGTCGATGGAACAAAGAATGCAAAATTGTCATCCTAGAAGTTATGCCCATACATTCTTATGTACTTTTGACATGCCATGCACACAAGAATTTGCATACTAGCATGACTACTAATCTCGTTGTGTGTTATGCTAGCGTAGATATTCACTACTTCTGAATAACAATGCTATTTCTGATAAATCACTCCAAAAAGGGTCTCTATGCATTTTGGGACTACAGGCGATTTCAAATAGCATTTTGTGTGTAGTGGCTGGCAATTTAAATTTCTCTATATGGCAAGACATACGACTTGCCGAAATTCGCTTTTAAAAAAAGCGGGCAACAAATCTCCTCGTTTGTCACTACTCTTAAATTTAACGCAGTGTTGCCAAGCAATGATAAAAATTGTGTACTTGCTTTAGAAAGATGTGCATAAATAACCTGCTCTGCAGACATGGGGGCAGCCATTAAAGTTGAATAGGGCAAAAAGGCACATATTTAAACAGTAGATAACAGATAAGATGGGCAGAATACAGATCTACAGGACTATAGATTAAAAAAACACTCATAAAAAATATGGCATACAGTATGTAGCCAATAAACTTATGTTGGGCTTAATCAACACATACATACTTAAAAGCATAATGATCAAAGAGTGAAACTAGACCTTGATACAATTTGACACAGTGTGATTACACAATTTTTGGAAGCATATATATCAGTCGGTGAAAATTAGCATTCACCCCTTGATAAATACGCCTTTAAAAATACCATAAAAATGACCAAAGAGTGGCATATTTTTACATTGGTGAACTGTATAAGTTTGAGTTTTACTCTTTAATAAATATGTATGTTCTTTTTTTACCCCCAAGCTTACAAAGGGTCGCCACGACATACTAGCCAGTCATGTGGTGCCAAGTAAGGTTGAGCTAAGCATAATTATCTTGAAAACATCTCATTGAAGAAATATATTTGGAATATTCCCTGTACTGCCATAGGGATATAAAACATCAGGAAATATATCCTCCTTAAGGGTTAATAATTTATTGCACATGAATTTCCATACCATCATTTTTATAATGTTGTTGCTACATGGGAGACAGAATAATACCCGCTGCTTTATTTTTACAGATGGATCCAGGCATTGAATATATGAATGTTGGGACCTTGGGATATTCATAGAGTTAGGGTATTAATCACCGTAAAAAACTTTGTTACAAAATATGAACTTTATTCATATAATAAAGACAACAAGACACCATATTGCTACCATCAATTGCTATCCTAAAATCTTTATTTATTCAATTATATCTTCTTTATTTAACTGAATATCAGAGTGCTCTCTTATTAAGGTGCATTTAAACTTAATTAAAATTTTAAATACAGACTATAACTACAATGGATTGAAACAACAGCAGATAAGGAATTATCTCCAAAATAACCATCCAAAACATTAGTCACACATCATATATGACAACCTTTAAATAGGAAGTGATCATCTACAAAAATAAAATTTCCATCAGACTCTATGGCCTAGGTTAGACATTAGTTCTTGATAAATACGGTAAAGTTTCTATATTTGTATCAATTAAACTGGATCTTACTTTATGTAGTCAAGAGAGTGCCTATTAATTCCTATGGTTGGCTTGCTTTGTTCTGCTCTATGCACTAAGATTTCAAAAATAGGAAGCATAATACTTTCCGGAATTAGAAGTGAAAATTGCATGCAAGGTGGGAGGCTCTCATGGTGAGAAGAAGACCATAAAGGATTGAAGACTAAGGAGAATATATAACACAGTTTGATAATCTGTATTATACACAAAGCAATGTGTATTTGTCTTGTGCACAGAGAAGGGTGTGTATCTACATTTTACACAGAGCTACATTATATTCATATCAATTGCATGTGTATTATACAAAGAGCAGTGATTGTATTGATATTATGCAGAGAGAAGTAGGTGTATCGGTAGTTTACACAGCTCAGTGAATATATCTGTATAAAACACACAGAGGTCAGTGTGTGTATTTCTGCTATGCAAGAAGTGTGTGCATCTGCCAAGCATCTCAATGCTGAACCAAAATTATTAATATTAAATTCTTCCATTGGTGCTAGAACATCCTTCTGCAAAAGATTTCCAGTAGATGCTGATGGAATTAGCTTCCAGGATGTCTGAAGAGAATTAGTGAGGTTGGGCACTTATATTGGGCAATTAAGCCTGGCCTGGCGTTTGACTTTTTACAAACCAGTCAAGTTCTGTTATACTCCCATCTCGACAAAATCTGTACAGATCACGCTTTTTCATGCTCAAATATTGATTCCCCCTATTATTGATACAAAGAAGGATTCATCACTCCATAGGATGCATCTTCACTGCCTGGCACTCTAATAGGCAGCGACCTATACATTACACAGTTACATAGTTAAATCAGTTTGAATAAAGACCAGACCAGCAAGTTCAACCCCTCCAAATGAAAACCCAGCATCTATACATCCACCCATCCTTACTTTCACATAAATTATATATACCCGTATCTATACTAACTATAGAATTTAGTATCACAATAGCCTTTGTTATTATGTCTGTCCAAGAAATCATCCAAGTCATTCTTAAAGGCATTAACTGAATCAGCCATCACAACATCACCCGGCAGTGCATTCCACAACCTCACTGTCCTGACTGTGAAGAACCCCCTACGTTGCTTCAAATGAAAGTTCTTTTCTTCTAGTCTAAAGGGGTGGCCTCTGGTACTGTGATCTTCTTTATGGGTAAAAAGGTCCCCTGCTATTTGTCTATGATGTCCTCTAATGTACTTGTAAAGTGCACATTTAGTGTATAACTTGCATTTATATTAGTTTTGCGAATGTGCATAACCTTGCATTTATTAACAGTTCGCTGCCCAGTTTTCCAACTTACTCAAATCTGCAAAGATGCAGCATCCTGAATGGAACCTATAGTTCTGCACAATTTAGTATCATCTGCAAAAATAGAAACAGTACTTTCAATGCCCACCTCCAGGTCATTAATAAACAAGTTGAAAAGCAAAGGACCAAGTACAAAGCCCTGCGGTACTTCACTAACATCACTGGTCCAATTAGAAAATGTTCCATTTACCACCACTCTTTGAAGTCTATCTTTTAGCCAGTTCTCTATCCAGGTACAAATACTATGTTCCAGGCCAACATTCCTTAATTTAACTAGTAACCTTCTGCGTGGCACTGTATTGAATGCTTTAGCAAAGTAAATCACATCCACTGCCATCCCAGAATTGAGATTCCTCACCTTCTCATAAAAAGAAATTGAGTTAGTCTGGCAAGTATTGTGATTTGCTATAAAGTCCAGTACCTTATCCTTTATTAACCCTTCGAAAAGCTTTCCTACCACTGACGTCAGACTAACTGGCCTATAGTTTTGAGGCTGTGAACGGGATCCCTTTTTAAATAGTGGCACCACATTATTTCATACAGTGGCATATTTGGAACTGTGCATGATGATGTTAAGCTTGTGTTTGATTCCCCTAGCCAGGTAATTCCCAGATGATAGTTCTTTTACTGCCTTTGCTCCCTGAGGTACTTTATATGCTTAAGAAAGTGTCATACCATTCTATGGCCAATGCTTGTTGCACAAGATAACATGAATGTGCCCTTAAAGGGGTTGTTCACCTTCCAAACACTTTATCAGTTGGATTGTTTTCAGATTGTTCACCATAAATTAAAACTTTTTCCAAGTACGTTTTTTATTTTTTACCATTTTTCCAAAATCTAAGTTTAAAGTTTAATGTCCCTGTCTCTGGTGTTTGAATCTGACATCTCAGTAATTCAGGCGCAGACTCTAAATTGTAACCATTTTGCAACATTGAGTTGATACATTTCTCAGCCACATCTCTGGAGTATTAGTAACTATTGTATCAAATCTAACAGCTGCCTATAATGAAACTCAAGGATTCTGCTCAGCAGGGACAAAAATACAAAATGTTTCAACTAAATGTATCAATTTAGAACAGTTTACAGGGTCGGCGACCCCCCCTCCCAGAACTGCTTTAGAAGGTGAAAAATTACACTTTACACTTCAATATTAGAAAAACAGTCACACAAAGAATATAGAAAGTAATTGGAAAAAGTCTTTATTTCTGGTTAACTGTTTGAAGCCAACTGAACTGAAAAAAGTGTTGGAAGGTGAACAACCTCTTTAATTATAACCTTTGCCAGCAAGTGTGTGGTCAACTCCATTTCCACTAACTAGCAGGATGATACTTCTGGTTATACAGTGTGTATACAGCTGTATATACAGGTCATTTAAAAAATCAAGTGCGGCTTTGCTAAAAAAAGATGCAATGGGTGCACGTAAGGTATCTGGGTTCAAACACTTCTTGCACTTCTACTTAGTTACATTGAGAATCATTGCATTTGTCCTTTTGATGAATCACGTCACAGTGTGCCTACTGGACTGGGGAACCCTGGAGCTACTGTCACCCAGTATTGTCAATAGACACAATAGATCTGCACTAGAAATTGCCATTTTATTGATGCACCAGAAATGACACAATCTCTACTGTGAGAATTCCCAAAAACATGCATGTGGAATTGTGTTTGTTTTGATGCACTGGGTACAACTGCAGATGCAACTTCAGGTGCAGCCTCATTTACTCTGGAACTCTGGAGAAAAGTGCTATATTGTAGGAGAAACAATTGCAAACTGCATTGCAAAAAGAGCACTTTGCACACTGAGACCAGTGAATAAATGTCTGCATCTGTATTATACACACGGTTTGTATGTGTGTATCACAATGAGCCGTGTGTGCATATCTGTATTATAAACAGAGCAGCAGGCGTATCTGTGTTGTACAAATGGTACTGCATGTATCCTTTAATTCCTTATATGTACCAGTTTGTGTAGCTGTATTAAACTGAGGACAGTATCTATAAGTATATTGTATGTAGAGCTGGAAGTATATCTGCATTATACACAGGTCAGGAGGCGTATATATATTATACATAGAGAACTGAGCGTTTCTGTATTACACAAAAGGCAGCATGTATTTCTGTACATAGAATAGCTCAGGCAGAATATTCTCTATATTGATCTGTAACACTGGAACTTTCCCTTGCTCTCTCCTTTCCTCCATCAAACCAGCTCCTTTCCTTTGCTCTGTTTCCTGTCAGACAGATGAATTGATCGTTCTGCACTGTCTGTTTGACCCTCTGCTTAATTGTGACCTGTATTAATAATGCACAAAGGTCTAAGCTGCCATTTCATTTAAATACAATTGGTTAATCTGTGTTTCCTCTGACAGACTATATTAATAATCAAACAACATATTTAATTCTTGTCTTCGCAGCAGAATCCTGTATTGGGTCCTCACTTTGCATCCTCACTTCAGTACAGAGAAAGGCCATTTCCTCTGTATCCCCTGCACACCAGGTATCAGCACTTCATTTTACGGCCTGTGAGCAGCTTGTTCAGTTCTACACAGAAATGCTTTCTACTGCCTTGTTTCCATCAGGACATCCTGCCCCCACTCCTTTCTATCAGGATATCCTACTGCTCACTCTGTTTCAACAAGGCATTGTATTGCCCCTCTACCCCAGCTTGTGATCCTACAATATATCATTTATTTTCCCTGAGCATTTTAGTGGCCACATCTTGACATGATATTTTTCCTATACTACTCCTACTCAATTTATAGCATTTGAATGTTCTCCCATTTTTACATGAAGTCTGTCCTTCACATGATGTTTCCTATGTGCTCTCCCAGCTATGCAACCCAAGTTTCCATTTGCAACTATCCTGTGGCTCATTCCATTGCCTTCTAAGAGATCAAAGCCTGTATAATTGTGCAATTTATTTTGTGTTAATTTTGTTCAAGCTTGGTCCATTGCAGGAAGATTTGCTTAAGGCAGAGATTTCTAATCAATAGGGAAGGACCCAGAACCCAGTTCAGTCAATGGGGTTTCTGCTCATCGAAACACCTTTTTGATTTCTGAAAATACAATGGAGCAGGCACTCAAAATGAAGCCAATCTTCCACCAGGCATTTGAAGCAAAGTAAAACAGTTTATTATGTCCACAGCCTTATGCGTTCCTTGATACAAACATTTTGTCATAGGCTATCTATACAGAGCTATACACAAGGTATTTAAACAAATGTGCACCAATCAAAAAAAAAACACATCAGTTACCCAATAATCCAATCACCAGGCTCAGCACATGAACCAATCCCTATTAGCAACTTCAAAAAGTGCAAGCTAGGGCTACACCTACCCCTCCTTGGGTGCCATATTGGTGCACCTTAGCTAAATTTACAGTTAGCCAGAGCCATGTTTTTGAGTTCTGTTGTTTTTAGATAGTACACCAGATATAAAATCTATGTTCAATGGCTTTCAATGTATTATTTGTGACTTTTTCTAAACCTAAGGTTTAAAATTTGCAAGTTGTTACAATTTGCTAGATCACTTGATTTCTCAGCACCAGGGCCGGAACTAGGAGTAGGCAGAAGAGATGGGGGCAATGAAAGGGGGGTGCTGGGCAGGTACCTGTTAAAGTGTCTTCTGCCTCTGTCATGCCATGGCACTTGTATGTTTGCAGTCGTGCACACACTCATGGTCGAGCTCAGGGGGGGGGGGCTTTCATTCCTAAGGGATTATTAGTGTATTTATAAAAGGGTGAAGGTTAGAGTTCATCGTTTGATTAATACAGTTCTAAAAATCCCTTAGAATTGAATAGAAAATGGGTACATTTTTCTGCAGTGATTTTTTTGATAAATCTGCAGTTAGCATCTGCCCAAACTCAAAATACCATCCTCTAGTACTAGGTAAATCTAGTCATACATTCTTCTGCTGTTGCTTTATAGCTGTACCACAATGAAGTGTATCCAGGGCGTTGCTCCTTACGTACTCCTTGCAGATTTTATTATCTTATATTGCAAGACCCCATGTGGAAAGTTATGCTTTACTTGAAAGGGGTTAATGTTGGGCCATTAATTGTGTATGTTGGGTGGTACCACATTAACAAAGACAAAATACAAAACCTCCAAAGTCGTGAAGGCATCACAGATGCATCTGAATTACCAAACGTAACCCCATTCTGTGGCCTCATTGTTGGAATGCACACATCTGTATTTTGAAGAAATCATTGTTCCAGAACCATGCTGGCTGTGAAGTTTTCTCACAAGCAATTCTCCACAGTTTTGTCTAAGACATTTTTCTCTATTAAAAGACACCAAGAGAATGCATCACAAAACTCCATCTGCCATCAGCCTATGACTGACAGTAGGAATTTGAAAGGAGATATATGTAACATGAGAAACTATACATAAATGGATCCCTAGGGCAAACAGACATATGTCACTATACAGGTTCATCTTGATATTTTAATTTAACACACAGAATAGGAGACAATTACTGTATATAGTGAATAAAGTACCCCCGTAAAATATAAGGATATTATAAGTTACAGAGGAGTTTCATGACACAAGGTCATGGAACTCCGAGGTAACTTCTAATATCCTTATATTTTACAACTGGGGGGGTACTATATTTAATATAATACAAAAGTTTCAGTGAGTCATGTGACACAAATGACATCAGAACTCACTCATAAGGATATAATTTACAAGATATTTATAGCTTTTGTGTATTATAAAGAGATAATGTGCCTCAAGATTCATTATCAGTTTGCATGTAAAACCACTGTCATTATTACATTAGGTAATTTATTAGGTACATGTATCATAATGCACTTTTCGCAGCTCAGTTCTTCCTGCCTTCCATTCCAAATCAAGTTATGTTGTACCTATTGACACAGGGGACTGGGCTGTGGCGATTGCCACAGGGCGATGTAGAAATCTAGAGCTAATGCTGGGTCAGGAGGTGGCGGTAGCTCCAAGATAAAACCCTTTCCCTGCCCATCTGTCCTCCATAGTAAAACAAATGATAAGGTCCCGCTAGCAAAATTAGTTTTAGCTAAATTAATTCAACCTGTGCTAAAACTCAAAGGGCATAAGGTACGGATTTACACACATATTAAAAAATGCAGAATCTTGTCTGCTGTAATGTTGTTATATGAGATTGAAGGTGGCTGGAGTAACTGAATAAATAGAAGGGACACAAAGAGATATCAGTGTATTTGAAGTTTATTATACCAGTAACTGTATCAGAAGACAAATGTACTGTTACTAGTAATTTAAAAGCCTAATTATATTCATTAGAAAGCAGAGCAGGAAATTTCAGAAAATTGGGATACAAATCTGAGACCATTTCCTTTTATTACAAGAAAATCCAATACTGCAATGATTCTGGAAACTAATGGTTTGGGTAGGATGGAGATAATTACTAGCAAGTGCTCTAATTGCGGGATATATATATATATATATATATATCTGGGAACCATACAGACAAGAAAGTTTGTGCTCCTAGGAGAGGTTGGCTGCAATGGATTACTAAACTTGGAACAACCTTTGCGACATTTATTACATTACCTATTAGAAAGTAGAAAGACAAAGGGATATAGATGTAATATGCATAAGGTCTAGTAAACCATGGGAACCAAGTACAGTAGATGCTTGTTTTCAAACAGGGGAAGAGTCAATTTTAATTACTCTTTGTACTGCTGGATTCTAATTCTGAGATGCCTTTTCTTACATAGCTCCTTATCGGAAAAGTGAGAAGGAAAGGTGAAATTACTGGGGGTGACAAAAGTAAGCGCCTCCATTGTATTTACTTTACTGATACTCTGGGCCAGTACTCCTGTTAGCAGAAAACTGCACAGGCATGGGTTTCTTCTCAACAGCCACAATGAAGCAATCCTCTTCCTGCTTCTTCCTTCTCCACACGTGAAGAGCCAAACATTAACAAAAAAGTTGCCTTTTTAATTTTACTTTGCATGTGTTGGCTCCAGGGTAGTGAAGAAAGAAGTGGAAAAAGAGGATTGCTCCATGATAAGTAAATTCAATCACTAGGGGAGGTTGCCAAAAGTTTGGCACCCCTCAGTGATTTAACCTTTCCTTGTCCTTTATGGCCTCCTTGTGCTTCATTCAGGAAAACCCAGCCTGCATTTTTCAAGATGTCCCTGAACTACAATTATCAGAATACTTCCTAGAATGGTTAGCCAGCAGGGACACTGGTAGTTGTAACCTAACAGTATCTGGAGTGTCGGAGGTTTCCCAATGCTAAAACAATTTCCTATTAACTTGTTAGTTTTATTGTGTACCTGTTACGTATTGAATAACTATCAGTTTTTTTATCCTCAGCAAAGGAAAGCCTGTAGATGTAGTAGTAGACATATACAGTAGATTATGAGAGTTGGAAATCTTTCTAACCAGTTTTTTGCAGTAATACCAAAAACAGTCACGACTTCAACAAACGGAACTGGAAAATGACCGATTCGTCTGTAAGTGGAGTTTTTATGTGATACCTACTTAAGGAAACAACAAATTCTTTAAAGAAGGGATGACATATTCAGAGCCTTTCTAATTCTTTGAATTAGAAGGTCAGGATTCTCTCTGAACTAAGAAGCCAGAGGCCTGAGACTCTGACATCACTGTAAAGACATTAAAAGCTAGTTTGGCTAAAAACAGATGGACAATTATCTAGAAAACAAACTAATGAAACTATGCAATTGATCAGAGATATATTTTATATCCCGGTAATTCAGAAAGGTGTATTTGGAGGAATACATTTTAATTTTATTAAATTGTTAAACTACATGTGCTTAGTTGCCACTCTAAAACTGCAGTATAGACTGCCAAATTCTGATGCTCCTTTCATCTATGTTCCTATGTGGACAGACTACAGGAGACTCTGTTTGGCAGTGAACCTGGTTTTTATGCAACCAAAACTTGCCTCCAAACCAGAATTTGAAAAATAAGCACCTGCTTTGAGGCCACTGGGAGCAACATCAAATAGGTTGGGGATCACCAATCTAATGTATAGTAGTAAATTGAGAATCCTAAAAGTTCACATAATTTTGCCACCCAAACATGTAACTTTCAATCATTTGCCGCAATAAATAAAAAAACGAGTATAATGCTATAATGGACTCGTTTGTTAACTGGGTCTTGTTATCTAGTTTTGAGATATTTTTTTTAAGCCAGATTTATGCAGAAATGCTAACAATTCAAAAGGTTTCACAAATGTTCAAGCACCACTGTATTGTACATTTTGACGGGGAAGGAAGACCACTGGAAATTGTAATCATTAATTGTGAAATCAATTCACAGTAGCATGTCCTTCCCCTGGCATTCTATTGGTGCAGAGTGCATAGCTTCATGGGGATTTTGACAAGCAAGCGATTCAGAGCACAGGTGCAGAGCTCCTCAGCTGTTCATAGAACAGGAATCTGTCTTCCAAATACATATTGCATTAGATTAAGCAGAGTGCCAAACACATTTAAGCCTTTCAATGTAAGCCCATCTGCTGTAATATTTAATCTCCTTCCCTCTTATTTCACTTTTTATGGAATCACTTGCTTTTTCAGCTGGGTCGGTGTGATAGAAAATAATAGAGTGAATGGATTTATCTTTAATTAATTAAAATTTGGTATTGATATATTTAATAGAAAAGATCATTAATTTATATAGCAGCTACAGACAATACCATACCTCCCAACATTTTGGAAATAAAAAGAGGGACAAAAACAGTTGCAGAGTGTATGTAAAGTCTAAAATAGAATAAGGCTAGAAATGCTATATTTTGTATACTAAATATAAATATGAACTAATGCACCACAAACCTAATAAAACAAATAATTTATGCTTTCAAAGTTGGCTACAGGGGGTCACCATCTTGTAACTTTGTTAAACATCTTTGCAAGACTAAGACTGTGCACATGCTTAGTGTGGTCTGGGCTGCTTAGGGATCGTCATAAACAAAGCTGCTTGAGTTCTGCATGGCTGGGAAGTAAGGCGGGGGCTCCCCCTGCTGTTCATAAGTATGATTGTTTCCCTGCTCAGCAGTTAGGGACCATCTGACAATTCCTATCCACAGCAGTAAATGAAGAATTTCACTGCATACAGACAGGTTTCTTATAAAAACTGTAGAACAGTAGTTAGTCTCATCAAATTCGGCGCTGTCCCAGGACACGAAAAGCAGACTACAGCTTCGGTGCAAAAGGTAGGCTTTATTTCAACACACACATGGTCAGGGTGTACAGCGGTGGGTGTGCAGGGCTGTTAGACTTACGCGTTTCTTGCCGGATCTCCCGGCACTTCCTCAGAGTCCTAGACTCTGAGGAAGTGCCGGGAGATCCGGCAAGAAACGCGTAAGTCTAACAGCCCTGCACACCCACCGCTGTACACCCTGACCATGTGTGTGTTGAAATAAAGCCTACCTTTTGCACCGAAGCTGTAGTCTGCTTTTCGTGTCCTGGGACAGCGCCGAATTTGATGAGACTAACTACTGTTCTACATTGAATGCCGGCGGGAAGTAGCCGGCGTCTCACACGGGCCGCGACCAGGAAGACACAGCGATACTGGGTGAGCTCCGATGTTTATCGCATCATTTTTCATATAATTTCTTATAAAAACTGTACACATTTTTTAATTAAAGTATATTGGAGATAAGTTTCTTTTTCATTAAAAAAAGTAAAAATGGGATTTTATTTTTTTTTGCCTTTACATGCCCTTTAAGGTATGGAAATAAATGGTTTAATAAAGTATATAATTACAACAATGTATTATTACAAAGTCACTAAAACATATAATTTAGTACAGGCAGTTCCCAGGTTACGCACAAGATAGGGTCTATAGGTTTGTTCTTTTGTTGAATTTGTATGTAAGTTGGAACAGGTAAGTTAACCTATTAAATGCAACTTAGCCTATTAACCTATTAAATGCAACTTAGACAGATGTTTGTCTTAACATAGTATTTATTTTTACCTTACTGTGCATTTTTATTTTTACATTTCTGTTCTCTGCAGAAGATAACGCATGCCAGAGGGGGTTGGGGCAGGTGTTTTTTTGAAGCTAAATGCTAACAAAGGCCAAGCAAACCACAGTACATTACTGGAATAGCCTCTGTTTGTAAGTGTGAGTTGTATGTAAGTCGCATGTTTGTAAACCGGGGACTCCCTGTACATACCACACACAGTGTCCAAAAAAAACAGCACTCAGGCTTGTAAGGCAGACAAACACCCCAACGTTTCAGACACCAAGTCCTTTGTCAAGGGAAAATATTGGGGCTGGAGTTTTGACACTGTTTTGTATGTACTAATTTATATGTTTTAGTGACTTAGTAATTATACATTGTTGTAATTATATGCTTTATTACATCATTTATTTACTAAAATCTAAATTTATCTCATAAACAAAATAAAAAAAGCTAAACCAAACTCCCATGCCCGATTTTTCCTTATTTATTAATAAAATAACTCAAATAAATCAGATCGGGAAAAAACCTGATAAAATCAAGCAAAAACCCAAGTTGTACAGTTTTCCTGAATTTTTTTTGCCGAAAAACCCCGAAAGTATAGGATTATCAGGCTAAACCCAGCATAAACCACAATATCTTTAAGTCTGCATAGGGACATCTCCCATTGATTTTGACAGGAAGTGCTACAAGGAAACACAGCGCTGTACAGTCTTACTATATACAAAAGTACACACAGGGAGGACAAGCATTGTAAATACATAAAATAAGTATAATTGCACAGAGATGAAGTGCCTTGTGGTTTGAGACACAGTAGGAAGGAAAACTGTCACCCCACTATTTATGTTAAAGAAAAAGACACCAAAGTGTTTAAGTACAAGATGCATACTCAGTTTTGTACCACCAGGCTTTCCATCTATTCCACTGAATAGATTCCATCTTCCACACCACTGAATTTTATTATAGGTGCTATAGAACCTGGCCCACTGTGGCAGGCACATTTACAGAAAACACAAGTTTCAGCAAACTGATCATAAAGGAGAAAAAATGTGAAAAACACGCATTCTTTAAAAAGTGGAGTGTTTCTCTTTCTCTAACCAGAAATCTGAAGGATGTCAGTGAATGTTTCATTGAATGAATGTACCGACACAGAAAGCTTTGTGGCATTATGGTGGCTGACCCTGTTCCATATTGAATATGCTGTTTCGCCAATTTTAATAGTCTACATGGGTAATCCATTATATGTATATCCATTATATGTACAACATAGCGAGTATGTGATTTAATCGCACATATTTTTCCTAAATATAGATGAGTGAATTAGAAACATTTAATTACATGAGATCCTGCATTTTGATAGGGGAAACAACCTGCTGTAAAGCAGGAGATGAGACACCCAGTGTCACGCTATATATATATATATATATATATATATGATTTCCTCTTTATAAACAGATGTTAAGCATATCAGTATTACAGGCTGCTGTTCTGGATGTGAAAGTGTTACAGTTAGTGAGAAGTTTTGGATTTCCTGAAGCACTGAGCTGAGCTGGTTGTGTGTGTACACAGGAAGGTTTCCAGTCTGACTCACTGCCTCCCTCCTCCTACACCATACACCGACCCTTATTTACTTTGACAGCTGCATATGTACAAAGCCCTATTGTTGCACATTTGGCTTGAAGGTGTCTGTCCTATTTCATGAGTCTTATGCCATTCCTCTACATTTATTCCATCCATATGCTTTGCTATGCCTTAACTGTGTTATCCATTATTATTATCTTACAGAGGTTGTATCCTTCGTAAGGCAAGGTTCCATGCAGCAAACTGCCTTTATGTACTGACAGAGTTAGCCTGGTATATATATAAGACATTACTGCATATCTATAAAATGAAACTGCTCCATTGATTGCTATAGCTGATTCATTTTCCAAATTTATGGAGCAAATCACATGGTACTTAAAATTATTGAAGAGCTGCACTGAACTGCAAGGTAGATAACTGAAATAGGTAGATACATGATAGATAGATAGATAGATAGATAGAAAGAAAGATAGATAGATAGATAGATAGATAGATAGATAGATAGATAGATAGATAGATAGATAGATAGATAGCCCACCTTTGAAACTACCTGGTTGCAGGCTTAATTACATATTTGCTTCCACGTAAAGAAGAAGGAAAGGTGAAATCAAAGGAGGTGCCAAAAGTTAAGCACCCCAAGAAATTGTATTTATTTATCTAATACCCCTGGCTGGTGCACTGCGAAAAGGTAAAAAGGCCAGCTTTATTGTCGGCATTTCCCTCTACTGTGCATGTGTACCCAGGAAAAAAAAAAGAAGCAGGAAAAGGATCGCTCCATGGACAAGAACCTGACAAGAATCAAGGGTGAGTGCAGTTTTCTGCTAATAGGAGCACGGCTCAGGGTATCAGTAAATACAATCATTGGGGGATGCCTAACTTTGGACCCTTCTCCCTAGTGATTTCACAGTTCCTTCTCCTATAAGAAGCTGTGTAAGAAAAGGCATTTCAGAATTACAATCCAGCCTTACAGGTCAATGTCTTACAGAGTAATGTAACAAATCAATAATTAACATTGATTGGTCCCCTGTTTGAAAGCAAACACCTAATTGGTTTATATGGGTTACTAGACCTCATGCAAATTTCCTTCACCTATAACAAGCACAACAAAAATAGAAGACTCCATTACAATTGTGTGTTTGTTTCAGTCTTACACAGGGGGTCTGTTTAATCCTACAGCTCTGCAAAATATGCTGGCGCTATTTAAATAAATGTTAATAATAATAATAATAATCTCTGGAATCCTACCAGGGGCCTTCTAAGATAACTATAAAGGGGAAGAAAGTGGAAGCACTCCAGGCTACAAAGAAAAAAATAATAAGTTTAAATACAATGGAAGTGCAACTGATTTATCCTATTAATCAATGCACATTCCCTGGCCCCCTGTCTCACAAATAATTCAATATATATGCAAGTACATGTGTGTATAAAGTGGTTTGTAATAGCACCCCCTACCCGCCCCTTCAATTAAAGTGGTCCCATACCTTTAAAAATGGGTGTTGGTTTGGGCAATCTCTCCCTTTAAAAGCCGTAGCAGCTAGTGGGAGGATCTAGCCCTCTCATTAAAAACCAAACTCATGGTCAGGAGACACTGATCCCAAGGACTACTGCTTTTATATTATTGACCAGAGGTAAACAGTTAGGGACCACCATATGGGGTTCACCTTGACCTGGTATGGTGGCTTACCAATTTTATGATCATAACTTTGTAACAAAAGACCCTTGTCTTTAAACACACATGCACGTGCATATTTATTGAATTATTTGTGAGACAGGGGACCAGGGAATGTGCATTGATTAATAGGATACATTAGTTGCACTTCCATTGTATTTAAACGTATTATTTTTTTCTTTTTAGCCTGGAGTGCTTCCACTTTCTTCCCCTTTGTAGGCCTTCTAAGATAACCTGAGTAAGACCAAAATGTACAAAAGAAAACATTCTGAATATGAATTCTGTTACAAAATGAACGCATGACAACTTTTTTTGCAATAGTGTTTTTAAGAAAATGTTGAAATCTTTCAGAAAATGATATTTCAGCATGTTTTGGGTTCATATAAATTACTTGGAAGCTGTTTAAGAAGTCAGAGAAACTGACTTCAAATGTCATCAATATACATATTATATTTTGATATGTTAAGGAGATTCTGCTTAGCCCTAGGTTACACCACTTCTCTTTTCCTGAGTGTCTATCTGGATTAGAATCACTGCAATAAACCACGCAAAACCATGAATGTGCCAGTCTGCCTTTTTTTGCCATAAAGAAAGTCTGTCAGTCATATGGGTAGTACCAGCATATACTGCCCCATGCAAACACAAAAATTGACAAACATATTCAGATGTTTTACCTCTAATTACTTTAAAATACCCTTATTCTAGTTTTATTATTATTCTTCATTTAAATTACTTCTGGTATACTGCAGGTAGGGAATGAATCCCTATGCATTCTCAGTAGTAAACTGCAGCCATTTCTGCATAAAGATCCCTTAGATAGCGTTGGTTTATCCTTCATCCATATTCATAAGGAAAGGCATACCTGCCAACATTTTGGAAATAAAAAGCGGAACAAAAAAGCTGCAGCGCATAGCTCGTCAATTTTTTTCACCACGCCCATTTTTTGTGGTCCCACCCCCTAATTACCATGTTCATTTTACAAAATTTGGCAGGTTATGAAAGTTTGAACATATTTCTGTATTTTTTTTTTCAGTTATTACAGTTTTGCTAATGAAGGTGAATTGCCATTTAAGCTATGAGTCTAACTTTTCCCAAGGGACCTGTTGTCTTACATTGTTACAATTACTTATTATATGTATCATATCTGCTGCTGTGGCTGTTTTGGGCTCTCTGCCAAAAGCCAATTAAGTTAGAAACTTTGTTTCTTTTTCTGGCTGTTCAGTACAGAGAAAAACAGGACTTTCCAGTACAGGTATAGAATCCCTTATCCGGAAACCCGATATCCAGAAAGCTCTGAATAGACTCCATCTTATCCAAATAATCCAAATTTTTAGAAATGATTTCCTTTTTCTCTGTAATAATAAAACAGTAGCTTGTACTTGATCCCAACTAAGATACAACAAATCCTTATTGGAAGCAAAACCAGCCTATTGGGTTTATTTAATGTTTAAATTAATTTCTAGTAGACTTAAGGCATGAAGACCCAAATTACGGATAGATCCATTATCTGGAAAACCCCAGGTCCTGAGCATTCTGGATAACAGGTCCCATAGCTGTACAAACCAGGGACTGTGGGTTGAGCTGTCTAAAAACAAGACAGTTGGGAGGTATGGGAAAGGTCATGCATAGACTGGACTCCATTCCTCTCAAACTTTTCATTTATTAAATAATGAAAGAAAATGTCAGTCTTTGCAACTTTACAACAAACATTTTCAGTAATTTGTAAATATAATTGTTGTTGAAAGTGGTATTTGATTGTTGCTTGCTGCACTGCTGGTTCTAACTATGGAAAGCAGCTCTCCTTCAACCAAGGCTCAAGTTCCCACAATACCTAACATGCTTTTTTTTACAGGTCTGTTAATTAGCTGGGTTTTGCTATATTGTTTCAAGACCTGGGACCAGTGAGCAGAGAAAAGACGGTGGCAGATACTCCTTTCAGTAGCAATTACATTTACAAAAATACTGTTAAATCACTTTAAAGTTTTAACTAATCAATGTGTATATTGTAATTGTAAAGTTACCTAGCATTTGATTTTCTTTCATTATACAATGGACAAAATGGCATTTACGGGTATCTCTCTGTTTGCTAGGACAGAGTGATTCTGCCTGAGGCAATAAGAGAAATATTTCCAGTTATTTCTATAAATACACCGTTTTAGTTGTTGTTCTCAACCCATTGCCTACCAAGCAGTTAAAAAGGCAGCATTCACTACAGCTGATTGACATGTATTGCAGCATAAGCTCCTACTGTATGTATTTAAGAATTTCTATTACTCTATTTATTGTGAATGTCTAAGGAGCTGAGATACTATAGCTGTAAATAACTTTGTTAGTAGGCTAAATATATGTAGTGATTTATTTGTGTTAAAGGTATGAGTATTAAAATCTGTACTTTTTTCTACTGGAATTATACTATCTAAAATGACAATGCAGCATCAGTTGATCGTAGCATCCTGTAATAAAAGTTGAGTGTCTACTATCTAATGTGTTTTACATACTTTATTATTCCAAGACAGATATTCATTTGGGATTAACGCTACAATCCTGCCTCCTCTCCTACATACCCTCTAGTGCATCTAGTTACAGTGAAAGTTCTTTTTCTCATTACACAGATTGCCTTGTTGAGCCCATTTCTGTACAATATCATCTTTTCCAGATGTATAGCCTCAAAGTGTGTTGGTGTTGTACTTTAACAATGTTTGGAGAACCATATGTTGCCTATACCCTCATGGATGACACAGTGCAGTCAGAAATATTGCAAAGAAAAACCTCTTTATAATCATTCACCATCAACACTTAGAGGCACATTTATCAAGGGTCGAATTTCAAATTCATGCGAGTTTTGTTAAAACTCCCTTAAATTTGATTGAATTCGAAATTTGAGTTAGGGAAATTTATTAATGAAATCGAAAAAAAGCTAACAAATTCAATTCAAATTCAATCAAACTCAATTGTCAAGAAGGCTGCAAGCATCTCCAAATTGATCCCTGGACCTCTCCCATTGACTTAAACGGCAATTCAGCATGTTTTAGGTGGCAAATAGTCAAATTCAAATTCTTAAAGGGCTTAAGTATGATAAATCTCGAAAAAATGTGAAAATTCGAATTTTCAATTCGACCCTTAATAAATCTGCCCCTTATTGTTGGTTAAGCCTAATATCTGGCATCTGTTTGTCCTTTGTTAAACATATGTATTCTCTGAGACACCCTCTGTGCACCAGAAGCTACAGCAATTGATGTTAATATACATAAAATAATGTACCCCCTAGTGCATTCCAAGTTTTATACACAGATCAGAGACCCCCTTCTAACATCCCCATATTTTCAAAAGGGTTTATAACAAGATATGTTAGCATATACCTTTTGTGTATATATATATATATATTGTGGTAGAGTGACTAGGAAAATGTGGAAAAAGGTCACTCTAGCCTTTAATTTCTCCCCAGGTACTGAGGCTCCAGGAAGGGAGTTATTAAACAGAATCAGTGCTCTGTTTAAAGACTTTAGTAGCCAGGAACTCCATTCCGCAGATCCAGTCCAGAGTAGTGCCCAGTGGGCTAGGTTTTATTTTATAATTTGTTTGTATGATACAATGGTCACCCCTGTGTCTGTGGATAATTCACTGTATTTGTTTAAAGTGGGAAAATAAACTGCTGTTTTCCTGGAAGAAGTTGTGTGTCCCTGTCTTTATGCTCCTTTGTCCTATGCTGCCTGCCTACCATTGACTAATTCCCCCCAAAAGTTACGTGTTCAAGCCACCAGCTTGCCACAATATATATATATATATATATATATATATATATATATATATATATATATATATATAGTGATAAACCTTCAGTATCCGCACTCCAATCAAGCGGTTTCAGGGGTGCACGGCCAATTTCAATTCATATATTCACAATTTGGAACAAAATATTTCCAGGCCAGCACTTCCCTATTTGAAATAAGTATGTTTTCATGGTACACACATAACAGTGCTCCAGTGTTTCGGTCCCTCTTGGGACCTTTTTCAAGGATGATATACAATGTGCAATAAAACTTTATAATAGATTTATAATAGATTTATAAAAGATTTAACAGACTTTTAACAAATGCACTAAATAATTGTATGTAAATTAGAAGGCACACCATTGGTCAAAAAGTTACAAGGAATATGAGGTCACTTTAGACTATTTTGTATTGTGAGCACTATATAAAGTTTTATTGCACATTGTATATCATCCTTGAAAAAGGTCCCAAAAGGGACCGAAATGTTGGAGCACTGTAATGTGTGTACAATAAAAAGACACTTATTTCACAAAGGAAAGTGCTGGCCTGGGAATATTTTTTTCCAAATTGTGAGTATATATATATATATTTATATATGTAAATGAATTGTCCATAATTGTGGCACTCATATAATTTACACAACGTCAATTGTGATTAAAAGTCAAACAGGTTTATTTATTTTTAATTACAATTGACGTTGTTGTGTAAATCCTGTAAGTGCCATCACTAGGGACGTTTTATTTAATTTTTTTGCATGAGCACCCAGGTTTCATGGTCATTTGAGGTGTACAATCTATTTTATATATATATATATATATATATATATATATATATATATATATATATATATATATATATATATATATACACATACCGCACTTCTTTATTTTATATTTTATATTTAACAGAGAACAAATCACACAAAAAGTGTTTAGCTAAATCTCAAACTGTATCTTGTGTGCATTACTAATGCCATTTTTAAAAATATAACTATGTGTATGTCAAACCTGCACATAAAGGAACCAATAAGCTTCATCTGGTTAGCAACAAGGGAAACAGCAGCAGCTAAATATTCTTAATTACCATTGTTCATTAATCCACTGTAAATACTGTATGAAAAACATCAGCGGCATGATGAGAGTACTGGGATCATCCAGTGACAAACTGCATTATATCTAAGAGCATGTTTCATTATTGATGAGCTCATATTCAATTCTGCAATTGAAGGCAAAGTGTAAACAAATAACTGCAGAAAAGTTTCTATTGTGTGTGTTCTAGACAATCAAAGGAGCCTTTCAAAGTTCAGCTGTGGTTACTGGTGTGGTTGTACCTAGAATTCTGACTTAATTCTAAATGCTTGTAATTTTAATGCCCAATAACATAGCACTGTGCAGCACATACCAAGGCTACATTATTCACAAGTTCTCTGAATTCTAATTCTAACGTGTTGCAGGCTTGGCAAAACTGATTGTAGCCATAGGTTGGGCATCACTAATTCAGAGCAGGGATTTTGAATGTCTGACTCTCCCACCCCCTTGGGCTGCTGCAAACTATATCTTAGATTATTTTAGTGATTGATTGAAGTTGTAGCACTGTACCTAGTTTGAGGACAGATGGTTGGGCATCCCATTTTTTTTAAAAGAAATCCAGTTTAGTTCCCACATTATTTCTATTTATAGAATTTAGAAGGGGTTTGAAAGGATGCTGGAATGCTAATCTCTCTATCATGATCCATCAAATACATGTTGGATAATCCCGACTTTACAATGTACTTTAACAGTCGCTCATCATTGCAAAAAATCCCACATAATTCCTCCTTAAGTGCTCTGGATAATAGTTACAATCCTAGTTCAGATAAACTACTACATATACACACAGTGTCATACTGTTTGACAATAATAATATAATAACAATAATTATTATAATCTGAAATAAGACTTTATATGGTTACCTGGATTTAGATATTCAGATTGTGCTCCTAAGCAGCCCTCTGTATAAACAAACCCATCCCTACCCCTGCTCTTTTTAGTGCAAGAAATAGCAAATCCTATACTTATTTCATAATTAAAAACAATAGGCAACGATTATGTGCAGCACAAGCCCTATTCATTGAACTAATATTGATAAAGTGGATGCACTGCTCCACTATTTTGAATACGTAAAAAATGCACTGAACCCAAGATTCAGTTCAGGATTTGTCAAATCCTAGGACTTTTTGAAAGATCTGGATTTAAATTCCCTTGGATTTGGTTTCCAGAAGGGTTGGGGTCTCTGCAATAGTACTTTTAGGTTGGTACCCATGTCTGATTTGCATTCACCAATATGTGCTTAGCAATAAAATAACCTTTAAAAAAAACTGCACAGAGTTTTTATGAGCAAACTCTCTGAAATTGGACACCACTGAAAATCTCAAGATTCAGAAATGAGAAAACCTTTTAAATTAAAAAGAAATTTTTAAGTATATGCCTTATCAAAATAAATTACAGCATATAACATAAGAAGGCTTCTAGTAATAAAAGTCACGAGGTATGGACTGGGACTCAAAATAGGCCCTGTCATTTCAATTACACATAGGCCCAAACAGCCCCCCACCAGCCCAATAAATAGTGACTGTCAATTGCATCTTACAGCAGCCCCTCTGGCATTTGCCAGAATCCACAGACAATGTTTTCTATGAAGAGCACAGTTGTTGGTTCCCCTTTTTACTGCTTTCTCAGCAAAGTAGTTTTCTAAGAAACTTTTTAGTCATATAATTCTGGTTTCAGAAATATCCCCTAATGGAAGTCCAGTTTCTGAATCATTAAAACATCACACATATAGTATTATTGTATATGCTTTAAATTTATGCTGCATTATGGCATCAACAAAAACTACCTGCGGAATATAGCAAAATGGTCCGATTTACTATGCTAGCTCATAGTCTCTGCAAATATAATAAATGAGCACCCCTAAGCAAATTCTGTATTTTTAGATAGTTTCACAGTTGTGATTTTTTCAAGACAGTCTTATGACTTTTGAGTCTTTAGAAAGCATTTTATAGGCCTTGGGCATTCATCATTATAGAGTGCAAAAAGATGTATGTGACAAGAATTGTCGGGACGATCCATACGATCTGAAAATCATACGAACCTTTAACGTTATCTTTGTGTCTATGGCCAACTTAACACCCATGAGGAGGAGTATTCCAATATAAAGTTGTGCTCCTCACAATACATAAGAGCCCAATCAGAACTTACTTACATTTTTAGCTGTGTGTATTTTTTATGCTGTTATTAATTAAGCACATGGCAACTTTAATAGCTGCTTAGTGATCTTTACTTAGTGAATGAGACCGTGGCTATCGTTCGTCAGAGGACTTTTCACTCGTTACTCTGCAAATTTTACTGAATGTTACCTCTTTCACCAGAGTTTACTTCGCCACCTCAGACTGGGTGAAATGATAAAATGAAGCTAACTAATTTGAGGGGCATGCCACATTTGTTTAAGGGTGGGCTCATGTCTAGGGCATTAAAGGACCTTCTGTCTTTATTATGGCTAATTGGATATGTGTTTGAAAAAAGTAAGCAATTGCACCAATATTACTAATAAAGACGTCCATATGACAAGCCCTATTAAAATTAAGCTAAGCGTACGAGTGCTAGTGAAGTTTCGCTAGGCAGAAATGAACGCTAGTGAAAATTTGCTATGAAATGCTAGCCCAGTGAAAATTCGCCAGTGTTCGGCTGCTGAGACTAAACTTTGCATTCCAGTGAATTAACGAAGTGGTAACGAATTTGCATATGGTGAAGTGGTCGCTGGTGAAAATTTGCCCTAGCGACACCATGTCTTCAGGCAAAACACAGGTTTATTTCAGCAAACTCTCTCCAACATAAAGGTAACAGGAACCCAGTTCATTAGCGTTTCAATAAAACCCATTCAAAACTTTTCCACAATCAGGGGTGACTTCCACACTATGGAATATTCTGGCCTTCTCACTAAGCCCTGCTGACTCTCCCTTCATGGTATATCAGCTCACAAGCCTCTGGTCTGTCTCACCTTCTTGCAGCACCTCAATCACTTTAGACTCTCAGTCATCTGGTCACGTCTACCTCTGCTCTTTGCAGTGGCAGGCAGCACCCCCAGTCCCTCAGGGAGTTCCTCACACAGGCAAGTATCCTTCCTGTTCTGTGCCCTGCTCAGAGAGACCTTCCTAACACTCTCACTACAATTAAATACCTCGCCACGGGCCAGTCTTCATGTGGAAAGTGAGCTCCAATATGCAAACTGGACCACTGGAATGGGTTGTCTGGCTAGCCTATTCCTTCCAGAACACTATAGCTTGCAGGGCCAGAAACTTTCATCCACTTTGGTACATAACATGCAAGGTAAAAGATTTTGAAATTAATATCTGCCTTGGGAGCTGTTACTTCCAGTGTGAAACCAGCTTTCATGTTATTAACCAATACAGAAGCAAATAAGTCTCACCAATGTGAGTAAATTAGCCCTTACAGAGACTGTAACTAAACAACAGAAATCAAACCTCTCTGTGTTTGCACAAAACCATTCTTGTGCAGATGTTATAGTGTGTGAAGCAACAGAAGAATGTGTGTGTGACTTCCCATTTCATCGCTGTCAACACAGTTTCTGTAACAATAAGAAATAAGCTAAAACTAATATTGCAAAATAATTCGGAATAATTTCCTCTTTCTGTAAATCTTTTTAAAATTCTAATGTTTTACCCCGCAGTCAGCAATTAAAAGTGGAGTATAGGTTGATTTGTATTTTGTGAAAGGGAAACTAAAGCCTTCTTGTTGACTTTTAATTCAGCATCTTTACTTGGCTTCCAAACCCTGTCCAAAATTAACACTTAAATAATAATCTCATCATTAGAACTTTATCATGAAAATGATGACATTTTCCTATTCTGCTCAGCGGGTCTAATTTATTAGACTTTGCTGCTTTTGTATTAAAGAGGTGGACTGAAATAAGGTTCAGTCTAAGGGAGTTATTCATGAATGTAAATATTTAAAAAAAAAAAAACACATTTTTTTTTTTATATTTATTAAACAAAAAAAATACAAAACACTCAAATGTAATACATAGGTAGAAGTCTAGTCATGTAGAAGTCAATGTGAGTTATCTTAGTCATAATTTCAACTATTTATTTAATTTGGATTTCTCGAGTTTTTAAATTTTCTTTGAGCTTGTAAACACACTAAATATGAAACATAAAACACGAATTCAAGGCATTCAAGTTTTTTTCCACAATTTTACTCATTTGATTATTCTATAGGCAGATTTCTTTTAAATAAGGTAACATTCATGGTTTTTTTAAATTTGGAGTGGAATTTCCCTTTAGACATTTTTCAGTCATAAATGTTTATTACGTTGTACAGGTATGGGAATTGTTATCCAGAATGCTCAGGACCTGGGGTCTTCCAGATAACAGATCTTTTAGTAATTTTGATCTTTATACCTTAGGAGGGGTCAGGGAGGGGGTCGGGGAGGGGGTCAGAGGGGGTCGGGGAGGTTGTCGGAGGGGTCGGCATCCAATTTGGGTGCGCCAGCGTCAAATTCGGCACACCGCGTTCATTGTTCAGCGGCCCAGTTCAGGACTGTTCGCAGCCCGGTGGTTGGGGAGAATTGGTGACCCCCCCCTTCCAGAGCAATATGAGGAGAAAAACAAAACTTACATTCTCAATAAAAAAAACTGCTAGTTTATCTATGGCAAAACATTCATTTGGGCAGACAGTAACAGGGGCATCAGAGGCTTCAAAAAGGGGATGATTGTTATGTAGCACTCTAGCTCCATTTTTGATTTTCATAGTCACTATTTACATTTGTCATAGATGTACTACTTTAAAGGGGAATGCTGAGAGTCCAGATGAATGTCTCATCTTATTAATTGTCTTTCAGAAGTTTAATTAAAGGGACAGAAAACATGCTGTTCTGGGAGTTGCTGCTAGTCAGACCTGTGATAAGCGCTAGAAATCCAGTATGCTAAGGTATAAAAAGGATGATCACCAGAAGTAAGAGAAAGCCCATCATCTAAATAAAGTTACTGTAAGAATTGAACAAATACTCAATTCGCTTATTTAGTTTTCTTTCTATTCTATTCTGCATAAATCGCAGCAATCATAAAAGTCAGCTTTCACAGCATAGGTCATAGGTCTCTGGGCTGAAAGCAGAGGTGCCCAAAAGGTAGATCAGGATCTGCCAGTAGACCTTTAGCTGGTGGCCAGTAGATCTCAAGACACTGTCAACAAACAGCTTGTCTAAATCACCCTCCTATTTCGTGCTTTTCATTCAGATATGTATTGTGTTAATTTTACATAAGAAATAGTTGTTGTATATAGCAATATACATTTTCCCATAAATCAGTATTTTATTAATATTTTCCATGGGACAGAATGCTAACAATGCTTTCGTGGGTGTAGATCATAATGGGACAACATCACTAAAAGTAGACCTTGCATTAGTAAATTATAGTTTAAGGATTAGTAACACTGTGATAAACTGCTTGGCTAGCAGTTGTTAAATTATACTGCTAGTTCAGGTGAAGCAGACAGACCATCACAGGAACTTTATACATTTATTTAAACATGGCAGGTAACACAGCCCTGCTCCACACTTGCTCTCAGCTTAGACTGGAAGAGGGGAAACAGGCAGGCCCGGATTTGCGGCAAGGCCGCATAGGCCCGGGCCTAGGGCGGCATCAATTAAGGGGCTGCATGCCGCCCAGCCGCACAAGCAGTTTTTTGTCGGAGCGGCTAGTGCCCCGAAACCAAGCTAAGAGGATGCGCATGCGTGCTATTTTGAGAGAAGGAAGGGATGACGGAGGACGCTAGCCTCTTAGTGGATGCGCATGCGCGCTATCTAGAGAGTGAGAAGGGGCGATGGAGAATGCTGGCAAAACAAAAGGCAATGGCAATGGCAAAACAAAAGGAACGCCCTTAACCAAAAAGCTGGTTACTACAAATATAAAATATATAAATATATAAAATATAAAAGCATTTTAAAGTAAGTACAATATTATGTAAAAGTTATGTGTTTGCTTTAGAAAGACTACTATCTTTATAAGAATAGGCTGCTGTGTTGTCATTCAAGCTGAAAAAGACGAAAAAGTACTTAAAGGAATTGTTCAGTGTAAAAATAAAAACTGGGTAAATAGATAGACTGTGCAAAATAAAAAATGTTTCTAATATAGTTAGTTAGCCAAAAATGTAATGTATAAAGGCTGGAGTGATTTGATGTATAACATGTCAGTCAGTACACTACTTCCTGCATTTTAGCTCTCTTGGTTTACTCTGACTGGTTACCCTGGCTACCAGGCAGTAACCAATCAGAGACTTGAGGGGGGGCCACATGGGTCATATCTGTTGCTTTTGAATCTGAGCTGAATGCTGAGGGTCAATTACAAACTCACTGAACAGAAATGTACCATGTGGCCCCCCTTCAAGTCGCTGACTAGCTCAGAGTTAGAGAGCTGAAAAGCAGGAAGTTGGATTCTGACTGTTTTATTAGACATCTGTTCACTCCAGCCTTTATATATTACACTTTTGGCTAACTAACTATATTAGAAACATTTTTTATTTTGCACAGCCTATCTATTTACACAGTTTTTATTTTCACACTGAACTATTCCTTTAACGGATAAAAGATAAGCTCTGTAGTAGAATACAATGGCATTGTCAGGCTCTGCTGGGATTCGAGCCAAGGACCTTTGGGTTTCGGACTTGACGTCTTAACCATTGGGCTAGGTGAGTAGCCTGTTGGGATGATCACTATATGTTAACTGGCCTCTGCAGCCCCAGGCCAGCCTTGACCTTGACCTGACCTTGCCTTTCTGGTTCCTGCTTCCTGTGCTCTGTCTATATCTTCCCTCATCTCGCTCTGCATCTTGCCCTGCCTTTTCCTCCCTCTCGCTATCAAGTTCTTCTGCTCCTGTCCTCTCGCTATCCAGTCCGTCTGCTCCTGTTCTCTTGCTATCCAGCCCTTCTGCTCCCATCCTCTCCTTCTGCTCTAGTCTCGTTCTCAGTCACTCTGGGCAAGCGCCCTAGGCAGGCCCGGCAGTCCCGGCTCGCATGCATGTGCAAAAAAAGCGAGAGTCGGGCAGAGAAGGGAACCGGACTTAGGGTAGGCGACAGAGGAGGTACATGCCTGGCGCCATCCCAGCTTTGCGCCCTAGGCACGTGCCTACTCTGCCTACCCCTGGTTCCGGCCCTGCTCCTTCTGCTCCAGTCTCCTTATGCTCTAGTTACCTTCTGCACTCTATCCCTAGTTACCTTCTGAACTCTATCCCTAGTTTGATCTGATCTACGCCCGCACCGTCCTGTCCCATACAGTCTGTTCCTGTTCCACTCCTGCTCTATTCAGTCTGTTCCTGTCCTGAGTCATTGTCTTCTTCATCCTGTCTAGTCCAGTCCTGATCTTCACCCTCTACATCCTGTTCCGCTCTGCACCTGTTCCAGTCTGACTCATCGCCTTCTTTAACCTGTTCCTGCCTTCCCTTTACGTGTTCCCTAGGCACATACAGGTCCTGCTTCAAGGACTCACCCTTCCCTCATCAGTCTCTACAGCGCCCCCTACCTAATCCTTGACAGGCATTCTATACTGTGCATCTGTTATCTGCTATGTAACTTGTGCTTTGAATGGCTGCCCCATGGCTACACAGCAGAAACTGTGAAGAAACACAGCAATCTGCCCCGACCATGGCCAGTTATTACCAAAATCCTTCCTTATATCTAGTAACTCTTTTTTATTTTTATTGACTGCCCCATGGAAATCATTGCCATTGTGATTTATGCCTTAATTGTCTTTATTCTGAATAAATACATGAATGTATATAGTTTCTGCTCTAAAGATGCTAAATAAAATATCATCTATATAATCCCAAGAGACCAAATTATCCTGGGAAATGGCAGAATGCTTTAATGGCTTTTCGAGAGTTTTATGTAGCAATAAAAGTTGTAAAAATCAGCTACTGTATTCAAAATCTATTTTTTGTCAGTATAATGCCTCTTGAAAGCTTCAGAATTGATTCAACCAAAGTGATGGGATTTGTCTGCAAAGCACGCCCTTTTCCACTTCAGATGTGCTTATGAATGGGGTGCCAGTATTATAACAGTTGCTCATAACATAGGAGTGCTGCTTCATTGCACGCATATGATAATGCTCATGGTAAATACTGTGCTTTGATGACTGAAAGTTTAAAAAAGCAGTTTCTCAAGTAATAGCCAGTGTTTTAAATTACATATTCTATGAATAGTCCTATATATACTTGGTGTCTTTTTTCCTTGAAAGGGCAATCATGCACGTAGATGAAAGACTCTTTTATGCAGCACGCAAATAGAAGTTGAAACATGCAAGGGCATTGCCTCATTTTGCCTTTATATCTGTATTGTAGGATGGTTATTTCAACACAAAAACGTCAGAAAAATCAAATTTCCTCTAAAATAATAAGATGAAAAAAACAGTGACATTAATGCAGAATAGGACAATACTGAGTGGCATCCAAGATGGAAAACAACCTGTAAGGGTTACCAAATCACCCCATTAAAGGGGTTGTTCATCTGAAACACTTTTTTTCAGTTTACTTGGTTTTCAGATAGATCACCAGAAATTAAGACTTTTTCCAATCGTGTTTCTAATATTGAATTATAACGTGTATTTTTTACCCTCTAAAGCAGCTCTGGGAGGGACCCTCCAAACTGTTCTAAATTGATACATTTAATTGATACATTTCTTATCCTTGTCCCTGCTGAGCAGAATCCCTGGGTTTCATTAAAGGCAGCTGTTGATACAATAGTATAAATTAAATGTTGCAAAATTGTAACCATTCAAAATCTGCATCTGAGTTACTGAGCTGCCAGACTCAAAACACCAGAGAGAAAAATTTAACTTAGATTTTGGGAAAACAGTAAAAAATAAAAAATGGACAGTAATTGAAAAAAGTCTGAAAATAACTTAACTGAAAAAGTGTTTGGAAGGTGAACAACTCCTTTAAGTTAAACTTTAGTATGTTATAAACTGTCCTGTTTTTAGCAATTTTTTCAGGTTCATCTACATTGAAGTTCTATCAGATTACATATATTTGTATATTTTAGAATATGGATAAAAGTATATTCTCATAAAATCTACAGTGAAAGGGACGCAAGGCAAATCATACAGTGTCACATTCCTCTATCTCTCTATACAAATGACTGCCACACTCCCTGTTGAACAGTAACCAGCAAGAAGCAACACATTCATTGCTTGCTGTCAAAATCTAATGAATTGTAGCCCTTGTGCATATTGTTATCTTCCATGTGAGTGCATTAAGGCAGACCCTCTGACTATAAAGGCAGATCCTTTTTAATTTATAATAAATTTAATATTATGTTCTATTTTATTAAATGGCAACATATTATAAAGCTGATAACAAAAACACGTGGCTATAAAATTGCCAAGAATGTATTTTGTTTTCAGTATTATGTGCAAATCATCAATGAACTTAATACTAGAGTGCATGCCATACAGTGAAGAGACACCCTTAGATACTACATGTGCATATAGGTGTACCCCTGGAAGTAAGTAAAGCCTTCCACAAAGTAATTTTCATTGTTTAAATTAAGGCATTGTTTGTTTTTTTCCTTTCTGTTCTGACTCTTGAAACAATAAAACAGAAGTCGGTTCTGGAACTGGAAGTTGCTTAGAATTCTGGTAACTGCTACTGGAAAGTTGCTTAAAACTAGATTTTGTACATTTCTTCAGTATTCAATGATATCCACATTAACCAAGTATGAAGTTTTAAAATCTATTTCTCCTTACTTGTAAAACATGGGACTTTTAAAACTGTAATGAACAATAACTAAAGTTCTGAAATCACACCTTTAAAAAAGTAACATCTAAGCTTGTAAGTCTCAGCTGCTGTCAACTGCTACCAGACCCCGGGACAATTATCAGCTGAGGAAGTTTAGGCCTATTAAGAACAGCTGGAGAGAGACAGTTTTCAAATTTCAAACTGTCATGTAGGAATCAGTCCACACTAATACAGAGGCTGCAATCCAAGGTTCTCTATCTGTGATTCTTGCACGGTAGCATATGGCATGGATTGGGAAATCATAACTTATATCATCAAAACATGATTCTACTACATATACCTGTGTTCATTGTATAGGGGATAATGATTGTTGGAGGTATTTTGGTGTGACATTTAGAAAGCAGGTAGTTTAGTTCTAGGCAAGAGAAATGTTGGGAAACGTATAATGTGGAAATCCACTGTTGCACATAAAGTTACATTAGTAAAAGAAAGGCTAAGTGTGTTTGAGGTGTGGTTAAGAAAGAGATGCATATGCCTGAGTTTAGAATGAGCCAGCTACTGTTTATTCTTGCAAAACATTTAAACTAATATTTAAAAACACAGTAACATTTATAGTAACACATGCAAAGCTTAAATGACTGGGGCAGTTCCAATCTGCTGTCCCCAATGATAAAAATGCACCTGCCTTTGATACTGGGATGGGAAATGCACTGGTGCTTTATTTGTTCACATGCCAGGTATTCAATGTGTGGGCTTTAGATAAGTGCATGTGCAGTTTGAAAATTCCAACTAATTCTATTGTACAGTGAATGCTCCTGCTCTAAGCCCATGCAAGGAATACACATAGTGCTGGTGCAGTCGTGAGCCCAGTATCTAAGGCTCATGCATTTGCATCACTGGGGCTGCATAACATAGTTGCACATTTGAAAATGTTTACTAACATGCTTGGGGTGATTACAATGATTACCTAAGGAAGGGTATTTTCGGGGTTTTTGTCATCTGTATACAAAAATGTCATTAAGTTTAACCACTTTGCATTCAAATTATTCCTGGTCAGCTTCTAGCTGATAGAAAGTAAAGTAAAAAATAAACCCTTCTGAATTTTCCTGTGAGTCTACCTGTCACTGCTCCATGTGAGTCTACCTGTCACTGCACTGTGAGTCTACCGGTCACTGCTCCATGTAAGTCTTCTTGTCACTGCTCCATGTAAGCTTACCTGTCACTGCTCCATGTGAGTCTACCTGTTACTGCTCCATGTGAGTCTACCTGTTACTGCTCCATGTGAGTCTACCTGTCACTGCTCCATGTGAGTCTACCTGTCACTGCTCCATGTAAATCTACCTGTCACTGCTCTATGCGAGTCTACCTGTCACTGCTCCATGTAAGTCTATCTGCCACTGCTCCATGTGAGTCTACCTGCCACTGCTCCATGTGAGTCAGTTGTTCTCCACTAGCCTACAAGTGCAGCATGATCAGTTCTTGAATCAATCTAAATCACCCTTAGGGAGAACATAAAAGATGAATAACCAACCTAGTAAGGAACACTGTGCAAACTCTATTCAGGCAAGTAAGCACAAAAAATCTCCCGACACCTTATAGTTCCAATGAGATCTTATGGTTCCTGAACAGGAGATTACTGTGATTGAAAGGTTCTGTGTACAGACCTGAGTATTTATAGCAAGACTAACTGCTATCATTAAAGTTTAGGTTTGATTTCTATATTAACTGACGTTACAATTAAAGAATATATAACCAAGAAATACAATTAAAGAATGCATCACTGAGAAATATAAAAAGTAGATTTTTTTTACTCTGCAGTGGCCTGCATTTCACTATTCAGATTTGATACATGTTTCTACCCTACAGTACCTCTTCTAAACAAAAAAAAGCAATTTAATGACATCATGCATTGAGGGTTAATAGGAGCAGAAAACCCACTTCCTTACTGAGCTAATGAGCTGCAAGTGGACAGTTCCTCTCCCCTGCACTTTGCAACAGAGCATGAGGCTTCTGTTATTATACTTTTCAAAGTGTTTTATTCATCTAACAATGTTACATTACATGATACAAAATCACTGTATATCTAGTAAGACTGGCACAGCAATATATACTGTATTTCATTTTTTGTTTGGCCAAGGTAAAAACTTTAAATACTTATAAGTATAATATTGTCTGCTTTATTGTTAGAGCATTAGGTAAATTCATTATATTTTTCTCAAGAGGAAAAAAAACGTAAATCAGTTTTTAAGAGGACAAACAAGCATACTGTAGCTTCATAAAATACATTGCCGAAAACTCTTGCTCACCATAATGTGACAATAACTGGCAAAACAGAGTTCAGAAGCAAATGAAGATAACTTGCAGTGTGTCCATTGTCAGCTAAACTTTTGCTTTGCTAGCAAATTATAGCTGACTATTGATATAGCAAGACTATATTTGTATCCAGTTCAAAATTTGTTGTCATTCTCACAGCATTCTATTTAAATATAATTTTAAAAAACTGGATCAAGATGTTTAAAAACGTTGTTTATTTCTGTATTTATATTTCCAGGATCCCCCTCTGGGCCCAAAGGGAGAGAGCAGCCTAAGAGCCAATATATGTAGTAAGACACCAATTATGAGCTCTAGTCACCAATGTTAGCCCTCTCAGACAATGTCACATGCACAGTCTTTTCATTTGATATAAATAACATACACAGGATTGACAAAGCGATTATGAATAAGCCTTCTGTTAAACCCTTTACATAAAGTACTTTCATCATTCATTGTCTGCCAAAGTTACAAGTGTGCTCTACTCGAACCAATAAACTAATGGGTGCATGTCCCCGGCCTCCTCATCTAACAGTTCTTAGAACAGCATTTCAAGCTTCATTTGTAGCAAATGGCACAGAACAATGTTTCAAACCCCAAATCTTGATAAAAGCCATTTGGGTCCTTTACATTGCTCTGTGCCGTCTACTGCAAATAAAGGAATTTTAACTTAAGATTGGCGTGTTTATAGACTACCATTTATAGACCACCATTTATTCTTTCACGGGTTTGTCTTTCTACATTTAGTATAACATACTATTATCTGTACCTTATGTATAATTAAAATGCTACTTTCTATTTCTACATAAGAGGTAGTTTAGGTGATTACAATAATGTTTTTTTTTTTACTGGAGCTGGGGTGTAAAACCTAAAGTCTCCAGTTTATGTCAGACTGAAACTTGAAGCTGTAACCTAACAACAACTGAAGGTTGATGTGGTTATAGGCATGAAGGTTGCTTCTATACCACCAAAACTATCTAACCCATTACCTGTAATGTTTCTCCTTCCTTTATGTTACCAAGCATATGCACAGCATCTATGACATGTTAAATGAAAAGAAACTGAAATACAATCTTAAAACTTTATGTTTGCCTGCAACCTGTATCACAATAAATGGGGATATCCCCCTTTCTACACCAGTTCTTTGTGGTGTTGCTTTACAAACTATTAAAAAGAGAAGGCATCTTCACTGACCTGGGACATCTGTGGTCTCAAGTTGATTTCTTTCAGGTTGATGGAGCTGCCCTGCAAGTTCTTAAGCAGCTGACAAAGGAGCACTCCATCCCGGAGAGTCTGGGCCAGGTCAAACACCTGAGCTGTGTCCAGGGTCACCCTGTGATTGGGGGGCAGCACCTTACATCTGATCAGCCACTGGGCACACTGTCGCCAGGGTTCCATGATGCTGCCACACAGATGACTTACTGGAGTATGAAAATGGCAGCAATAGAAGCAGCAACAGGCAAGGTGATTTGGGTAGTTTGGGTAGTTGGAATATGTGACTGGTTCAATGTCGAGGACCCATTAAGCAGTAGAAGCTCAGCAGCCAACTAGACAGTGAACACACACAGAGGAGCCTGTGGTGCAGTGTAAGCTTCATGGGCTAGAAGCAGCGATAGAAGCATGAGATGAATGTTATGTGAGTGCTAAGCCCACATGCCCAGGAAGACAGTAGTCTGTGCTTGATGCTACAGCTTCCCCTCCCTGAGTCCCAGGCCAAGCTCCAGTACACAGTTCCCACTGAGGCTGCTGCAGCGGCTGCCGTTTGTCCTGGCGCATTCTCACTCCCAGCGCAGAGTCTGCTGAAATGCTACAAGAGACTTCATATTCACAAAGGCCACTGGCTCTCCCCCCTTCTCTAGCCCGGTTTCTCCGCTATGGCTACCGCGGCTCTCTATGGACAATACAGCCCGGGCTCATCCAGTCCGTGTGAGGTTAGTGCAGCCACAGATCTGCCCTCCGCCCACTGTCACTCCCTTATATGCCGCTGTCCATCCATTCACACTGGGGATTGTGTCGGTGCTGCTTTCTTCTGCGTCTCTGTCGCTCAGCCGGCCCCAAAACAGATATTGTCACAGTCGCTTCCAGTCAGCCCTACGCTGCCGCTATTATCACTAAGCCTGTCAATTACTTCTTTCTCTTCCTCGCTTTATCCGAGCTGCCTGGTCCTCAGCTCCCTGTCCCAGTGACATTCCCATTGCCTAGCACAGTGTCACTGCTGTCGCCTCTGTCATTCTGCCTCTCCCTCTCCTCTCGCTTTGCTGGGCTGCAGGCTTGGTGTTCGCGCAGGCGCAGTAGACATCACTTTGCTACGCAGGCTGGACACTACCTGTCAGTGCAGTTTAGGGAGGAGCACGAAAGGCTGATGATTGTGGCACGCCGTGTGGGAAACTTGAATAGAAGGGTAACAGTTAAGCGTGAAGGTAAGAATGGCCGTGTGTACAGTGAGCAAATTGACTGTGCAGGGTACTTGGCAACGCTAAGGATAGTGCAATCTCCTCTCACCAGGGTCTGTGTTACGGTAGGGCAGAGAGGACATTTGCACCTGGGTCCTCCTAGCACCTTAGGGGCACAAAGTATGTGTAGTTGTAATGTTGTATCATAATTGTTATATAATGTATATATTATACTCCAGGAACGCCTAACTGCAGCCTTCCCAATTGTTGGAGATTAAAACAAATGTTATGCACAGCAGTTAACACTGCAAAAATAGTATTCTGCAAAAAAAAAACAGTTTTTCCTTTAAATAAAACAGTTTCCATTTTATTTTTTTTACCGTTCTCCTAAAATTTGGGAATTAAAAAATATAGGTAAAGCTATTAATCATCAGTCGCATTTTTTAAAATTGCATTTCCCCTGTTTTTCTGTGCTACATTAGGTGATACATTTCTTACTATCAGCAGAGGAATGGCAGCAGCTGATGGATCTAATTGTATCAGTCGCTCTGTGACAAGCTTTAGTAAATATACAGGTGATTTCTCAATGCGACATTGTGGCCCAACAGTCATGGGAGCAGATGGAGGACAAAATGGGGAGGCCACAAGAAGAAAAGCAAAGAAATTGAAATAACCACGCTGTAGAGCTCCTCCAGATCATTAAAATGAGTGATCTGCCATCTCTTCAGTTTGCTTCTATCGAAAGTTATACTAGATGAAAATCTGCTGGTGGGCCTGGGTCAAAGCCCCATTTCTCAATTTATTGGAACAGCTCTGTTCACAACAAATTACACTTGTGTGAACCTGACTGGAGTGCACCCTATACCCCACCTGGTGGCAGCCCTGCAATTGGGCTAAAGCTTATGTTGCTGAGCCATGTATCAGTTAATTGTAACAATTAAAGGAGAAGGAAAGGCTTGGTGTACTTGGGGGTGCCAAATGTTAGGCACCACCAAGTGATTGTATTGACTTACCTGAAACCCCCGGGCCGGTGTTCCTATCAGCAGGGTTATACCAGTGAGCACCACGGAGCGATCCACTTCCGGCATCTTCTTTCTTCAAATTTCCCAGGGCAAACGCATGCACAGTTGAACGAAATTGGCGACTTTTTAGTGAAAGTTCGGTTTTTCATTCTGCTGCACATGCGCAGCCGTGCAAAGACAGAGGAAGACAGAAGAAGATCGCTCCATGGTGCTCACTGGTATAACCCTGGGCCGGTGCAGTTTTCTGCTGATAGGAGCACCGGCCCGGGGTTTCAGGTAAGTCAATACAATCACTTGTGGGTGCCTAACATTTTGCACACCCAAGTGCACCAAGCCTTTCCTTCTCCTTTAAGAACATCATCAACTTACTGGGATGCTCTTTGGAGAATGGCAAGAAGTATTGGACCATCAAGTAAGTTAGTTAGATCTAGTGTAGGCTCTACACGTATAACAGTCAGGGTTCATCCTTGGGGTCTGTGCTTTCACCATACAGCAATACATGAGGTAATTGAACTTGTGTTTCAGGAACAAAGATTAGTGTTAGTTACTGGTTTTTAAAAGTAATGTTATTGATAGTAATCACATGGCTACTAGTATAATCTAGTATACTAGTATAATCAAAGGATTACAGAGAGAAAAAAAAACTTCAGCTCCCGGTCACTGCCACCGACAACTGCATGTGAAGCACCCAGGGGCCGGGGAGGGAGAGACCATTTTGTGAGGGCACTTCAGCTCTTCATCCAGCCGGGCCGCATTCCAGCACCGTCTTTCTGCTGTCAGACTATGGGAGCTAGCCAGGGAGGACAAATCCAGCACTGCACTATGGATGGTCGCCATATCACCGTTTCTGAAGAGGACAGGAAGTGGAGTTTCGGTAAGTTATTTCTTAATAAAGGCTTTGAAATTTGAAATTTTAATTTGTCTTGGTGTTTTTTTTCGTTGTATTGTAACGAATTTTTTAAAAAAAAAATTTGATGTTACTGGTCCTTTAAGAAAGAACCACATACCTGGGACAGCCTGATATTGGCATGTCTTAGCAAGGAACTAAATTCTATTAGCTTCTACAAGGTCAAATAACCATGCTATGCTCTAATCCCTTTTTGAGCTATGGCATAGAAAATATGGGATTGCCAGTGCCACTACTGAGTAGCAGAAGTCAAACTAATTGGGGTCTCCATCGGTTTGAATTGCATTGACTGCAATGGAAAGGGCAGCATCTAGCTCTTGGAAATACAGATGCAACAAATGGTTTCTTATGCTAAATAAAGCAGTGATTGAAAAGTGCATTGCAGTAATTTCTGTTGTTTTCTCTTACTACTAAGAAACAGCAAACACCTTTTGCACCATAGTATTTAGTCTAACCCATTTTCCCATTTGCATTTATGAAATCTAATAACCCCTAACCCATGTTAATGTAAAAATCGCTAGTAATGGTTAGGCTCTTCCTGCCTGCTTTTGATTAAAACATGAACCTTAACTCTGAAGTTTTATTATGAATGTAAATGCTAAAATGTCAACCAAGAATCTGTGATTCTTTGTCATGTTCCTATAATTACTAATCTGTATTAGTCTGTACAGACTATCCAATGCAAAACATATGGATATGTAGAACGGTCAGTACAAACAGAAAGGTCATGGAAATATGTAGCCGTGTTTTTCTGGGAGTCCATATAATATTATCTCTATTACAATATCTGTCATAATTAGTATTTAGAAATGGTCAACAAATAAATGATATTGCTGTGATAAAAAAAAAAGAGGGAAAGCTTTTTAGTTCGTGGTTGGGCCCCCATGCAAGAGAAAGGTTTTATAGCCCAAAGATAGCCTGTAATAATGACCACCACCTTATCCCTGGCAGCGTATCTTCTGGTTTATAGCACTAAAACATACATTGACTATTACAAGAGGCAATAATAAAAATGAGGAACTGATTGCTTCACAAACAAAGACTAATACCAAAAAACAAATTCTAAAAACATTTTTTTTAAAAATTCAAATACTTTGTTTTAAAGGGACTTGGTTTAAAGTAAATGTATTTAACTCGTTTTTTTCAACATCGACAATAGAGGAGTTGGCTTTTCACGACTCAAATGGCTCTGTAATGGCACAACTGGCTCAACTCAATAATCTTAGGGGCACATTTACAAAGCTCGAGTGAAGGATTCGAATTAAAAAAACTTCGAATTTCGAAGTGTTTTTTGGGCTACTTCGACCATCGAATGGGCTACTTCGACCTTCGACTACGACTACGAATCGAACGATTCGAACTAAAAATCGTTCGACTATTCGACCATTCGATAGTCGAAGTACTGTCTCTTTAAGAAAAACTTCGACCCCCTACTTCGGCAGCTAAAAGCTACCGAAGTCAATGTTAGCCTATGGGGAAGGTCCCCATAGGCTTGCCTGAGATTTTTTGATCGAAGGATATTCCTTCGATCGTTGTATTAAAATCCTTCGATCGTTCGATCGCAGGATTTGCGCTAAATCGTTCGACTTCGATATTCGAAGTCGAACGATTTTAGTTCCTAGTCGAATATCGAGGGTTAATTAACCCTCGATATTCGACTCTTGATGAATCGGCCCCTTAGTGTCTGACACAGCAATTGGTACTTGAATGTTTAAGCAAAGTTAAAGTGAACAAGGCATCTGGGCTGATGGAATATACCCTCAAGTACTGAGAGAGCTTAGTTCAGTTTTAGCCAGGCCATTTTGTTCTAATTTTCTCAGACATGCTTTTATCTGGCATGGTATCTACAGATATAGGAAAGCTGATAAAATTCCAGTAAATAAAGAGAGATTATGACATCAACCTGGCAATAACAGCATCATAAACTTGACATCTGTAGTGGGCAGATCATTTGAAAGTTTAAGGGATCACATTTAAGATTATGCTCTGGAGAATGGTATTATAAGTATAAATACATATAATTGTATGAGGGGTGTATTTGTGTGTGTCAAACACATTTAATTGTATTTTATGATGAAGATCCATATGGATTTTGCTAAAGGGTTTTGATAGAGTTCTGCATAAATGAATTGTTTCTAAACTAACATCCATTGGTTTTTATATTGATCTTGACCATGATGTTGTTTGACTATGGATAGAAAACTGGCCAAAGGATTGTGTACACTGTGTAGTTGTCAGAGGTACATGCTCTCTGCTTAAAGTAGGATTCTTAGTGAGGTGCTGCATGATTCTGTATTGAGTCCACATTTGTTTGTTCATTAATGACTTTGGGCATTGTATACAAGGTATCCTAGATTTTAGATGACACAAATCTGTGAAAGTGAATTAATCAGAGTGACTAAGTGGCAGAGGAGATTCAATGTTGATAAATATAGTCATGCACCTGGAATTTAAAAATGTGCAAGCCACTTATGGGCTTTAAGGCAAATCCTTGATGGAGAAGGACATTGGGGTACTTCTGGATAAAAGACTTAGCTGCACCAAGCAATGACAGCCACCAGCTGGAATGGGGCAACAAGGTATTGTTCTTTATTAAAATAGGTATCATTTACAGGAGAAGAGTTTAATTCTTCCCCTTAACATGTTAATGGTAAGGCTTCATTTATAGTTTTGTCTCTGGGGCTATTAAAATAGAGAAAGTCAGAAGAAGAGCGACTAAGCAGGTTAAGAGTATGGTAGCTCACAGTTATGAAGAAAAGCTGGTCAAATTGGGATTGTTTACACTAAAGAAGAAAAGCTTAAGGGAGATATGATTACTATCTATAATGGGGACTATATATATATATATATATATATATATATATATATATATATATATATATATATATATATATATATATATATATATATATATATATATATATATATATATATATAGTGGTGCTGCATTTACATTTGGATCATTTCAGCAGACATTCATTGAGATTAGAAGACAGCAGGTTTCATTTTAAGATGTAAAAAAGGTTTTTACAGCGAGAGCTGTAAAGCTGTGAAATTTTCTCCCTGAAGTGGTTGTACTGGCAGATACATTCGATTACTTCAAGAAAGGGTTGAATGTCTTTTTAACGAGATAATAAAAATACAGGATTATTTAAATAAAATGTTTGCAGGGACTGGTCTGTTTGCCACCTTGGAGTCAGAAAGGAGTTCTTTGTGGTACTGACTATATTTAATTTCCTTTTTGGCAGTCCTACCACACTTTATTGTGGGGAATCCACACATTCAGGATCAGGGCAATTGTTTCACAAGGTACAGGAAAAAATCTTTTGTTTTTGAATGACTAACTAGAATATATACTACACTGTTGGTGCCACAGAAATGTCTGCATATTTTAAAATCTCCTAGCATATAATGTAATTATCTGTTAAGTGTTGGTCTCTGACCTTGTAGGATCTACTTCTGTCACTGTAAGTTGTAAGATGAGAAGCCACAGGGGAAGGAACAGAGTTAACCAGCTGGAAACAGGCCCTTCAGACTTAGGCATAATTCACTGGCATATTCTGTGGGAAGCTCAAATGTCTCAGTGGGGCAGTGTTTGGATAGTATTAGAATCAGAGTCTCAGATGAATCAAAAATACTGCAGAGGTGATAATTATAAACAGTCGTAGGCTGCTCAAAGCAGGGCCTCTGTAGGCTCAAGAGGAATCCACAGGGTGATCCTACAGATTTGAAGTACAATACCTGTGAGACTCCCTGACAGTGTAGTGTAGTGCCATCTATCTATCTATCTATCTATCTATCTATCATCTATCTATCTCTATCTCATTTTATGTTGTGATACATTTATCTCATCACAGTATTGATATTTTTAATTAATCCTAGTTTAAAATTGAAATGTTGTATTTAGCATTAATTCAAAAACAGTTATCACCTTCTTTAGCGTGTTAAAATCATCCTACAAGAAGCCAAAAGGAGTGTAGGCTTATTTTATTGGGTGGGGGGGTCGCTATTCAATCAATAATTTCAATTTATACTAAAATATCCTTATAACACACAATTTAAAATGGCTGTTCTGACCTCCCTAAAACAATGCTCCAAGACACGCCATACAGTTATTATTGTTATATTTTATTTATACACCTCGGCTGTGTTAATGATTATTCATTCTTCTGAAAGCTATGTGCTATGCAATACAATATACATAACTTATTGAGATGTACTGTACATATAACTGAATGATCAAGGGAATCTGCCATTCAGTTCATTGGTGGAGAATGTCTATAGATTTAGAGCATAAGAAAAACCTTATTTACGAAGATTTACCCCAGCCTGGTGTTCCTTTTAGGAATAAAATACAACAACCTTGGGACAAATTAGTGCAGAACTGCATGGTGCAAACATGGCAGGGAAATAAGAATGTACAGTCCCGTAGTGTAGGGACTTTCGCAGATATTTAAAACATTTTCTGGTGATATATAAAGGAATAAAATAATGCCAAGAGTTTTGCCACTCCTACCATGTTCATATACACCTTTTGCCCATTTATTAAGGCATCTCTAGAATCTTCTGTGTGGCCATAGGTGCAGTAGACAAGTCTGTGTCAGTGTGTGATAGTTCTTTTAGGTCAAGGGAGGGAAGTGTAGAGCTAAACAGTTGCCATTTTACAAGGAATGAAAGAGCTGCCTTGATTTAGATGATTACATTATCAAATTCTGTGCCTTATTTCCAGCCTAAAAATAGTGGCGTACTGTTAGAGCCAACCACAGAATGTCTGAATACATTAAGCATGACAGTCTGCTTTATGATAAAAAGCTGAATTGAAAAACTAGTATGGACAACTGTTAATGAAAAGGATTGGGTACAACAGGGTTATTATGGGGCATGCAATGCAAACAGCAAATGTTTCTGCACAAAAATAACATGTTGAAAATGATTTTTAATAAATATTTTAAACAAACACAGCTCTAAACCTCGTTTAACTGTTATTCCTAAAGACAGTATTTACGTGTGTTGTGACACTTAACCCATGTCAAAAAACTGATTTGTAAAAGGCTGGGAGAGCATTTTATGGATGTGCTTTGATGACAACACTTGACAACATCTTTAGAGACTCTGTGAAATGTTCTGTCAACGTGCTAATACAAGAGACTTCCCAAAATGTACTTCACCTGTGGTATTTGGTTCCTGAGAGACTGTGCCTATGGTATCCATCTTCCTCTATGAAATGCTTCAGAGCATGTACCCAAAAATGCTAATTTCTTCCCATCTGGTGGGACTGCCCAGCAGCAGTAAGCTTCTGTCACAGGTCTCCCGCTTCAGAAGAAGCTGAAGCACTCCTGAACAAAAATATCCCTGGAGGCAAGAAATACCTTATTACGCTTGATTACTTATATTTTCTTTGCAGCTAAGCAGACAATAGCAAAAGTATGGAAAATAACCACATTGCACATACAATTGGTAAAAAACAGACAGGACAATCTATCATGGAAAGACTCTCTAGCAGTGAAACTGGCCGAACCAAATCCTATAATAAGGTCTGGAACCCATGGATAACCTATTGGAACATCTCGCAAAGCTTGCTCAACTAACAACCTATCAACCCTCCTCAGTCAAAGTAATTACACCCATGCACCGTATTTTTTATTTCATTTCTTTTTTTTTCTGTTATTAGAATGTTTTAATGTTGTGTATCTTCCTGTTTTAACCCCATTTCTTTTCAGTTGCTACCCGTTTAATTGCTACGATGGTTTGTACCCTGGGAAACCCCATTAGATGCAACTACACATTGTTACCCCTTTGAAAGGCAAAATAAAAATATCTGATAAATAAGTGAACCCTTATATATTCCTTTATCAATATTAAAAAGTGTTTGAGCCACAAAACTTTTGTGTGTTGTACCACGATGTAGTAAAGGTGTTATGAAAACTACCATTTCATGTATTGTTTAATTTCCTCTTGTGGATTGCACAAGATCTCTTGAAATCTATGGGAAATACCTCAGCTGAAGTAAGCAGTGTATTAGCTCCCACTCATGCATATAAATGCGAACACAAGGAACTGGTATGTACATATGCCTCCGCTAGTAGCTTCAAATGCAGGTCCATGGGATGAGAATAAAAGTTGAGGACTGAGGCCGATGTGTGAGGTTTGATATACAAGGCAGTTTTATATAAGAAAGGGAAGGCTTAAAGTCATTTGTAATTACTTATAGGGCAGAAATCATGGAAATGTGGTACCCTAATATATACTGTACATTGTTTATGCATTTGCAAGCTGAAAGTTTTGTAATTCAGTTTTGCTGAAAGCTACATTATCCACATAGACACCATTCACTATAACTGTTCATTAACTGAAACATACACTTGGGATGCATGCCCAAATTTTAACAATGGATTCCATGTATTTTCTCATCTCTAATAGTAATTCAGTAAACATCAGCCAAGCTAACACTGTATGATTAGATCTCTAGAACTGGAGTTGCCTCACTGATCATATGCCAAAATCACACCCCCTACCTCCTCTCCCTTCCATGAATTATAAAGACACATAAAGACAACACTATCCTATTGCACAATGAAACCAGACATGTTCCTTCCAACCTCATAAAACAGCCACACACAATTTTCAAGACCTGATCAAGGAATAAATATTTGCTCCTTGCTGATCTTGTCTTTGCTCTTATTTCATAGGTCGATAAATGTAAAAGGGAAAAAAGAAATCTGCAGCTTTAATCATGTTTATCGGAGCATGCCAATTTGCTGTTTGTACATAACACACTGGTATGTTGTTTGCTTTGCACACACAGAAGATAAGATAATAAGAGACATGCATCACTGTATATCGCCCATTGTATAAGCTACTTTTTTAGACATTATTTATGGGATGCCAGACAAAAAACATGTATAGTATAAATACAGAGGAAGGCAGATTTCTTATGCAGAATATAGGTAGAAGAAATGCATATTGCACAAGGTTTCATACCAACTGCCACATTGTTTTGAAAAATTGATGAGGTGGGTTAATGGAGATCTCATACTGTACAGTGGTGGCATGTGGAACATTTTATGGTTACATAATTACCTAGTTTCTACAGAAATTCTTCCAAACAAAACAATGTGGCAGCTGGTATGAAACCTTGTGCAATATGGTAGGTAAAATTTCATCTACCTACATTCTGCTTTAGGAAATCAGTCTTCCTCTGTATTTATACTGCACATGTTTTTCTATGACGTCCCATAAATCATTGTACAATGGGTGCTACACAGTAATGCATGTCTCTTATTATCTCATCTTCTGCGTGTTTAAAACATAAACTCTTGTGCAATATGCATTTTTCTATCTCCATTCTGCATTAGGAAATCTGTCTCCTTCAGTATTGATACTTCAGTTACATGCTAGTCATACACATAAATGCAAACACACAGACATACATACTGTACATACAACTAACAGAAGCTATTTTCCATGGACATATTTCCTCTTCAAGAAGACACATAATAACACATGGGCTGATTTGCTTTGTCAACCTATTGTTTTGTGGCTATTGGGCATAAAACAAATATTCAAATTCACTCCTATATTCATTTGAATGGGAATTGCCTAAAAGCACTCAGTACTCTTTTGTGATGGTAACTGTCACTTGAAAAAGCTCACATTTTGCACCATCCACCAAGTTACAAAATGCTGGGGCAGCATAACAGCCAACATTTCTTCTTGTATCATTGTCATTCAATACCTTAATGGGATTTGGTATCTCAACATCACCATATAGAGGATTTCATAACCTCTCCAGCCTAACTAACGGCATGGCTATATCGGGGGTAGTTCGAACGTTCGGCCGTATGGCCGAACGGTTGAATTACGATACGCCAAAAGTGCTCCTACGGGTCGGTCGGTTGGTTAAAAATCAAACCTTCCCGATCGATATCGTGGCCAGATATCAATTGGGAAGACCCGTCGGAAGCCCCCATACATGGGCAGATAAGCTGTCAAATTGGTCCAAATGACCGATATCAGTAGCTTTATCTGCCCGTGTATGGCCACCATAACTGAGAAAATCTAACTAAATCTTAGTTTGACCACTGCAAAAGGGAGTCGCGGAGCGCATCTTGTGCTCATACATGAACAATATAAAAATCAAGTATTAACTCTCCATAGCTATACTTTAAGATCACTGGCTGTCTTTGTCCTTGAAACGAAAATAGCCCTCGATTTTATTCTGTAAAAGCTTAATGCATTGAATTCATAAAGTACATTTTTTTGCACTAAGTAGGAGAAAAGCTGCTGAAGTACCAGCTGTGGGAGAAGGTGCCAAACCCCTGACCGTGTGGAAAAACTATCGAGACAGATTTGCAAGAAACAAAGTTAACCATGAATAGATTAAGAAAATAGAGCTCCGATGTTGTGCTTTGAAGTGCTTAACTATGACTTGTAAGAGAAGCACTGGGAAACAGGTTGATGCTTTGTATGTTTCCCACAAATTCCTGTCATATGAGTGGTAATCATAGCAAATGTCAGTCTTGCAATGGAGAAAAATAAAATGTTTTATTTTACTATCCTCCAGTCCAGTGATGTTCTGTGTTCTAACTGCCATTTAAGTGTGGAAAAACTTATTTTGTGCATTTTTGCTTTGTAAGGGATTGGGGCAAAGGGAAGTACCTGTGTATTAGTTACAGCCGGATAGGCTTAGGTTTTTTTTCTGTATCTTGTCTCACTGAAATGCTTCTAATAAACTGGTCAAAGACCAGTTATGCTGAACTGCACTGTCTGTGCCTCTGTTTTGGAGTGTCTGGAAGTGTACACAAAGGTCTATTCCCCAGTGAGACCACGGTCCAACTACCTGTAATCGCTACAGATTGTAGATAGTACTGTGGCTATCGGATCCAATTATAGAAATGTACAAGTGAATACAAATTTTGCAGAAAAGCTATAGTTCTGTAACTATATGGGAAATGGGAAGTAAGTATGCCAGTTAGATGGAAATTATAGTCATGCAATTTCTACTGTCTGGTCATGGTTGAAAAGCAAAAATGAAGACTTTCATCACAAACAGATCTAGCCTAATTGGCTAGACAGCCATTTGCAAACAGCAAGAGAAAATCATTTTTCAGGTTCAAATCTCAATATTCGATGCCATATTAGTTTTGGCCACCATAAGCTCATAATATATTTAGAAATACATAAAATATTGTAATAACAGTCAGTCTTCTATAATATTTAAATAATATGTAGAAAAATAAGTTAGATCAGTGCTGTCCAACTTCTGTGGTACTGAGGGACAGAATTTTTCTGGCCTACATGGTGGTGGGCCAATAATGGAAGCCAGTGTTGACCACTCCCTCCCCTCATCCTCCCCTGTGGATAACAAAGCTCCCCTCCCCCTTAGGGGCCCCTAACAATAGTTTTCAAATGCTAACAAACCCCCGAACAAATACCATAGGCAGAGCAGGACACACACAGAGAGAATATGGCAGGCACAGTGTGTGCCATACTGTGCCTGTCCTATTCTCCCTGTGTGTGCCCTGCTCTGCCTATGGTATTTTTTAGAGTATAGCACATACAAGGAGCATAGGGCAGGCAGAATATGGCACACACAATGAGCATAGGCCAGGCCTAATATGGCACACACATGGAGCATAGGTAAGGCAGAACAGAGCAGGAGACAGGGAAACCAGGACCACTCTAAGTGGTCTACTCTCAGTGGTACCACATAAGTGACACAGTGCTGTTGCCCCTTCAGCAATTTGTATAAGGTATGAACAGGTGAACAATGTGGGCAGTTTCAGTCTGGGACTTAACTGCTGCAGAGAGGAAGAACCACCCCCTGCAATGCACTTTGTTACAGTGATGCAGGATATGGTCATCAAGCTAGGGCCAATGAAATGGGTATGCAAATATGGTTTTAACCAAGCAACAGGGAACTAAGGGACTGTTAGGGAATGAAGCCATAAGGGCCATTACACTTATGGGTCCCTATAGAATGTACTGTTAAAATATACAGTGCTGCTTATATGGTCCTCTATAACTTCAGTACAACCAGTTTCACAAATAGACACTGAAAATTGAACATTAATTAGAGCACTCAATAATGACACTGGTGACACTGTTTATCTTATTATGTAAATCTGTGGGCCACTTACTCATGGACAGATCATGAAGGCTGTGAAATCAAAAACGTGTGTCCTTATTTGATCATATCTTGCAATATATATTTAAGCAGGCCAACTACATCATCCCTGGTTTGGCCATTTGTACATTCACTTTCATCTAATTCATTATGAATACTTTTGCTTCATTATGCATTAATACACAATTAATAATGCAATTTGCTTGCTTTCAATGAAGGTAATAACCTGTTGTTGGGAAAGTATGGGAACCACTGCTCCTGTATAAAATATAGTAAAAAGGAAAAGTTGTGCTCACCACTAAACAATTTAAACCATTAGGTGGGGTTGGCATGAGGGCGCAACCTCATAATTCATAGGAATAAGAGAGGTTCCAAGGACATCAAGACATTTTGTGCAGTTTAAAATTGTTTATTTTTGAGCAAAACTTTGATTTGTTGCATGAGTAGCTTCACAGAAGTGTGAGCAGCATGTATGGACACACGTTTTTCCAATGAAAAGTATAAATATGTGGATCCATTTAGCGCCACTGCATGTGCACTTGCAGTTGTAAATTACCCTTAATATGTTTTTATGAGCATTTATGCTGTTAGGCTATTATTTTTCAGCCAGTGGCACCCAATACCAGCCCTGCATCTTGGCAGTGATTTTAATAACTACTGCCTCTCTTTGATAAATGCCATTAATCAACAGGATTATCTGTATCCTAGTGAACCTGAGCCAACTTAAAACGTTAATACCCAAGAACTGGCACGCTAAAATGTTTGCGTCCACTATTAAACCCCAGGATTCCCCAGTAAAAGCTCAATCAACCAATACATATCAATACAATACAATTATCAAGTGAAATAATAAAAATATGAGCACTGCTTATATATACTGTATAGTATCATTTATAGTAGAAATGTACAGTGTTGGTTATAAAATACATATATCATTTACTTTAAAGGGGCACTATCGTGAAAATGAAAGTTTAATATAAGCTTTCTCATACTGAAATAAGAAACTTTCTAAATACAGTTGACAGTTTGATCCAATATATCTTATAGGGGGGCTCCTTTCCTAGCAGATGTATTAGAGTTCACTCAAATTACTGATTGAAGTACAAACAAAACCTAACAAAATAACTGCCTTTTGCACAAATTCTGCATGTAGAGAGACATGATGTCTGGTGATTTTAATAGAGTGAGCTCTAATACATATTTTAGGAAAAAGGAGCCCCCCTATAAGATATATTGGATCATTCATCTGACACCCGACTCCTGCATGAAGACAGAATGAAGAGAAACAGATGCTAAGAGAGGGATAGTGAAGATAAATTTTGTTATTTTCATTCATCATTTTAATTGATTGTTTAGAAGGTTTCTTGTTTCAGTATGCTGAAGCTATTATTACATTTTCATTTTCGCAATAGTTTCCCTTTAAATAAAAGCCTGTGCTGACTGCCGGCCAAGTTGTGCAGGTGGAACAGCAACATGTATTTCTGGCAGTTTCTGTGTGCAGCAAAGAGGAGAAGCAGAGAGCAGGAAATGAGTTGAGACAGGCAGCAGGAAGCAGATGGCGCTTCCTGTATCTTCAGCCTCGCTCCTGCTGCCTGAATATCTGTTCTGTTCGCCTCCAGATCCCTTCTGCTTCACTGTCACACCTCACAAGCATCAAACTCCAGAAATAACTGTTTTACTATTAACTCTTTTAATACCTAAAAAGCCACACATTCTTTAATTATGCTTGAATAACAATTCAGTTATGTGTGCAAATGGTTTCTGTTTGCATTTCAATAAATTGTTTGGCTTATCGGGATAAATTGCGTAATGCTGAGGCTATTAATTCTGTAGGGCTCGTTTACCCAAGATGCAAGTGCAATAGCAAAATTATCTATCATTTACTCCACACTTCATCTGGGGAGTTGAGATGGCAAGTTAAAAATCCAGCACACAGTTCAGAGAGCAGCACTGTAAGGACAGGACTTCTTACCACTTCAAAATAGAGATACTCTTCAGCTTGTTTGTATTGTTGGTTTCAATCTCCACCTCTAGTTTACAGTATCTGTGCCCTAAAACTGAAAAATGCACCCATACTAGAAAGGCCTGAAGGGTACCTTCATTTCATTTTCTCAATTTAGTGACTTTATCCTACAAATATAAAATGCGTCAGTTGAAACATTTGAGCATGTGCTGTGTATGGAGGTAAAACGGCTTTTGGATAAAACCAGAAAACACAGATGTTTAGTAGTAAGTGAGAGAATGACACTGCATTATTTAAGAATGAATACTGATATTGTAATAAAAAAAAGCAGATAAAGATGGTGCATTAGTCGTAATGGATCGATCTGTGTATATTAGGCTACCAGGCAGCTTAGAAGAACCCCCTGTACTGTACTAACCTATACAGGATAAGTACTGATAGAAACAACTTGCTGCATGCTAGTAGTTTTAACCCAATCACCATTGGGGCAGTTTTTATGGGCTAAACACATTGCATACTCTAATGAAGAATCCAGCCAAGCCTAATGTGCACGGTTTATAAAAAAAAGAATATAATCTATGTAAGAGTATGTAATAAGCTGAGACCATAACAAGCAGTAATATTTTATACCAGGATTAAAAAAAAGTAAAAAACATAAAGATAATAAAGCTTGTACCCCTTATACATCTACTATGGACATTGTTTTACAGCAGGGTTGGAAATTACATTTCATTGTACGTTACATTGTTATATGTAATAATTGTATAAGTAACTCGAATTGTTCAGATTCTTTGCTAAAATCCAGCTAACAGTTCTCTTTCTGCATCATTTGAAATCCTGGCAGGGATGAAGGGACACTGATGTTACAAATTGTAACAACTTCTCCACAGTTTACAGACTACATAATCCACAATGCATTTCACTGTGATGTTCTGTTCCTTATTGCAATCACATGTCCAGGGAATTGTGGGGTTTGCACCGAATTCACTATTTTGGATTCGGTCGAACCACCGAATCCTTCACAAAGGATTCGGCCGAATACCGAATCCTAATTTGCATATGCAAATAAGGGGTGGGAAGGGGAAAACATTTTTTACTTGCTTGTTTTGTGACAAAAAGTCACGCGATTTCCCTCTCCGCCCCTAATTTGCATATGAGGCGGAATCCTGCTGAAAAAGTCTGAATCCTGGCTGAATCCCGAACCGAATCCTGTATTCGGTGCATCCCTCCAGTGCTGATACAAAGTAACAGTAGTCAGCCAGCTAAGCAAAGTAGTCAGACAGATCAGCAGGAGAGCAGGGGCCTAGGCTTAGGGAACTGTTCCAAACCATAAAAATCATTAAAAGTCTGCATATTTTTTAATCTATGTAAATTGCAAAGTTGCTTGAAATTATGTTTACTTTTCAAAAAGCTCAAATTATGTTTTTGGGGAGTTCTTTTTTAACAGTGTTGTGGGCTGGGGCATCTGGGGGTCACGTAACTGCACAAATTTGTGGCCATAGCCTATTGGAAGACCAAGGTGACGTCAATGTGCATGCACAGAAGCCCCTTTGCATCACTGAATGCACACTGCTCAGTCTCACAGGCCCTTTGAGGTAATTATATTTCTTTTCAAAATATTAATCTACATTAAAAGTTACCTATAGGTCATGTTGATCGTTTTTCGCTGATAGTTCTGCTTTTGTAAGTAATTGCTATTTGAAGTTTCTAAACCTGACTGTTTTGCCTACCTGACTGTCCCATCTTAACCTGTCCATTAAAGTTTCTAATGCTAACGGACTACTGTTGCACAAATATGGGTGCCTCCTCATAAAGGAACAGGGTAGTAAGAAAGGTAATGTAAACGATTCAGGCAAATATTTTTATGATATACAAAAAAAATTTGTATGATATTTTTATGGTAAAATTATAAATAGCATTCAAAGACAATGTTATGATAATAAAAAAAGGTTATTTTCTGATGTCATATCTCTTTAAAGGCAATGGGCAATGGGGAGATTTGTTGCCTGTGATTATTTATGCATGACAAATGCGAGCAACAAAACTCCCAAATATCTCCATGAGAAACAACTGAAATCACCAGCAGTAAAACCCACATATTGTGAAGTTGCCCCAAAGTTGCCCCTGCAGGAACTTCGGGCGACTTATAAATATTGTTTTACTGCCAGAGATTTCAGTTATTTCCAAAGGAGATGCGTTTTATGGGGAAACCTCCCCATCAGTCACTACCCTAATATGATGTGAGTCCAGGGTGAAGGGGTCAAAACCGTGGGAAAGTATGGGAGTTGACATATATGCTGTTATTGTTCCTTAACTTCAGGGATGGGGACACCTATATGCAAATTTTTGGACCCAATGTAAATGCAACTTTGTTCCCCAAAATGATAGCAATTTTAAGCCTGCACACTAATTTGTGTCCACTGCATTTTATCTGATGCATCAAATTGAACACAGTTGTGAGTGCAATTTTTTCTTAAAAATAGTGCAAGGTATAAGTGATTTCTAGTGGTTAGTGTTAAAACAATAAGTGTGTAATTATTTTGGCAAGTCTGGTTAGCCTATTGACACAACCACCAATCGGAACCATGCAACTACCAGGGTGGCAGTAGCTCTAGGGTTCCCCAGTAGGTATGATGCATCAGAAGAGGCAGTATGAATGCGAGGAGAATTGTTTGACCAAGAATGTGTAATAAATTGTGTTAATACATGCAAATTTGCACCCATTTTTGTGTGTACGCACTTGAACTAGCAATTGTAAATGAATCTTATACAATAAGGCCTGACCATGTACAAGGCTGCATAGGCTTAGTAATATTATTAGTAATAATTTTAATATTAGTTAAGTAATGTTATGTGTCACAGAAGTCATTGTAAAATATAATGTAGTCTTACTGCATAGTATAAACCTATGCTACCTTGAGCCTTTCTAAGGTTCTGTCCTAATAAGTAAACTCTGCAGTACAGGTATAGACCTGTTATCCATTTGGATAAAAAATGGAGTCTATAGGAGATTTTTGTAACTCCATAATTCTGAGCTTTGTGGATAACGGGATAAAGAATCCCATACCTGTATTAAGGTAAAAAACACAGATACTTACTTATGGCAATTATGGTACTGACATTTTTATTGGGGTGGTTCATCTTTAAGTGAACTTTTAGTGTAATGTGTCCCGTTTGGTATTTTAACATCTGGTTGCAACCAGGCAATGTTTTGAATGAAACACAGGAATATAAATAAGTAGTAAAAAGGTACAATAACATTGTAGGCTCAAAGAGCAATAATTTATTTCCGCTGGGGTCAGTGACCCCATCTGAAAGCTAGAAAGAGGCAGAAAGAAAGAAACAAAGTTCTAGAAATAGGACATTGTATAATAAACTAAAATGTAACTTAAAAGTGAACCACACCTTTAAAGGAATTTGCAATTGTTGCATATAAAAATTATGCTTTAACAACAGCCAGGATATTGGGGGGGGGGATATTTGTTTTTTGCTTTATATATATTTTCCACCAAAATCAACTGCAAATGCTGATCTGGCTTTTGCAAGGTGTACTTGGCTGGAATTTACACTTCCTTATTTTTGGTGTTGGGGGATTTCTGATTTAGAGAGAAACAAATTGCAAAAAGATAAGAGCTGCACAAAATTGATGACAAAATCTTTTTTGTGGTCTGCTTTGTGAAGATATTTTAGGTATTTTACCCTCATATGTAATCAAATTATTTATTTTATATGTAAATAGCTGAGGGAAAATGTAGTTCAGCTAGCCAGTACAGTTGGCCATCAGGAGCCTATAAAAGGAAGTGCAGGAGCAACGCATTTCCTCTTTGGCCCACGATCATCAGCAGGAGGGACAGACAATACTCAGACTAGGTGGGTACCTGTTCCTTGTTAGGAGATAGAGTGGCAGTAGATTGTCACTAGCTCACTATAGGAGTGAGAGGTTTTTACTAGCTCACTATATGATTGAGAGGTTGTTACTAGCTCACTATAGGATTGAGAGGTAGTTAGGGTAGCTAGCAACATTCTCAGTCCCAATAAGCAGTGAACATTTAGGGTAGAGCCCCTGGGCAATTGTGCACCAGTTAGGGAATTGGGGTGTTCAGGAGGAGGTTAGAGGGAATGTATGGCAGACACTTAAATTATGCAAATTAATGGTTTAATAAAGCATCTAATTATAATATTGTATAATTACAAAGTCATTAAAACATATAATTTTGTAAACACAATGTCCAAAAGAAAAGCACTCAGGCTTGTAAGGCACCAAGTTGGTATGTGGGCGAATGACCAACTTCTTACAGCAAGGGCCCATTCAGCAACCTGGCTGGGGTGGGGTGTGCCAAATTTTCAAAGCATTGGTTCCTGTTGTATAGCAGTTCTCTTAAAAGGTTTGAACAGTTTTGACCTGGGAGATTAGATTTATATCATTGACACTTAGCCCACATTTCTTTTGTTGACCATCTTCAATATGGCTTGAAACTAGATCCATTGTAAACCCAACTTGCATATCAATCAATCTATTTACTACTGTATAGATGCCAGTTTGGCTGGGTTAACAGACACAAAATTGTGCCCTATGGGGCACCATTCATTAAACTGCCCCTGAAACCAAAGAGCTTCCAAGTCTGAAACATAAATGGAATAATTTACTACATATCCTGGACACAAGTGCAGAAGCATGCCCCTTATTGCTCATTTAAAGGCACTTCAACTTGAGGCCTGGCTAACCTCTGCACCTTGCGCCAAATAAAAAATCATGTGGTTCGGAGAGCAGCATTGGCGACAACAGTGTAGCTCAGTCCTTACAACTAGTTATGGGTGGAAAGTACAGGGCCCTGAATCCACAGGCACTCTGTAACTTGCTCATATGGATGACATGCAAATTATGGGTATCTGCAGAAGACACGATATATGCCTGCCCCTTCCCCTTTTGGAAACAGTGCTGCCAAACTCAGGCAAAGATGTATGCATTAGGGGCATGTGGGTCAAAAACAGAAAGTGCAGAGACCTGCAGTAATTCACCTTTGTGCAAGGCAGTACAAAAAACTTACCCATATTTTGCACTTTCCCCACTACCTTGCACATAGTAAATGACTCCTAATGAATTCAAAAGCTAAGGCTTTATAAAGCAGCTTCCTAATAATCTGGCCACTGGAGGCATCCTCAACAAGGTAGATACATACGGTCATAGGAAAAGGTTTGGGAACCCCTGTTGACTTTCAACAAAAAAGATAACAGTGGTATGTCTTTCTTTTCCCAGGAACATCTGAGTACTGGGTGTTTTCTGAACAAAGATTTTTAGTGAAGCAGTATTGAGTTGTATGAAATTAAATCAAATGGGAAAAACTGGCTTTGCAAAAATGAGGGTAATGTAATTTTGCTAATTTGAATGCATGTAACTGCTTAATACTGATTACTGGCAACACCAAATTGGTTGGATTAGCCTGTTAAACCTTGAAGTTCTTTGGACTGATGAGACAATAATTGAGTTATTTGGTCATAACAAAAAGTGCTTTGCATGGTAGAAGAACACTGCATTCCAAGAAAAACATCTGCTACCTACTGTCAAATTTGGTGGAGGTTCCATCATGCTGTGGGACTGTGTGGCTAGTTCAGGGCCCTTGTTAAAGTCGAGGGTCGGATGAATTCAACCCAATATCATCAAATTCTTAAGGATAATGGTCAAGCATCAGTCACAAAATTGAAGTTTCGCAGGGGTTGGATATTCCAACAAGATAATGACCCTAAACACACTTTGAAATCTACAAAGGCATTTATGCAGAGTGAGAAGTACAATATTCTGGAATGGCCGTCACAGTCCCCCTACTTGAATATCATGGAAAATCTATGGGATGATTTGAAGCAGGCTGTCTATGCTTGGCAGTCATCAAATTTTTTTTTTTGTAAAATAATTTTTATTGATTTCAGTTTGGTATAGGACGGGGGATACAGAAGAAAGGGATGGGGAGGAAAGGGGGGAAATGTTAGTACATTACTTTGATGCATAATACATATCGTGAACTACACATACATTTATAGCTTTACATAATGACAATGCAGCAAAATAGTTCTAATGAGACATTAGTTTATAGTAACATGACTAAAATGTTTGCTCTTATGGTCCAGGTTAAGTAGGGGACATGTAGTATAAGAGAATTTGCCATATTGAGTGGAATTCTAATTACCACAGGACATTTTCATGTATGTTTAGGAGCTCAGAAACTGCTTGTATTCGGTTGAGTTCCTATATAGAAACCACCAGAGCCAGATATCCCTAAAACTGGAATGCTGTTTCCCTGTGAGTGTGGATAGTTCCTCGAATTTAGCTATCTCATTAACTTTCTCTATCCAAATCTTAGGGGTCATTAGGGGTGGAGGATTTCCATAGCCTGGGAATAAGCATATTAGCTGCATTGAGTAAATGTCGTTCCAGTGTGGAGTCGGGAACCCCCTCTGTGTTTTCTGCATCCCAAAACAATAAAGTTCGGGCGGGTGATACTGGTACATCCCTACCTAGAATCTGGCAGCAAGCTTGTATGATTACTGGCCAGTATCCTGTAAGATTAGGGCATTCCCAAAATATGTGGAGCAAAGTTCCCACCCCTGCTTTGCACCTCCAGCAAGTGTTGCTTGTGGCTGGGTATATCTTGCTTAGTCTGAAAGGAGTATAATACCATCTACTTAAAAATGTATAACTAAGCTCTTGGATCTTGCAGCATCTTGAGCTTTAACATTAGGTTGGCGATCCATTTCTTGCGTGAATCCTCTGGAATTTCTAAACCTAGATCGAGTTCATGGGCTCTTAAGAAGGGTAGTTGGTTTCTCTCGCTCTTACTGTCGAGCATGACATATATAAGAGATATTGTATGTTTTGGTGAGGTGGTACTACTATACAGTTTTTTAAAGGGGGTAAGGGATCTTCCTATATTACTGGATCCTCCTAAGTACCCATAGAAATGTTTGAGCTGGCAATATTGATAATCTTGTAAAACCCTGGGTTGTTTGTAATAGGTACTAGTGGTAAGGGAAAGGCTGAGATTTGGGAGTTTCCGCTAACCAGGTCCCAGGTTGCTATAGTGCTTTTGAGTAATGGGTGGGAATTATGTATTATCCTGCGGTGGGTTTTGTCTATCCACGGCAAGTGGATGTGTAGCTGTGGATTGTTGTTCTATCTCTACCCACTCTATACTGTCTAAGTGATGGGACCAGTCTATTATCCTAGAAAGTAGCGCTGCTCTTAAGGGCCAAGCCTCCCTCTGCCTTTCTCCTATTTAAAATGGCAGTTTTAATTCTCGTTGGGCAGTCGTTCCAGATGAATTTAATTTTAGCGGATTGGAAAGATTTTAGCCAGGTATTGGGATATAGTAAAGGAACACACTGAAACAGATAAAGAAGGCATGGCATTATGTTCATCTTGATTGGCAGGCATCAAATTTAACTGAACTGGAGAGATTTTGTATGGACGAATGGTCAAAAATACCACCATCCAGAATCCAGACACTCATCAAAGGCTATAGGAGGCGTCTAGAGGCTGTTACATTTGCAAAAGGAGGTTCAACTAAGTATTGATGTAATATCTCTGTTGGGGTGCCCAAATTTATGCACCTGTCTAATTTTGTTATGATGCATATTGCATATTTTCTGTTAATCCAATAAACGTTATGTTAATGATGAAATACTACTGTTTCCATAAGGCATGTTGTATATTAAAAGGAAGTTGCTACTTTGAAAGCTCAGCCAATGATAAGCAAAACAGAATTGATAGGAGTTCCCATACTTTTTCATATGACTGTATTACTAAATATGGAGTAATACGCAGCCAATAGTAATCTAATAATTACTGGGGTTACTTACATTCTATGTAGTAGCATTCTCTATTGCTTATATGAGCCTTTCAAGCATTATTTTTTTCTCTTTGTACAGCCTATAACTGTACTTCTTCCTACATATAACTTTTTTCTGGGTCTCCTATTATAATTATTCTTTATAACTCTGCCCTATATAACCTTCCCTTTAACCAAGACTTCTACATTTATAATCTAATAGTCTTTTCAGGAAGTCCTCACACTTATCACGTATCTTATCTGTGGAAAACATGTGTTTACTTGTGATTCACAGCTTCCTCCTTCCCCGACCAAAGTGGTTTGGGACTGAGATGCTGGATATTCCAGAAGCACGGGGGAAGAAATGTTTGTGTGGGGGGAGATTAAATTCCCACATCCTGGTGATGGTATTTTAAACTTAAAGGGTTTAACACTAGAGATCTGTCAGTGTATGATACACTATCCAGGAACACTAGGCTGAGAGCAGCTGAATAAACAGAAATGATATGCACCTACATATGCTTTCATGGTTAATATATGTTATTGCACTCCTTACCTTGTTTCATTCCCAGCTGTTGTTTTAATATTTGCTTTTTTTACGCCTCAGCAGAACTCTAAGGAGAAGTTACAACCTCATAATTTTGACACTTCTAATATTTGCTAAACTGCATTAGATCACAAATAGCATGCAGCCCTTTGACTGCTGTAGAACTAAAATGTTCCTGATAACTAATGTAAAACCCTGTATCAGAGCCACTGCCATGCAGAATAAAGAAGAGGGAGCAATATTAAACAGTGAATGTCAGTGCCAGCGCATACACAGGAGTATAATGCACTGCTGCAATTTTCCCTCTAAGCCGCATGCTGGTCTTTGTGTACACTAATTTTAAGCCTAGTTTACACAACATATTGTGGTGTGCACAAAAAGTGTGCATGGAAAATGTTTTACACATGTGAATAAAATAAATTATAGGGAGGAAGTCCCCATATTGTGTGATGGACTACTGCAGCCATGGGCAGCCTAGCCTTAGGCTAGTGCCAGACAATCCATACCCTGCTTATCCTTGTCCTGCTTCTCCACTTGGCTTTCTAACTACAGGCAGATATCGGCGCAAATTGTCACGTTTCAGTGCCGAAATCTACCGCATCTGCCTCCACCCAAGCATAAACATTGCTTCCATGTGCAGGCAGACCTGGAGTGGACAGGGCAGCGGATTCTTCACCTGCAGTGAAATGCAGGCAGAGATCCTCCATCGTCAGGCCTGGTGTAAAGGCTCCACTTATAATTCTCCACTGGCTATGCAGTCAAGTTACTGCTGGTTACACCATTGCAGATAACAAGGGAAGGAGGAAAGAAAGACAGTAGAGATAAAACCTAGAGAGAGACACACACATGGAAATAGTAAAGATGGTTGCTGTGTACCTACAGTACCAGTACAGGTATAGGATCCCTTATCCGGAAACCCAATATCCAGAAAGCTCCGAATTACAGAATGGCTGTCTTCCATAGACTCCGTTTAATCCAAATAATCCAAATTTTTAAAAATGATTTACTTTTTCTCTGTAATAATAAAACGGTAGCTTGTACTTGATCCCACTAAGATATAATTAATCCTTATTGGAAGCAAAACCAGCCTATTGGGTTTATTTAATTTTTAAATGAATTCCTAGTAGACTAATGGCACGAAGACCCAAATTACAGAAAGATCTGTTATCCGGAAAACCCCAGGTCCCGAGCATTCTGGATAACTGGTCCCATACCTGTATATTTATAGGTGTTTTAGCTACACCCTCTTGTTTTTATAGCACTTTATTTGAGGGGGACATTTGCTATGGATGTGGCTTTGAAAAAAAGGTAAGTGTGGTTACAAGAACATAGATATCATCACAAGGGAATTATTATACAAAATGAAAATTTTAATGGGCACATATAGACACACAGAGAAATGATACTTTAGCACTGATGTGCTGCAGTGTTGAATGTGCGGATGTCACTTTATATATATTTTCACTATATATATATATTTTCACTATATATAAATATATATTTATATATATATATATATAGAGATATTATTTGATATATGTGAATGGTATGCAAGACAGAATCATTATTGTATACGATTGCCAAACTGCTGAATAACTGCATTTCATAGAAACTGGTGATATTGCAACATTTCCTCATTTTCTTTGTAAATGCTGGAGGACCATGTTTGGACATTTGAATAGTACAAGGAGGGGGTAAAATCTCCAAACAGGGATTTAAACATATCCCTGTTCCAGTACTTATGTTGTAACCAGAGACACAGTGATTATGACTGCTTTGTCTGTCCTTAATTAAGTGTAAACCTAATATCTGGCCTGTTGTTGTAATTAGGAATACACCTAATATATGGCCTCTGAGCTCTGACAGCACCTGAGTTGGAGTAATAGAACTCTTGTTCTGGAGTGTTTAAATAATCACTGCTGCACAGTGCCCTCTGCCTGTCAAAGGATAGAAACACAAATATGTAACTGGCCACCATGAGTTTTATCAACAGTTGTAGCAGAAAGAACGCCTACTTACAATTTAAATGGTGTACAAGAGTACCTACCTCCGAGGGGCAAATTTACTAAAGGGCGAAGTGGCTAACACTAGCGAAAATTCGTCAGCGTGACGTCATTTTGCCACTTCGCCGATTTACTAACAGGTGCTGGCGTAAATTCCCTAGCGAAGTAGACATACTCTATCTAGCGCTACTTCGCACCCTTACGCCAGGCGAAGTTGTGCTCTGGCAAAGGGATGTAACTTGCAGATTTTACTGAAGGTTACCTCATGCGACAGACTTTACTTTGCCAGCTCAGACCAGGCGAAGTGCAATAGACTAGATAGGAGTTTGTTAAAAAAAGTTGAAAGTTTTTCTAAGTCCCAAAAAACACTGGCATTTTTTACTTTTTACAGGGTGATAGGCTGAAAAAGATTGTCTTTTTTTTTTTGGGCTCCCTCCTTCCCCCCTACATTTCCTAACATATGGCACCTAAACTATACAGTGGGCACATGTGTAGGGCAATATAAGACTTCTATTAAATTTTATTAAGTTTCCCTGGCCTTGTGTAGTGTAATGTAGTTGCTGCAGCATACATGTCCATTGTAACTTAACTGCACGCCGTATGCTAATTAGGCATCAATATCGTAACTTCGAATGCTTATCGTATTATAGCTAGCGAAACTTCACAACCGTTCGATAAGCTGTGCGCAACTTCGGATCTTGGTGAATTGCACAGCCCTAGCGAAACTACGCCTGGCGAAGTGTGTGAAGCCGTCGCTAGTGCATTTTCGTTGCATAGTGAATTTGCCCCTAAGTGTTTATAACAGAGTGCAGGCAAAACAAATGTCTTTACATCCCCTTCTTCAGAGATAAAACGCACACTAATCCCCTTTACATACACAGTGCCACAGACGCATTTGCCTGCATGATATCTGACATCATACACAAATTAGTGCTTAATGTCAGGTCACCATCTTGTTAACCAGACCTTCTAAAATGCTAGCAGATTTGGTATACAAAATACAGAATCTGAGTTTTATCAGATATAGGAAAAATGCTTATTCTACAGTGTTCTATTATTACCATGAATACATCAACAAAAGTGTAAATACATAAACTCACGATAAACAGATAAAATTAGCCAATGGGAACAGCACTGCACAAGTGCCTATTCCTAAACGCTGAAATTAAGGATTAATACTCTCCATACTGGAGTTTACAAAAACCAATGGTATTGAGTGCGTTCATAAAAACTATTGGGTGTCACTATTTTAACTTATACTGTATGTCCACCTGGCTTTATGTTGTAGAAGAATTCTCTCTCTCTGTTTCCACCTTTTCTAATTCTGGGGACGTTTGAGTATTTGAAACCTCGTCAGATGAAATGCACTGTGGCCTTTTTTATTAAAATGTCTCATACTGGGGGTATTTTTATAGGTATCAATGTGAGACTTGTGTTTTGCTACCCTATACTTAACTCATTGAATGTACAGCATGTACTTGTCTATCCTGAAGATCTTTTGTTCTTTTGAATGCAAAAAGCAAAGGCAAAGATATTACCAATATGTGGATCATCCCGTGAAAATGTCCACTTTCTGCCTAAACCTAATCCCTTTATACATTTTATATTGTAACCAATCAATAAGAAATGTTTAAAGCTAGCAGTGTTAATTCAATTTTGAAAAACATATTGCCAAATGGCAATCGCACTGCAATTGCAGGTTGCAACAACTTGTGACTTTTATTGAGATGCTTGATTTCACATGCCCCTAACTATATGGGGCCAATTCACCAAGCTCGAGTGAAGGATTCGAAGTAAAAAAACTTCGAATTTCGAAGTGTTTTTTGGGCTACTTCGACCATCGAATGGGCTACTTCGACCTTCGACTACGACTTCAACTTCGAATCGAAGGATTCGAACTAAAAATCTTTTGACTATTCGACAATTCGATAGTCGAAGTACTGTCTCTTTAAGAAAAAATTTCGACCCCTTAGTTCGCCATCTAAAACCTACCGAACCCAATGTTAGCCTATGGGGAAGGTCCCCATAGGCTTGCCTAAGTTTTTTTGGTCGAAGGATAATTCTTCGATCGTTGGATTAAATTCCTTTGAATCGTTTGATTCGAAGGATTTAATCGTTCGATCGAAGGATTATTCCTTTGATCGTTCGATCGAACTATTTGCGCTAAAATCCTTCGACTTCGATATTCGAAGTCGAAGGATTTTAATTCCCAGTCGAATATCGAGGGTTAATTAACCCTTGATATTCGACCCTTGGTGAATTTGCCCCTAAATGTTGTCTAGCTTCTTAGTTTCATTTATATTCTTTGATACAGGGGTATATTCCGTGGATCTCAGAAGTGTCACCATTGTTCTTTTTTATGCCTAAAATTATTTTTATTCTGCTGGTTGGTTGGCTGAGTTCACAATAAATTCACTTTCTCTGTGCAGCACACTATTTGTCCTGCAATACAAGCCAGGTCGCTCCCACTTTGATTGCATTGCTCTGGTTGTAGTTTTGTAGTGTTATTAGCCTCCTGGAAACCTAGACACAGTATTGTGTATCTCTCACATGCTCATACTTTTCACTTCATGCCGGACTTAACCAAGGATTGACATACTAAGGTGGAGTAAAAGGGGTTACTGGTAGAATGAAAATCCATCACACATATATAAATGTAGTGAACATAAGGAATTTATTTACATTATAAATTCTTAGTCCTGTATAAAAACAAAACAAACTGTTTCAAATAATTTTTCTGAATGGCACAGCGATATCTTTGGCAGACATATACATATATCTTTTTTGTAAACAGAATACCAGGTCAGTCAGAATGGATATGCTTTTCGTGTTACTCCATCTGGTAACAGGGAAAGAACACGATAGAAACGGTTAAAAATACTGTCCATTTTAAAGAACCTGTCCATAGTTATTTACAGTAAAATTACATAACCACACATTAGAATTATTTAAAATAGTCTCATTCAGAAACTACAGCCATTGGATATAATGCTGTACATGCTCTACACAACATAGGGAAGAGAAGTGCATGGTGGTGTCCACCATGTGGTGTGTATGCTGCTGTCCTCACTTTCTGCTCACACAATGATAGTAAATATTTTTAAGAAAATAATAATCACTTTAAAATACATAGTAAGGCACACTATCTTGGACAGTCAACAGCTGCAAACTGCAAGCTGAAATGGACAATGAAGAGTAAAACTAGTCTACACGTTTGTTGTGATGGAACACAATGGAACATGTCATGAAAATGATGCAAACCCCATTTCTATGAGGCCTGTTAAATATGAATCTCTCAAGCCCTTTAAAATGATTACAAACTAGTTTTTAGAAGCCATTGTTCATTGCAAACATACAAACACATTCACAGATATAAGTACAGGTCTCCATTGCTGCCCTCTTCTCTTGACTTTAAGCAGACTTGGTAGAACAGTTCTTTTCTGTTTTTAAACAATCCCCTATGATCACAGCTAAAATGTTTTTAAAAATCCATACGAAAAGATAAACCTGTTGAAGGTTCATTTCCAAATGAACATGTTATGGAATTGTGTTCAGTTTGGACGTAAAAAAAAAAGAACCCTCTGGACAAAAATGAACAGACTTGAATGGTAAATGTTCCCACACCCAAAAGAATAAAGGATAGGTTTAATCGTTTTTGTTTTTTTGTATTTAGGTTTTAATCAATATGACTCTGGTGATAGCAGAGCCAACCCTCTGATTCATTGAAGGACGGGATTTCCAGCCACTATAGAAAGAAACCTTCCAGAATGGCTCACTCAAACACAGAATAAACTCTTGAGTTCCTGAGTGAAAGGCATATTGTTTAGGTTTCAGATACCCAGCTGGATCTTCATCTTCTCGTAAACCACATAGCTTATACTGACAGCAGGCAACACCTTCAGGAAATTAGGCGCAATCCCCGTATACAGCCCAAAAAAACCTTCTTTGGCGACAATCTTTCGGAATAGGCCTCCCATGTTTAGCTGTGGAGCACCCTCAATAGATGCTGAAAGAGAAAATGGGACGATTAAAAAAAAATAAATTATGTAATCATTGCTGCTATAAAGCTAAGCACACAGTACGACTATAAACATTCATAATGCTAAATTGTAGTATTTTTATAACCATGTATGAGTTCACTAAGTGTACCTTGTGCTTGCATTCTTGTCCTGATGAGAGCTAACGGGTAGCTTGCCAGCTGGCCACATGTACTGGACACAGTGCCACAACCCAACAAGACCAGCACCCCAGGGTTGGCAGAGTCTTTTGCATAATTCTGCAGCCAATAGTTTTTGAGTGTCTGCCAAGAGAAAGACAAGATTTGCAAATTGTTACTTCCTGTCAAAGAACCAGAATCTCACAGGAACATTCTAAGCAACTTCTTGACTGGTCTTCATTTTGTCTTTTTGGTAGATTTTTAATTATTGGCCTTCTCCTTCTGACCCTTTCCAGCTTTCAAATGGGAGTCACTGACCCCACCTAAAATCAAATGCTCTGTAAGGCTACAGATTTATTATTATTGCTACTTTCATTACTTATCTTTCTATTCAGGGCCTCTTCTATTCATATTCCAGTCTTTTATTCAAATCAGTGCATGGTTGCTAGGGTACTGGAGAGCTGCTGAATAAAAAGCTAAATATCTTAAAAACCACAAATAATAAAAAATGAAACCCAATTGCAAATTGTTTTAGAATATCACTCTCTACATCATACTAAAAGTTAATTCAAAGGTGAACAACCCCTTTAAGGGTCGAATAGTAAATTTGAATTTTTAAAATAGTTTTTTTGGTGTCAAAATTCATACATTCAAATTTTAATCCTCCAATTTGAATTTAAATTTGATTGTGATATTTATCGCACCTTGACCATGGAAACAGTTCTAATTGTAATATTCACCAGCTAAAACCTGCCGAGTTCATTTGAACCATTTGAAGAGTTTTTTTCAGAGGGAAAACTTGATTCGAATTCGATTCAAATTCAAAATGAATTGTCGGGTCTGGACAGCTCAATCGAAAAGTAGACATTCCATTTTTTTATTAAATAACCTCCCATTCAGGTTGTGAGTATATTCGAATTTATTATAGTAAAAAAAAATTCATAAATTCGAAATTCGACCTTTGATAAATTTTAATTAAGAGAAAGGTACAATATTTTATTCATGTTTACTAAAGTTTGTTATAGAAGCTCTCTACTTGAAACACTGGCATTATGGGGGTTATTTATTTAAGGTTGAATTTTAGAGTTTTTTATACCTCGAATGAACTCACAACTCGAATGGTTTCTTATTTAAGAAAAATCTCGAATGGAAAAAACTCAGAGTTTGGCGTTATCAACCCAAAAACTCAAAATTGATCGATTGATAGCTGGAATTGATAGAGTTTTAAGGTAAAACCCTCCGAAAAATACTCAAACATCATAAAGGCTACAAACATCTTCAAATGGGTCAAGGGACCTCTGCCATTGACTAATACATGACCTCAACAGGTTTTAGATGGTGTATTGTCGCAATCAAGCTATTTCCAGGGTTGGGGTAAAATACATTTTGAAAAATTCAAATTTTTTTAACCTGAAAAAAATGTTTTGACCCGAAAAATAACCTAGAAAACTCGAATTTTCGTGGAAAACACAACTCAGCCCTTAATAAATCTGCCCACATATGTTCCGACTACAGAACGCATAGTACAAATGGAGAAAGAATATGATATATTAAGAGCAGTGCAGTATGCGTTATACACGTTTCTTTGGTGATGCAGTTGTATGCAAAGCAACAGTTTGCAAATGTTACAATGGAATATTATAAAAACTCTAGTTAATTAGTAGATAGAGGTGTATCTTTTAATGATGCCACAATAGTTATCGGTGAACGTTTGCTCATTTGCTGCGTAACTATGCCTGAGAGAACAAGCCTAGCAGCTTCCAAGTATGAGAACTCTACACTGTTCAAGAAGAACCAAAGCTTATAAGGGATACTGTCATGGGAAAACATGTTTTTTTCAAAACGCATGAGTTAATAGTACTGCTCCAGCAGAATTCTGCACTGAAATCCATTTTTCAAAAGAGCAAACAGATTTTGTTATATTCAATTTTGAAATCTGGCATGGGGCTAGAAATATTGTCAATTTTCCAGCTGCCCCCAGTCATGTGACTTGTGCTCTGATAAACTTCAATCACTCTTTACTGCTGTACTGCAAGTTGGAGTGATATCACCCCCCCCTCCCTCCCCCCCCAGCAGCCTAACAACAGAACAATGGGAAGGTAACCATATCACAGCTCCCTAACGCAAGATAACAGCTGCCTGGAAGATCTAAGAACAGCACTGAATAGTAAAAGTCCCACTGAGACTGATTCAGTTACATTAAGTAGGAGAAATAACAGCCTGCCAGAAAGTAATTCCATCCTAAAGTGCAGGCACAAGTCACATGACTGGGGCAGCTGGGAAACTGACAAGATGTCTATCTAGCCCCATGTCAGATTTCAAAATTGAATATAAAAAAATCTGTTTGATCTTTTGAGAAATGGATTTCAGCGCATAATTCTGCTGGAGCAACACTATTAACTGATGTGTTTTGAAAAAAAAAAACATGTTTATCCATGACAGTATCCCTTTAGCTTAGGATGCAGGACAGAAATGTTGTACATTATGTTTTGTGCTTCTGTACCAGCCCAAGGCAACCACAGCCATTTAGCAGTAAAGATGCCTCAGTAGTGACCCATCTTCTTTTCTGCTGATTTACTGCACATGCTTTGTGTTGCTGTTAGTTACCTGAGTGTAGGTACTGACACACAATATATCGAATATATAGATAATATAAATATTAAGCTGTGGCTGATTAGTAAATAATTATTGGTAAACGGCAGCAATTGTGCTGGCAGAAACCAGCACAATCCGCATCATAACGTAATATCAGTTCTGTAGCCTCATTTTCTGCCTGATGATTTGTGACCTCTAAGCTTAGCTTATCAACAGCTACTCAAAGCCCACTGAGCATGTGAGTGTGTCACAGACACTCAGAACAAAATCCAAGATGGGAAACTCCTGTGACATCTTTGAAGGCCTGGATCATTACTACTATACAGATGCTGAACCTTTCGAGTAGTTCAATATATAAAATATGGCATTTCTAGCCATATTCATTTTAGGGTTTAGGTTTCCTTTCTGTTGCTTCTGGTTCATAAAATGTGTTTTCTTGAACTTGAAAAAGATGGGTATATTTTACAGTCTCTATGTTACAAGACAAATGAATATAGAAGGACATACACTTGGATTGTAAGCTCTACAGGACAGGGACATGCATCCTCCTGTTTTTTTGACACATAGCTCTAGGGAATATTTAATGCAACTGTACTTTGCATTCATTTGTATTTGTAATTATACTTTGTATTCATTTGTATTTGTAATTATACTTTGTATTCATTTGTATCTATTAATGTATGGCCCCTGTTTTATCTATTAAGGTATTGTTCTGCTGTACAGTGCTGTGTACATAAGTAACACCATATAAATAAAATTATACATATATACATACGGTACATATAGAAGAAAATCCCTGGATCTTGATGGATCAGTAGCCCTTGTGGACAGCTTTTTTTGCAGATTTTACTGAACGTTACCTCTTTCGTCAGAGTTGACTTCGCCACCTCAGACCAGGCGAACTGCTTAAATGAAGCTAGATCTTCCTCAATCTTATGTCACTTACATCATATCCTGTCTGCTGAAAATTCATTAAAGTTGAAAAAACACTGGCGACTTTTCCTTTCTTTAAGAAGGATTGCCTGCAAAAGTCCTGACAAACTTTTTTGGGTTCACATTTTTCCTCAGACATTTGAGGGCCATGGAACATTCGTTTTACAGTGGGCTCGTGTGTAGGGCATTATAGATTTATAGGATCTCTTTTGTCTTTATTAAGGTTCTTTGGTGGCCACTTCAAGCATTTGCACCAACATCTCTAATAAAGATGTCCATACAACTATAATGTACCCTCCTTATTCAAATTGACCAAAGCGCAAGATCACTAGCGACTTTTCGCTAGGCATAAACAAACGCTAGCATATTTTCCCTATGAAATGCTCACACTGAAGAAATATTGCTAGCGAAAAGTAGCCAGTGTTCGGTGCCCAGGACGCAACTTCTCATTTTAGTGAATTAGTGTAGTGGTCACGAATTTACGCCTAGCAAAGTGGTGCTGTGTGCGAAGTGTTCACTGGCGACAATTCGGCCATTAGTAAATCTGATAATACCTGCTGTGTCAGGCAGTTTTTATTAAAGTCAATGGGGAGGGGCATGGGCAGTTGGGGGGGTTCGGCCATTAGCCTTACGCTGCAGGGCTAAAAGAAAATTATTAGCAATTTAAAAAAAATAAATTTTCACTTCCTGATATTCTAAACAGCATGAATTTATTTAACAGATACTTTACCTCATAAATAGCAAGGTCAATGCCTGCATAAGGGATGATTCCAAGGATGTTGGGGATGTAGCCTTTGTAAAAGGCCAGTATGCCTTCCTTTTGCATTATCTTCTTAGCACAGTCAAACATTCCAGAGTATTGTCCTGTTTTCCCCACAGCCAAACGGGTTTTTAGAACCTAGAAAAATAGGTAAACACTTTATAAATTATCTTAAAATTATTTTATAAAACATTGAACCTAATGAACACCCCACTCAAGAGATGATAACATTCCACCATTCCCTGAATTGTATACCATATATATATATATATATATATATATATATAAATTACACAAAGTTTGACCCCAGCACTCCAATATAAAACCCCAAGAGAAACTTTGTGTAATTTGTTTATCAAGCCTCACCCACGTGCACCCAATAAAAAGGGATGAGCTGCAGTTTATTGTGTTTTATTTTATAGTATGGGGAGGTGGCTCTCTCCTTAATGCTTGCTCTCCCAACCCCCAATGGTGTTTTTGGAAGAGATCATGCTAAATAAAGAGAAAAGCAGGTATGGTCTTTCTCACCCCAAAAATAACACTTTTTTTCACTTAGGTAGGACTGACGCATGGACACTGCCTTGACGGGGCGCATCAGCTTATGCATATTTTGTACAAACTTTGTAACTAAAAGTGTCTTTTTTACTAGTTACAGTTCAGCTGTGCAAAAATAGGTTTCTCTTGGGGTTTTATATTGGAGTGCTGGGGTCAAACTTTGTGTAATTTGTTTATCAAGCCTCACCCACGTGCACCCAATAATAAAAAGGGATGAGCTGCAGTTTATTGTGTTTTATTATATATATATATATATATATATATATATATATATATATATATATATATATATATATATATATATATATATATATATATATATACTAAATACAAATACTGCTACTGCACCTTGAATGTTAAATCATTACTCAATCACTGGGCAAGCATAAAAAGTGTTACAGTTACTGGTCTTAGGGTTGAGAAAGGCTAAAGATATTTAATGAAATCCTACTATGAGTACAGGGTTACCAGGAGCAGGAAATCTCAGTGGACTTCACAATGAGTCCCTATCACCTACTATGTACCCCTTGAAACCCTTGGTCCTAAATATTCTGTATGGTACAGGATCTGTTATCCAGAATGTTGGGGACCAGGAGTTTTCCAGATAAAGGAGTGTTCCTTAATTTGGATCTACATACCTTAAGTCTACTAAAAAATCATTTAAACATTAATTAAACCCAATTGGATTGTTTTGTCTCCAAGAAGGATTAATTATAACTTACTTGGACTCAAGTACAAGGTAGTGTTTTATTATTACAGAGAAAAAGGAAATGATTTTTAAAAATAGAATTACTGTATTTGATTAAAATGGAGTCTATGGGAGATACCTTCCTGTAGTTTGGAGCATTCTGGATAACGGGTATCTGGATAAAGGATCTCATATCTGTAATATATTTGCAGACATGAGTGAATTCTTCTTTTCATAAATACTTGTAGAAAACATCCTTGTTAAGACTATTTATGTAAAAGGTTCTCCACCAGCTAATTATGCAGATTAAGGGTAATGTCACACAGAGTGATTCTATGCTTATTGTAGCCTGGGAGTTTTGTAGCACCACGAGAGGTGGACAGAACAAAATCAAACTCAATTTTCTTTGAATGACAATTGCCTGCAAGCACACGGTGCGGTCAAATGTTGTGAGCTTATTGTTTGAAAATTCTGTTTTTAAAATAATGCTTTGGGACCCCTTAACATTTATGTACATCATAATTGCAATATTTCTTCTGCCTGGTACTTGAAGTATGGATCATTGAGAGATTCCAAAAAGATCAATGCACAGCCAAAGAGCTGCAATCCATTTTTTTCCCCATATGAAGTAACATGGTGCAAGAAAGTAGCATCATATAGTATATCATTAGCCTTAATCTACCCTAAACCAAGCAGATCTAAGGGCACTGATATGTAGGCTTACCTCCATAGGGTAGATTGAGGTTTGTGCTGTTGCTCCGGCCAGAGATCCAGCTATAAATCGTTCTGCCGTTCCCAACTTGCCACTCTCTGACGTGAATAGTTTCTTATACTGGAAGAGATGTGCAAAGCTTTAGTTATGTCATACCTTGATAACACATCTGAATAAAAATGAAAACACAAGAACATGAAAGCTGCAGCACTTTGAATATTGTGAAAATATTTATTGTGTCAACAAAGCGGGCAACGTTTTGGGCTCTAATCCTTTATCAAGCCAGCACACTTCTGTAATAAGACTCCCTTAAAGAGCATTGCATGGATTTCTTGTGAATGAAACTCTTCACAGTTACATAGACAAAGTTACACAGGAGTTGTGGTTGAAAAAAAAGACGTGTTCATAAAGGAAACCTATCTGAAGCTGTCTCCAATTTACCTAAGAAGGGGAACACAGTCCTTCTTGACTCCAAATGCAATAAGGTCATTTCCCTGGCCAACTTTTTATTATGATTATTAATATCAGTAACCTTGCATCCTACCCTCCTGAAAGTACTATATCTAATTTATCTGCAAGTACAACCACTCCAGTTAGAGAATTCTACAACCCTTTCCTCAGTTATAATGGGCTAGCTCACATGATTGCTGTCTCCCGGGGTAGATAGAGTTTACAGAATTTTACTCCCATTTGCACTCAAGAGCTGATTCCTACCCACATAGTAAATAACCAATCTCATTCCCAACATGAAGGAGAGATCTTTTAGTTACAAAAGTTTATGCAACAAAGTGCAGGCTGTTATGTTTTGCAACACATTGGCAAACATCATGCATAATGTCAGGACTTAAATACACCCTCTGGCTGCATGCATACAATGGCTATGTACTGTGGCTGTCTATAAACTGAAAAAGGAATAACGATGGCCATAGACACACAGATATAGTCGTACTTTCGACCGATTTTCTGACCATCTGTAGGTTGTTGGCCCGTCAATTTTCGTACCATGGTGATCAGTTGTTAAGTCGATTAGACAGGTTAGAAGATTTTTGTCAGCTAAAGATTGTTTGCATATGTTGCCTGTCAAATGATATCCATGTCCTCTGACGTATATACACATACCAATGACCTCTGACTTATACACCCACAGAGGAAGTTTATGTACGCACCCTACCATAAATCTGATAAAGGTTTCTTGGTTAGCACATACAAAGAATGTGTCTGCATATGACTAATGCTCCTCATATACAAAGGCCCACGAACACAAGTATTGGAGCATAATGGGGTAAGTCTGGGACCCGTGTGCCCTCTGCATGTTAAAACTACAACGAGTACAGTGCTGGTAGGTGCAAAGCAGCCCTGTCCTTACTACCTGCCATAGGGTAGGCAGTAAAGGAAGGGCTCCTTTGCACTCTGCTGGCACTACATAATGTGCATCTGAATGATGTGCAAGTTACGGATGAGATGCAGTACTGGATTCATGGGGTGGAGTGCAAGTGTTTCATCTACATTCTGGAGTACAAAAACATATATATATATATATATATATATATATATATATATATATATATATATATATATATATATATATATAGATATATATATATATAGATATATATATATATAGATATATATATATATATAATCATTGGATAAGGACCCGCACTCCAATGTTTCGTGAAAAAAAGGTTTTTATTTTAACTTGTGCATCGGATGCACAAGCTAAAATAAAAACCTTTTTTTCAAGAAACATTGGAGTGCGGGTCCTTATCCAATGATTGTATGCTGAAGCTTTGACCCTGCACCCACAGTATCTCCAAGACTGGATCAGAGTGCGAGTGTTTTTATATATATATATATATATATATATATATACAGATGCAGCCACTTTGGTTGGTCTGTTTGACACAGAATAACTAAACACAGATATCCCATTTATCTCATTTAACACAGAAAACTGTGACACAACATCCCATCTAATTAAAGCATTCACCATTGTGAACAATGGTGCTTTGGTATGCTAATGAAAAGGTTAAATGCATTAAATGAGTTAAGATAACTTTAGATAACACAGTTTCTTCAATTAACTCTGAGTCATGACGCATTTAACTCACAAATCCAAGTGGCTTCATCTGTATATATATATATATATATATATATATATATATATATATATATATATTCTTTCAGACAGTATCCACTGAAAACTGTCCTGATCTCTGAATAAGGTAATATTTGATGACTGTTTCTGTGTATTTAGTACACACACAGGATTGGCACAGTGACAGATGCTTTAAAAAGCAGAAACACAAACACTATAAAAACATTAGGCAACAGTATTGGTTTTGGTCAATCAGATTAACACAAACACTCACCTGCTCATATGCCCAGAATTTCATTGCTGTCTCAGGGGCAATTTTAATCACATTAACCCCATTTCCTCTCCAAAGGGATCGAACGCCTCCTTCTTTTACCATCTGTTTCAGGCCGGTAATTATGTTTGAATTTCCCTTGGTTCCATGAACCTGTTAATTTGCATTGTGTAAATATAATGTTTAACAATTCTATCTTCATCCCTAATGTCTCCGTTAACATAAATGCCTTAATAGTGTTTATGCATTTAGCAGGAAACAACATCATTACCTGTTGGCAAACTGGACACTTTACCATTGCAACAGTTTGCTAGAAAGTAAAATCTAATTATTGCATTCATAAATGTACACTCTGGAACACATTGTCACATCATTAGCAATTACAAGGGCTTCATTCTGTTGTAGGCCAACACTATTATATCAACATACTAAGGGGCAAATTCATCAAGGGTCGAATATCGAGGGTTAATTAACCCTCGATATTCGACTGGGAATGAAAATCCTTCGACTTCTAATATCGAAGTCGTAGGATTTTGCGCACATACTGCGATCGTACGATCGAAGGAATAATCGTACGATTGAACGATTTCAATACAAAGATCGAAGGATTGTCCTTCGACCAAAAAAACTTTGCCAAGCCTATGGGGACCTTCCCCATAGGCTAACATTGGGTTCGGTAGCTTTTAGGTTGCGAACTAGGGGGTCGAAGTTTTTTCTTAAAGAGACAGTACTTCGACTATCGAATGGTCGAATAGTCGAACGATTTTTAGTTCGAAGTAGCCAAAAAAACACTTCGAAATTCGAAGTTTTTTTACTTCGAATCCTTCACTCGAAGTTAATGAATTGGCCCCTAAATGTATACAGATCTTAGGGACGATTTATTTCATTTCAATTTTATCCTTTGGACATTTTTGCAATGAATGCTGCCGCAACCTGCTTGTATTGAATGGGTTCCTGATTTCTCAACATATCTGGTAACCCTAAATTATAATTTTGGAGACAAAAATACTTTTTGTGGCTCCTTATAAACATGGTCCTTATTTTTCTGCTAGAATGCAATGCAGCCACATGAATATTTAACAATAAGACGGCTCTAGTTTTTCCATCAAATATCGATTTTAAAGCAAAACAGAATCTAAGGGGGAATAAAATGTGCTTGCACTATTGGCACCTGCATCATGACTTTCAGACGGTCCAAGGGAGCAGTTCCTGTGCGAGACACAGCCCCGGCCATTCCACCGGCCAACAGGTGCTTCCACCACTGCCCAGTCTTCTTCTCTTCCTCTGTAAACTCATCTGGGATAGTAAGGCTGTCCCCTATGTCCAGCACCTGGGAATGGAAAAGCCAAATCAATTTAAAGACATTTCTAGTAGCATTTCCATCTGCTAATGCATAGAAAGGTTCACCAAATGACCAACAGCAATCAGAAAAAAACCTAGAAAAACATTCAGATATTCAGGTACAGACTGTTCTGTTCTATAGATGACGTTCAGACATTTATAGACATTTGTTAAGGTCAGCGGTATGATTTCAAAAGCTTAAAACATTATCAGCAGAAGCAACCCTGATACACGGGGATATATGCTGTTAGGGGGTCATGTACTAATCTCCTTCTTAGGGCAAGTGTTAAATAGAGGGCTCTTTTATGCCCTCTGCTCTGCCATGCTGAATGCAGCTTGTGTATACTAATGCAATGGGGTACATTTGCTCTATGCAAATACCAATACAGGTATGGGATCCGTTATCCGAAAACCTGTTATCCACAAAACTCAGAATTATGGAAAGGCTGTTTTCAAATAAACTCCATTTTATCCAAATAATCCAAATTATTTAAATATGATTACCTTTTTCTCTGTAATAATAAAACAGTACCTTGTACTTGATCCAAACTAAGATTGAATTCATCCTTATTGGCAGCAAAAGCAGCCTATTTGGTTTATTTAATGTTTACATGATTATCTAGTAGACTTAAGGAATGAAGATCCAAATTTACGGAAACATCTGTTATCCAGAAAACCCCAGGTCCCAAGCATTCTGGATTACAGGTCCGATACCTGTACTACAAACACATTTGTCTACTGACATATAGGTAGATTCTGGGGTTTGTATGTGTGTGTTGTTCTTTCAATCCAGTTTCAGAGAAATATATTCTAATAAAGGCATGTGTTATAACTGAAATAAGATAAAACTCCAGTATCTGCAAGATAAAGCCAGAATGTTCATCCCTACAATTGTAGTGTCACTTAATTTCTAGGCTGCGTCAAGTATTGTGGGGTCCAGGTGTAGCAGTTCTGAACACACTTAGGGAAACAGGTTGGGCAATCCAGGTTTAGGTGTAAAGCACAACAAGCACATAGAAGCAGTGTCATAACTAGAAATTCCAGGGCCACAAACAAAACATTTTAAATGCTGCCCAAACCCTGAGGATAGTGACCTGTTTCTAAAAGACTAAATTACATTGTGCATTATTTAGGACTCTGCAGGGCATTCTGGATCTGCTGACACAACTGCCATTGCCCTAAAGGTTAAAACCTGTTCTCATATAAATGGTACAGTCTTTGGCTTAGCTCAAGTGTTTGCAGGGCATTTCTTGTGACTTGTGCATATAAACTACGTGCACACATAACTGCTAGACTATTTCACAAACCAAGCAATGATCCTGAAGTGACAACTGAACTTAACATACAGACAATGAGATGTATAAAGCAACCACTGCTTGAATTTTAATGTGAGCTTTTAATAGAAGTGTATATTGTCTGACTGTTTTGAACAGAGAGGTCTCACCGTTGAGTGTTTCCAGAATCTAATAATTTGTTGGATGTTATCAGCTGGGTTGAACAAGAAGTGGTCCCTCCATTCATTCCAGTCCACTGTGAGAGTACCATCAGAATCCATGCTTTGAAAGTCAAAATGTAGAATTAAAGATATTGCAGTAAGAGTACTAAAAGCAGATACATGATTGGGGGGGTTACATGACTAGGGAAACATTGCCTGTGCTACTCCTTTTGAATGTTAAAATCCAAATGGAAGAAAATATAGAAAAATGTTATCCTTGTGTATAGGACCCATCAGCAGCCCTGTACTTACTACCTGCTAAATGCATGGAGGGGTCTATCTATCTATAGAGAAATCAGACCATGTGACTGCTGGGGGGACCATGAGGTAGAAGCAGCGCCGATTCTGGGGCTGCTGCGGCCTGAGGCAGCAGCCCAGATGCCGCCCCCCTCCTCTCCCGCTCCGCGCTTAAAAATTAGTGTCAGAGCCGGTTTCAGGGGGCAGTATCGCTAGTGCATTGAGCGCAATATCGCTCTTTGCACTAGCGGAGCCGAATTTCCAGTTTAAAACCCGGAAGTTCGGCTCTTAAAGTTGCAAGAGGCGGCTTTTTGCCGCCCCTTGTAACTGGCGGCTCGCTGCCGCCTGAGGCAAGGGTTTCACCTTGCCTCATGGCAGAAGCGGCCCTGGGTAGAAGAATATTTTAAGAGATCTAATTAGCAGCATATACAATCTACATTTCAGATAGTTGATCCAGTGGGTCTAGAAGGATAGAAGCTCACATCAGTAAGATTATCAAGATAAAACAATAATGTAACCCTGGATTGCTACTTTTTATAACTTGTATTCATATTTATACCTATATTCATATTTTGGTCTTTTATTCAAATAGATGCATGGTTGCTAGGGTAATTTGGACCCTTGCAACCAGATTTCTGAAATTGCAAACTAGAGAGCTGCAGAATAAAGTGCAAAATAATGTAAAATAAATAAATAAAAAGTGAAAAAGAATTGCAAATTGTCTCAGAATACTGCTCTCTACATGATGCCAACATTTAAAGGTGAATAATCCCGTTAAAATGTTTATTAAATTTGCTGTTTGTAAATGTTATTGTCATTGAAAACGGTATCTTTCTGGTTGTTTATATTCTCTGCTCTGCTGGTTCTGACTCATGAAGAACTGTAGCTGAAGCCAACTGATTACCAAACCAGAAGAGAACTGAGTCAGAATCAGATAAACAAATACTGCTTCAATACCAATTCCACATATACAAATATTGAATTTGTGTATATTGCGTAAAACTGCATTTGCTATTTTTATGCATGAAATAGATTTTGGGTACATATCCATTTGAAACATGTTTTCCATTGTATGTTAATATGTGAGCAGTTTGTCATCTCTATGTTCCTACAGCTTGTAGACTGAGTGAAAAAGGCACTAACCTCTTGAGGATTTTTTCGGCATGGTCTAAAGAAATGTTGATGCCCAGAGTTTTGAGAGAGTTCATTACCTCTGAGGACTCAATCTTTCCTGCATAAGATAAAGAAAGGAAATTAGAGAGAATTGGCCTTTGGCCGTAAGTTGGATACTGTAAAAACAGATGGGGGGGGGGAGTGCACTTAGATATTTAGGCCAGGGGCACACTGAGCGGATCATCAGCTTTCCTTTACCTGCATTTTGTATGTATGCAGAGGAAAGCAGATCTGCTGTCATGTGATCCTTCCTGTAACTCAATTGACAGGCATGGTATCAGTCTGTGTGCACCTACACGGAGCAGATAGATAGATTGATTCCTTTATTTGTCACATACAAAGTTATACAAGTACAACCTGCAGCAAAATGTACGGTACCCTGATCATTTCAAAACTGTCATTTAAATAGTATACTTGTGCAAAAGAAAATAGTGCTTAAATGAAACAAACAATGACAGTGCAATGCATTAAACAATGTGTACTAAATATATAATAAATAAAATGTAGTACCCTATTTTTGTTAAAGACACGGCTGCATTTTGCTCATAATATGAAAATACATACTAAATTTCCTACTGTGAAACACTAATAATATCCATAAATTTGAGTGCATTGTGCATATATTGTAAACAATAGGTACTAAAGTGCAATGTGCCATAAAAGTGGAAAGGCAAAAATATCTATAGCTATATCCACTCAGTGTAGCTCCACACTGACCAACACTGTGCCTGTTCATGGAGCTGCAGGAAGGATCTCAAGTGAACTAATGTCACGGAGCAGAGGTGAGCGGACAAGCTGTTTGTTTCTGGGCCTGCATTTAAACAGTAACGTAAAATGTAAGGAAGCACCAGTCCTAGAGATGCATAGGCAACTAGCAAAACTGGCAAGTACTCTTTAAATTATTTTAATTTATTTTAATAAAATAATGACCATGAAGAATAGACAGTTGCACTGCCTTCTTGCCTGACTTGTAGCCAAATGTGTTGCATGAATAACCATAAACTAGAAAGGATATTTTTATTTTTAAATCAATTTTATTTAAACATGACAAGTGTAAAGACAGACCTTTAAATGATTATGGAAATTTCATACCAAGGCATAGCCCACACCCTGTTGCTAGCAAGGGCAAAGATTCATCAAAAGCAGAATTATGAGAAACTGGGAGTATTACTGTCCTATGTTCTCATGGCTGCACTGACACAGTGAGAAGGGTTTACCCCTGGCTAACACTGTACCACACCTGTACCAAAGGTTAGGTGTGCAGAGATGTTAATTCTTAAAACAAACAAAACCAACCCAACTCCATTTTCCTCAACAAGAAATCTGACTCTCCAAAGAACTTATCAGAACCAAAGCAGATTGTCCATTCTCCAACTGCAGCATGACAAAGGTAGGCCCAACTCTAAATTTTGGATGACTTCAGAAAACAAAGTGATGCGTATTTTTTCTCAGCTGCGATATACTCTGTTGCTGATGGGATAGCATTTCTGGGAGGCTTGTCATGGTAGCTCAAATTTAAACGCGACTAATATCCAAATTTAAGCATTTGGAGGAGATTTGTCTCCAGTGGTAGAGCAAATTTAAATGCCATTAATCTCCCCCATATTTAAACATTTATCATGTATCACTGCCCTAAGTCTGTGTAGTACTAGAGCTGATATGTAAGTGTGACAATTAGTTGAAATAGGCATGTCTCTCTTACCATCCTTGTTTTTGTCTAGACTTGTAAAGGCAATCTTCATTTTCTTCTCATGTTCTTCTAGATATCTCATGAACTCCCCAAAGTCCAAATGTCCATCCTTGTTAGTATCTCCAGCTTCAACGATTTTCTGAAATGGATAAACATGAAACATTGTTATTGGTAACAAGCAGATATGGCCTATATGGTTATTCTCAGTAAGAATATTCATCAGTAGCCAGAATGTAACTTGTTATAATAACAGGTTATGTGAAAAAATATAACGTCTTTCCCAGTATGGCCCATGTGTGCCCATCTCCATCATGTTCTGTCACAGCCGAGCTTAACATTGCTACACTCTGCACTGTCCAGGTTCTGACGGGTTGTCCCATGGATAGACTGATGCAGAGAATCTGAATAAAGTTGGGTGTCCCTTTTTGCCTTAACCTGTCCATCAAAGAGGATGCCATTACTTAATGCCATAAATGCTTATGTATAAAGGTGGCCTAATCCATTCCGACAATTTTGCCCACAACATAAAAGTATTGCACATATCCAGTTATACTAAATAAAACATGGTGCCCATACTATTGGGATTTGAAACAGCCAGTACAAATTACCGTACATCAAAGCCATCATGGCCAACTGCACTCATAAATGAGTTTTAAATATTTTCAAGAACAGCTGAACCTTTTATCTTGCTTTAATTAAAGAGCAAGTAGAGCTAACAGACCTGTGTATTATTTTATGCATCTAGACTCAGTACTGCTGTACCACTACCCATCAACATTAAGTTGAACTGACATACCAATTATTCCAAAGAATCTTTACCACTTTGTCTTTATCCTTTACATAAGTATCTGTGGCACAACAGATTAGCTGTTGCTGGAGAACTAAATGTAATAGGTGCTTTCAACCCAGCAAACACAAGTAAATCTTAATGAGATTTATAAATCAGAAGGATTGCATGACAATAGTTGTCCTAGTTTTTTCACATTGGGAACATATGCTATGAATAAACAATCACTCCATGTGTATCAAAAAAGCTGCCCCCTGTGGTACAAGACTCCCAAGTTATGGAACTAAGTGATCATCAAATAAAATCACACAGTGGGGGGCAAATTCATCAAGGGTCGAATTTAGAGGGGTTAAATCCCTCGAAATTCGACTGGGGAATAGAATCGAATAGAATCGAATAGACAATTCGGGCGAATTTACGCTCTGGCGAATAGTCGAATTGGCGAATATTCGCCAGGCGAATAGGCGCTCGATCGAATAGTCGCTCGAAGGATTTTCATTCGATCGAATGCCTTTTTATTCGATCAAAAACTTGGAAAACAAGCCTATGGGACTTTCCCATAGGCTTTTAAAGCAATTCGGTAGGTTTTAGGTGGCGAAGTAGGCAGTCGAAGTATTTTTAAAAGAGACAGTACTTCGACTTTCGAATGGGCGAATAGTCGCAGTGTTTTTGCGCTCGATCCAGTACTTCGACTATCAAATGGCGAATAGTCGCAGCGTTTTTTCGCTCAATCTATTCGAATCATTCTACTCAGGCGAATTTACGCCAATTCGATACTCGAGGAGCACAAAAAACTACTCGAAATTCGAAGTTTTTTTACTTCGAATCCTTCAGTCGAAGTTAGTGAATCGACCCCTGGGTGTCGGGGTATATTAAGCAGTTTAAACACCTTCAAATCTTGATTGACCAAATAGATTAATAAATACACTCTGATACTTTACATATGCACTTTTACTGTATAACCATGCTAAACAGGAATGCTGCCACACATCCAGGAATGTAAACGCCAATAATAAGAACACAAAGCAAGGGTAAAATCTTTCTCTTTCCTTGCAGGCTACAGACCCCCAAGGCAGACGTGACAAATAGCAACTGTTTAAATCAATGCAGCAATTTGGTTGCAATCAATGCCTAGAAGGGTAAGCTCTCCGGGTGTTAAATATAGCTCAAGTATTGCAGTATAACAGAGCTGCATTCATGACGGTGCCCACAGCCATGAATAACATTTATACAGAGTAACATTTATTATAAATATTCCCAAATCCCAAGTTGAATTTATGACAGAAATATATTTTACAGTTAGGGCAGGACTATCATGGAAAGAGAAAAGGCAGTGGGTGATAAGAAAGCTTTATAAAACCATTGAGACCAAAATACTACAATGAAAACTAGACCTTAGGTAAATTGGCATGTTTTGGTTATACTGTACATACAAATATTTACTTTGAGTTTAAAGGGGTGGTTCACCTTTAAGTTAAAATGTAGTAGGTTATAGAATAGATAATTCTAAGCAACTTTTTCATTGGTGTTTGTTATTTATATTTATTGTTTTGGAATTATTTGCCTTTTTCTTCTTACTCTTTCCAGCTTGACCCCATCTAAAACAAATGCTCTGTAAGGCTACACATTTAGGGGCAGATTTATCAAGGGTCGAAGTGAATTCAAGGGGATTTTCGAAGTAAAAAAATTTAAAATTCGAAGTAATTTTTTGGATACTTCGACCATCGAATAGGATACTACGACTTCGAAGTTACTTCGAATTCGATTCGAAGTATAATAGTTTGAATATTCAAATATTCGATAATCGAAGTACGGTCTCTTTAAAAAAACTTAGACTTCAATAGTTTGCCAAATCAAACCTGCCAAAGTGCTATGTTAGCCTATGGGGACCTTCTAATGCATTTCTCTAAGTTTTTTGTAGTCTAAGTAAAATCGTTCGATCGATTGCTAAAATCGTTCGATTTGAACAATTTAATTGTTCGATCTAGCGATTTTACTTTGACCGCAAAATGGTCAAATTCGGTAAAACAAACTTTGACTTTCGATATTCGAAGTCGAAGTATAGCCATTCGATGGTCGAATTTCGAAGTATATTTCATTTCGAAATTCAACCTTTGATAAATCTGCCCCTTATTGTTATTGCTATTTTTTTATTACTCATGTTTCTAGACAGACCCTCTCCAATTCATATTCCAGTCTCTTAGTCATATCAATGCATGGTTGCTAGGATAATTTGTACCCTAGCAACCAGACTGCTGAAATTGCAAACTGCAATTTTTGGATAAAAAAGACTAACCAAAAATTATTAAAAAAATCAAAGTTTTTTATGCGGGTGAATTGGCTGTATTCCATCATTGGAATCTAATTAATATCGAATTCAATTGAATTTGATTCAAAGTATCTTTTTAAAGTCCTCCAAATAGGTTCTAGGAGGTCCCCCAGAGGCTAAAACAGCAATTCAGCAGGTTTTAGATGGCGAATGGTCAAAGTTGAAGTTTTAAAGAGACAGTACATGATAAATTTCAATATTGGAATTTTCGGTTTTTTTTTTCAAATTCGAATTGAATTCGGATATTCCCTAGTCGAAGTACACAAAGATAGCTCAAAATTCTATTTTTTTTACTTAGAATTTTCAATTCGACCTTTGATAAAACTGCCCCTAAAAGTTAATTTAAAGGTGAACAACCCCTTTAAAGTTACATTAGACCTCTGCCCTTTAAGACTGACGTTGTTTAAAGCACTCATAGACTTAAGAGTAAAATATTCCATTAGTGTTGCAACTCTGCCCCACCCTACTAATATGGCAGATTATTGTGTATACACAATAAGAACTGTCTGCTGGATAATCTGAGTGAGATAGGAACAACTGCCTGATTATGTGGAATGTTCCTTTCTGAATCAATACTGTGTTTACTTCCATGTTAGTAGTGGAGAGAAGAGCAAACTCTAAATTAACACAACACTAAAAGAAAACAGCTTAGATCTGACCCATCCATTGCTTGCCTTGTGTATTGGTTTTATTAGAATACATTAACTTGTTTGCAGGTATTGCATGTTCAAATGGAATTAGACTAGACTAGCTCTAAGTTTTTTCACATTTGGTACCATGTGTGTCTGTGACTCTTTCTGCTAACAGTACATATAAAATGCTTCTCCTAACTGATATGATATGATATGCTTACTGGTCATTGGTGTAACCAGGGGATCTAGGATATAAGCCCAGTGCCCCCGACAGTGGCTTTTACAAAAAAAAAGGCTTTGCAGTTGAAGTTGATGGCAAAGAATATATTAGATTATACTGCTATCCAGTAACCTACAGCCATTCAGGAACTATATGGATAGTGAGTATTACAGTCTTATTGAAACACTGTAGGATAATGGCATACGGGTCATATACTGTATACACCAGTAGAAAAAAACAAATCTGCTGCCTACCTTGTATATGTGTTCACTGACTACCGGATATTTGCCAGCAGAGAAAACAACCCATGTGCTATTAGCCTTAAGATTCAGTGCCTGCTCTGCTAGATTCCTGAGCTTCATTATTTTGTCAAAATAAATATGTTTTGCTGTTTCTGCCTCTGCAACCTTGCCCTGTAGCTGAATGCTGCTGTAGCAATACTATAACAATATGCTGCAGAACGACTCTGGAAAAGTAGGGATAATTACTCTGACTACAACTTCTGACAAGTCTGGGTTCATTCCTTTGTCAGTTTCTTGTAACATGAAGCAAGACCTAGGTCGGTACAGTACCCTGCATAAGTATATCCCCCACTTTAAAATTTAACATATTTTGTTATGTACTGATCTACACAAAACAGTCCATTAAGTTAAAAAAATGGACTAAAATTATTTGGTAACAAAATTATTACCAAATAAAAAAATTCAGAAGAAGTTCTGGAGAAGAACCAATCAAGGTTGGCTTATAATAATGCAAAAATGAAAAGAATATGGCATCTGTGACTCTTTCTAGCTACTTGGAAAAAAGTTCTCTGGTCTGATGAGACCAAATTTTAACTTTGCAGCTATAGTTGCTGCCAAATGAGGTTCTGCTCAGGGGGATAATATATATGTAACTAACAAATGCCTGAAGATGGGAGGTGATTGTTTATGAAAGAATTGTATGACGTTGGGCTAATTCTGCCTGGTTCTGTCTGCACATGTGCATTCAATCAGCTAGCACAAACAAAACAACTACTACATGTAACTTTTTGCATTAGTAAATAAAGCCGTTGCTATTTTGAGGAATAACAGATGTATGCATTCCACTTACTGTGGGTACCTGTCTGAATTTTGGTAATACATGATAACAGTTTGACCACACCTACCACTGCGTACCACTGTCAGTGTCAGACTGGGATACCAGAGGCCCACCAGAAAACCTTAGGTTGTGGGCCCACTTTCCAAACTACTATACCTCCTCTCCTCACTCAACCTCTTTATTCTCGTAGTCCCTCTTCTCTACATACTATACCCTTTTCTTCCATTATTAAGCCTCTTAACTCCCATAAAGAAATAGGGAATGACCATGAAATAGGCCAAAAGGTTAGAAGCAGGAGGGCCCACTGACACCTTGGCCTAGCGGGAGTTTTCCTGGTATCCCGGTGGGCCAGTCCGACACCATTACCAATTCTATGTAGGTCAATTTGTTTCACTGTAAAAGGTGTTAAAGGGGATGTTCACCTTTTTTCCAGTTCAGTTGGTTTCAGATAAATCACCAGAAATAAAGACTTTTTCCAATTACTTTCTATTTTCTATGTGTGGCTATTTTTCAAATATTGAAGTGTGAAGTGTCATTTTTCACCTTCTAAAGCAGCTCTGGAAAGGGGGGGGTCGCCGACCCTGTAAACTGTTCCAAATTGATACATTTAGTTTATAAATGTCTTATCTTAAGCCCTGCTGAGCAGATCCAAGACAACTGTTAGAATTGATACAATAGTTGCTAATACTCCAGAGATGCTGCTGAGAAATGTATCAACTAAATGTTGCAAAATTGTAACAGTTTAGAGTCTGCGCCTGAATTACTGAGCTGCCAGACTGAAACACCAGAGACAGAAAAATTCAACTTTAAACTTAGATTTTGGTAAAAGGTAAAAAATAAAAAATGGAAAGAACTTGAAAAAAGTCTTTATTTCTGGAGAAAAATCTGAAAACAACTCAAATGAAAAAGTGTTTGGAAGGTGAACAACCCCTTTAAATATGTTCTATGCTTATGTAATCCTATTGCTAGCAAGGGTCTTCCAACCCCACCTTGGTACAACTGTGTGCACAGCTTGAGTAACATCCAGAAGGAACTCTCGCATACTACATTACTGGAGAATAATATAGTATTAAAGAACCAGTAACATCAAATTTTTTTAATAAAAAATTTGTTTGTATATATCCAAAAAAAAAACACTAAGACATACAGTATTTAACTTTAAAATCGCAAAGTCTTACTTACCGAAACTCCGCTTGCGCTCCTCTTCAGAAAAGGTGACAGGGCGACAATCCATTGTGCCGAACTCTCGATGGATCGTCGTCCTGCCACCTTTTCTGAAGAGGAGCGTTATATACAAATGAATTTTTATTAAAAAATTTATGTTACTGGTCCTTTAAACACTGTGGGACTCTCTGAACTACAAGGCATTAAACAGTATACACACTCACTGCCTGTGACACTTAAACAATCAATACACTGATTTTTGAGTAACAAGCATTACAGGTTTATCAATAGCAATCACTATAAGTACTCACAACAATATAGGCCAATCCTTATTTCTCAATTTACTCCTTGAACATTCTGGGAGGCTTCCCCTCTATTCTATTCTATCCTATGCACTTGTGGTGCTTGTACTGGGGGTCTACTAAACCCACATCAGATCCTAAGTGGAGCTTGTGGATGGCATTACACTAAAGTACACTTTCAATAAAATATATGTATAATATGGCTGCATATTATGGCTATGATACAGCTATACCCCCTTAAGAGAACATTTCACATTCCCAATGTAACATCAAAATTAATAAAATGCATGGGCTGTGTAAGAGTCAAAAAACTGCTGATCTGAACTGAAAATAGTTGTGTGCACTCACAAATTACTTTTATTTATGTATGCATTAGAACCAGACTAGTCAAATCACTCATATAGAGTAAGCCTAACAAGGCTTCAACTGCAAACCTGCACAGAAATTTCCTTCGGATTGGATTTTAATAGTGATTGAGCTTTGTTGTGTTAATTGAACTAGTGCATTGGTTCTTCAGTCTGACACCGACAAAATCTGTCTGAACAAGGCCAAACTGTAGAATGAGGTTACATAGCTGTAACAAGTGTGAACTAGTAAATACACTCACATATCCAGCATACTGGCTGCATTTAATCAACTGTCAAAATAAGATAAAGGCTCCACTGCTCTAAATAAATTGACTAATATGTATAGCTAGGGGAAATTGGCAGGAAAAAACAATCTGGGTTGTACAGATAGTTCTTATCTGCCATAAAGGCCTGGTTATGTGTACACTGGTACTGAAGTCTATGTGCACAAGCCTCACCCTGCACTGATCTGCTTCATTATCCCTATAGTTCTATATCACAGAAGGACAGAGTTTAAATACTACTGGGCAGGTATGCTTTTTTTACTTCAATTATATCTTTTTTTCAGTGTCTTCTTAAATTATTACTAATTACATAGGCAGTTGGGCACCTCACATAGCCTATTAATAACCCTTGCCACTCCCCATACTCTTACAATACTTTACCTAGTTTGAGTAGAAATTAATAGAGGAATTTGTTTGCCTCTTGCATTCCTGGAATGTTTCTATATTTTTAAAGTGAAAGAGGAAAAAAATACTTCAAGGGACCATATTCATCTATGTGTAGTATAGGTCAAATAAATAAGGCTTGTAGTGTATATATATATATATATATATATATATATATATATATATATATACACACACATATATATACACATATATATATATATATTTATTTATTTATATATATATATATATATATATAATATCACTAAATTAAAAAAACTAAACTAACATTTTCATTACAACATACCAATGAATCAGTATTACATTATTTGTTTGTAAGCATCCTGAGCATAGCAACATGCTTTCATGCCACATACAATTGGCCTAATCTCTGTGCTCTTTAGCATATAATATACAGTACCTGCTTGGAGAAAACAGAATCATGATATCTGTAGCATTTATATTTGTGTACCTGTGGGTTATTATGAGTAACACTAATTAAAGTGTTGATTGATTTCTCCTATACCCTATTATGGAGCTGTGCCTTAAGCAAAGAGCATTGGCAGCTGCTGCCCAAACAAGACCATCTGTCTTTTCTTTCTCTCTTTGCCTTGGTACATTACATTGCCCACTGTAATATGTTTTCATTTAAACACTGGAAGCAATCATCTGACTTTATCTTGCACACCTTCAATTAGCATATGCCTCCATGTATGAGGAATGCTGAGAATTTTAGGGCAACACATATAACCTTTGTGGTTGGTGTGACCTATTCAGTTCAGCTTGTTCCGTAGGGACAACTTGTATTCAGGAGAAACTGGGATGGGTAAGGGTGGGGGGTGGGCATAAAAGCCCCTGGGATTCATTTCTGTCTGGAGGGGGAGGTCTAATTAGACCATCAAGCTTTCACACTTCTGGCAATTCAGACTAACAATAGTGTTTTATGAGCAGATATAGAGGTCATTTATTTAACAAGGATCAAGATGCACAGTCCAAAAAAGCAAGTGTAAAGAACCCCTAAGCATCTTGCACAGCTTTCACAGCTTGCCCTAAGGTTAAGCTCCCTGATTTCCTAGAATGTAATGCAAAGCGCTGCACCAGACTCTGAACATAGCACAGAGTCAAATCCCCCCAGGGTGCAGGAGAGTCCTGTAATCAGGGTAGGGCTGCCACCTGGCAGGTATTTTACCGGCCCAGGCCGGAGCTGGTATTACAAATTTACAGGCAATGTATGCCCTTTAATGTAGCCATTGGCCCGCCCACCTAGGTCTTCAACCATCCTAGAACTTACCTTTTCCCTTCCCCGATCTCCCCCTTGTAGATCCCTGCTGCAGCATATCCATGCCCCTTTTGACATCACCCACCGCTTGTGACATCATGATCCGTCCCCACCTCTGGCCAGGCCGGTAAACATTTGTGCAAAAGGTGGCAACCTTAAATCAGGGTCGGACTGGGGACACCAGGAATAAATACAGTGGGCTCCAGCCCTAGTGAGTCCCACCAACCCGGACCCACTCCCACTGTGTTGTCCCCTGACCTCCCCCCTAAAGCAGCAACTCCAGACCCCCCAGTCCGACTCTGCTTGTAATTAATTCTTGCCTATGGCTGCTAACAGAGCTGCACCCTGAACCTTGCCTTTACCAAGTACTATGATTAAAGTACATAAAAGCTGACAATGTTGGCAGCTTATTGGTCTGTTAATTGGCAAGCGATTACCAAAAGGACTGGTTTAATAAAGAGGCAGAAAGTGTATTTGCTCTGAACTCTCATTGCAAACTACAAAGGACGGATTTAACTGCAATTGTAAGATATTCTCAATACATAGATCAAGGGTATCAGGCCTGGACTGGCAATCTGTGGGTTCTGGCAAATGCCAGAGGGGCTGCTGTAAGATGCCAGACAGTCACTATTTATTGAACTGGTGAGGGGCCTTTTGGGCCTCTGTGTACTCGAAATGCCAAGGCCTATTTTGAATCCCAGTCTGGACCTGAAGGGTATCCAATTTGCAGTACTCCATGCCTTTGTTAAAGGAGAATTAAACCCTCCCCCCCCCCATTGCAAATCTTTAAGCAATAGACTAAAAGAATCATCTCTTCTCCCACCAAGTTCTGTGAGTGCCACAACTGCAGTTAAAGGTCACTAGTGATAACTATAGTATAGTTCATAATACTGGCTGCCAACAAAATTTGAGGTTTTTCACATTGTTTGCTTGTCATTTATATAGCTAGAATGTGGGACCCTATATTAGGGTTAAATTATGTACAATTCTATGGTGGGATACTAGTCCTAGTCACTGTGTGTTGTGTAAATGCGCTAGGGCCAGAATGTAGGCTCCACTGCAGTGGGGACTGATAAAAATGATGGAGAATCTCGATAAAGTATACTGTAAAGTGTCAGTCTTATATTAAGGATAATAATAACAAAGGATAATTACAAAATATGCAAAATATATCCCATGTGCTTAAGAACGGAGGCTTGTTGAGAAAGGCTATGCCCACTTGCAGGAGCATCTGGGGACAGATAGTTGCACCCCCCCAGTTTCACCTGATCATTTCACTACTACTACTGTGCTTTGTATCGTGCACCAGTATTCCAGCACAAGACACAGAGCCTTGCACCCCACCACAGTTCTTCTTTATGGGGACACATTCCTTATAGGATGATATAGGGAAGTGCAATTTATCCTATACTCAATCAATGTGGTGCATTACAGTGAAAATGTCTGATAGCAACTGATCCTTTATACAGAGTACAGATCGTAAGCTTATCAGGAAGGACATTACATAAGTATAACTAATACTTATAATACATATGTACAGTCAAGTATGTCTCACCTCTTCTGCTCCTTTGCCAACTGCCATTCCCATGGCTTTGAGGCCCTCCTGCAGCTCCAGGATATCCACCTTCCCATCTTTATTAACATCCAGTTTATGGAAAAGCTCTGCATATCTGGTATGGGAATCGGAACCCTCGCAGGCAGCTCTGGAGAGCAGAAATTTCTGTACTTGCTCGAGCATTGCTGTGGTAAATGGCTTCGGGGTGGGTAAGGAAGTCTGTTCTGACTGCAGAAAAGAAGAAATACAAATTGAGTGCCAAGATGTAGCAGAGGGCCCAGGCAGCAGCAGCAGCAGATACAGATTTAGGGAAGCTCTAAAAAAAGAAGAAGGCAGAACAATAAAGTAGAAAAGCCAGTTACTGAGAAGGCTGTGACAGGACAGCGCCCAGAGAGGAGGAGAACTGGCTGTGACTCTAGGAAGGGAATCCCTGCAATGAAAGGGAGGGGGGGAAATACGGATATGTTTTCACTTGGTCTCCTCCCATTACTCTGCCCATTCCTCCCCCTCCCCCATACTCCTTACTACCTTTGTGATGCCTCGTCTATTCGTCTCCTTCTGCCATGTACCTCATTTGATTTCTGCACCACTCCTTCCTATTCATATAAATGAGCTCACCAATAGAGCACACAGAAGCAGACATCTAAGCTCCACTCTCACGATTCTTGCAAAGGGCTAATGCTCTAAAAATCAATACATTTGAGAGGTTGTTTGCCTGTTGCATAATGGAAAAAAAATGCCATTCTAAGAGACTTTAAAATATAAGTATTACATTTGTGAATGTAAATTCTATCAAACACAGTATCTGCATGACTTTTTTGATAGTTCTGACTCCTGGAACAAGGTAGCAAAAGCCAGTCGATTAATGGACCTGGAGGAGAAATGACCTCTGCTACATTGTTTCATGAGTCAGAACAGAGAGGGGTAAATAAATACTGCTTCTTCCTGCAATTAAATGTAGAAATAAATGTAGAAAAGATTGTAAGTAAGAATGAGTACCTTCCCTCCTGCATCCTTATACTGGGAGTCGCAGTTTCTCCAACAGGCCCCATGGGGAGTATTTGGACCTCCTGCAACCTACAGCACATAGGCCACTGTGCCCAGTCATAGAAGAACACAGCAGGACATTATAAGAGGCTTTCTCTAGTCTAGCCCCACACTAAGCCCAAAAGATATATTGGGGTAAAAATAGTAACAATGGGGAGCCAGACCAACTGGAACATTAATGAAAGGAGTCAGTGGAAAAGCAAAACACTCAGTGGCATCACCCAAAGTAAAGGGAAGATGAAGCCATTGCAGAGGGGATGACAGACAGGTTTGAATATCAGCAGGCACAGCAGGTGGGACAAACTGTAGGAGGCACAAGAAAACACTGGAGGGAGGAAGCAAAAAGCACAATAAGAGCTTTACAGAAATTCTTCAATTAGTACCTGCCCCAATGAAAGTTACAATCCAAGGTCCCTGTCCCATTCACACAATATACTGGAGTCGGTTTTATAAGCAGCCAGTTAACCTGCCTGTATGTTTTGGAATGTGTGAGGAAACCCAGGCAGACACAAGACACAAAAACAATGAATTACCTTTTAAAAATTTTGAACTGTTTTCTAAAATTACATTTTTTACACAAATTAGTTGGTTTAATTGCCCCACTCTTGCTTAGCAGAAGCATAAAACCAGGACACTAGTAATTTCATGGTTAGGAAAAACTCCCCTTGCACCCAAATCTAACCAATAAATGTTGCCTTGGTAAGACCTGCACACAACCAATAGCCACATCTTCTCATACGATACTTCTGTGTTCTACTCTGGTTCCAAGAGAGGGAATCTTTGGGGGCACAGGAAGAATGTACTACTTTTCTGCTACACAGAAAAGAACATGGATGGCCTACAGTTTCTTGTGCATTGTTGGTCACCCACAGGCGCCCCTACAGAGGAAACAAGTCCAGCCCCTCAGCAGCTGGGGGTCTGCTTCCTTTGTAGTTACATTACCCAGATTTGCCAAATGCAAGTGTTCCCAGGGGAAATAGTTATACTCTGATGTGAATGACTGTGACTGATGTTGTTTGCCTAAAGGATTCACTTCAGCTGAGCACTAAAGCAAAAAGAGGTCCTCAACAATATGGCTTTGTCTGAAACACAATAGCATGTCACACAACAAGATTTTTTATGTACATGCTGGCCTGTTGATCCTGACTTATAGAGAGCTGTCATCTTTCAATGGTAGCATATTGGGGGATTTGTGTCAAATAGGGAAGTGACGTCATGAACATGCACAGAACCTCTACTGAAGCCACAGAAACAGTGACTGGCATTCATTTTGCTGACATCACTGAAATGGTCTGCGCATGTGAACATTGGATTTTGCCTGCATATCGTGCAAATTTGGGGAATGCAATAAATGGATGGGAGACCGGGTGACACAGCGTAATATCTGGTAACTCCTGATAAAATCGGGGGAGTTGACTCTGCTAATATTCATATACTATGGATATTTGTTGGTTCAGGTTTGAAAATTAAATCTGGCAATAAACCATGTTGCCCAGTGAGTAGTACATTGGTAGAGGTGGAAGCGAAGTGGAGCCGCAGCACCTCATTTCCTCCTGTTTTCATCGTTCATGCTCTTTGCACAAATGACAATAGAAAGTAGGGATGCACCGAATCCACTATTTTGGATTCGGCCGAACCCCCGAATCCATCGAGAAAGATTCGGCCGAATACCGAACCGAATCCGAATCCTAATTTGCATATGCAAATTAGTGGTGGGAAGGGGAAACCATTTTTTACTTCCTTGGTTTGTGACAAAAAGTCACGCGATTTCCCTCCCCACCCCTAATTTGCATATGCAAATTAGGTTTCAGATTTGGTTCGGCCAGGGAGAATGATTCGGCCGAATCCGAATCCTGCTGAAAAAGGCCTAATCCTGGCTGAATCCCTAACCGATTCCTGGATTCGGTGCATCCCTAATAGAAAGATAGCCATACCGTAAGTGCCCCTCATAAGCTCACCATCTGTTTATCCAGTAGCCCAGTTGGTTGGTGAATATCCCTAACTGCCCCATGTATGACTGCTTTTAAGCTGGCCATATAAGATAACAATTCTGCCCTTTAGACCAAGCTAGCAGCTAACTTTTCTATGTGAGATATCAGTCCTAATATCTGCTAAAGGAGATAAAGTTCTGCTTATTTGATGACTAAGGTAGTGAAGGGATTATAACATTTATAGCCAACATTACAGATTGCAATATTTGTATTTGGTGAAAACACTTTAAGGAGAGCTAATCCCTATGCTACTACCATTAAATGCAATTGTAGTATTAACAAGTTTTGTAGATACCATGGCAGGTCTGGCCTGAGAGTCAAAATAGGCCCTGTCATTTCAGTTACACATAGGGGCACATTTATCAAGGGTCGAATATCGAGGGTTAATAAACCCTCAAATTCGACCCTCGAATTTAAATCCTTCGAATTCGAAGCCTGGCTGTTAAAAATGATTGTTGATCCCAATGTTATTAATAGGGGAAAAAGATAAATATATAGGAAGGCCGGTATTTTTTTCCAGAAAAGGTGGCAACCCTACCCCCAGCCCAATAAATAACGACTGTCTATGAAATTTACAGCAGCCCTTCTGGCATTTTGCCAGAACACATAGATTGCCAGTCCGAGTCTGTACCAAGGTTCCTTTATTTCCTTGAAATATAGTCTTGGAAATGCTGTGCAATTGTGCTTCAGGAATAGCAATCATTAGCTCACTACACAGCAGTGTTGGCAAGCTTACACTTGTGGAGGTGACTTTTAGTATTGTGTAAAGAGTGATATTCTGAGACAATTTGCAATTTTTTAAAAAAATTTTTTAATTATTTGTGTTTTTTTAGTTTCTTATTGCTTTTTATGTAGCAGCTCTCCAGTTTGCAATTTCAGCAATCTGGTTGCTAGAGTCTAAATGACCCTATCAACCATGCATTGATTTGAAATTACAATTACCCCCCCCCCCCCCCAAAATTCAGTTCATTTGATCCATACTCCTTATAACATGGCCATTATGTATAGTGAAACTCACTTGAGAGCTTTAATTTCCAGAGGAAGTTGTGGAGGTACAAGTATTGCCTATGGTATTTGATCTTTTAGATCTATTTTCCCCCTATCCATATTTTTTATTAAAGGGGTGGTTCACCTTCACATTAACTTTTAGTATGTTCTAGAGTCAAAAATTCTAAGCAACTTTTTAATTGGCCTTCGTTTTTTTCTTTTTTTATAGTTTCTGAATGATTTGCCTTCTTCTTCTTCTGCCTCTTTCTAGCTTCAGTGTGGGGGCCAGTGAATAAAAACAAATGTTCTGTAAGGCTACAAATGTATTGTTATTGCTACTTTTTATTTACTCATCTTTCTATTCAGACCCTCTCCTATTCATATTCCAGTCTCTTATTCAAATCAATGCGTGGTTGCTAGGGTAGTTTGGACCCTAGAAAACAGATGGCTGAAACAGCAAACTGTAGAGCTGCTGAATAAAGACTAAATAACTCAAAAACCACAAATAATAATAAATAAAAAACGATTGCAAATTGTCTCAGAATGTCATTCTCTACGGCATACTAAGAGTTAATTTAAATGTGAATGTAAATTTTAAAATAACAGGTGTTGTTCACCTTTGAGATAACTGTTAATATGATGTAGAGCGTGATATTCTAAGACAATTTGCAATTGGTTTTCATTTTTTATTATTTAAGGATTTTGCGTTATTTCGCTTTTTTATTCAGCAGCTCTTCAATTTGCATTTTACCTAATCTGGTAGCTAGGGTCCAAATGACCCTAGCAACCCTGTATTGATTTGAAGAAGAGACTGGAATATGAATGGGAGAGGCCCTGCTTAGATAGACGACTAATAAAAAATTTGCAATAACAATACATTTGTAGCTTTGCAGGGCATTTGTTTTTAGATTGGGTCAGCGAGGCCCATTTGAAAGCTGCAAAGAGTCTGGATACAAAGGCAAATAAATAATTATAAAACTATAAAAAAATAAATAGTGAAAACGAATTGAAACGATGCTGAGAATTGGCCGTTCTATAACATATTAAAACTTACGTTAAAGTTGAACTACCCCTAAATAAACAAACCTTAGCATCAGCATACTAAAATTTAATTTACATGTGATCAACCCCTTTATAATAATAAACAAGCCTTAGGGCAAGGCCAGACAAGGTGTTTTTACGTTGCGTTTTTAAAAAAAGCTCCGTGGGGAAGATTTTTCAGAACGTAGGTTTCTATTCCCAACATGCACTTCTCATTGTTCTCGTTCCCCATAATTCCGCTGGCTGGAAATAGAAAATAGAAAAGCTATTTAGGAATAGAAAAACTATTTACATGCAAAATGGAGAAGGAATGATCGTCAGAACACAACGTAATTACGTTGCGTTGCGTTTTTAAAAAAGAACAGCCAGGCGTAAATACGCATAAACTGCACTACCACTGAAACTAATGGAAAACGCACTATGGCAATTCACACAGGGTGCTTGCAAGCTGAAATCCGCCAGTGTTGCCGTTTTTTTGCAGAAACGCCAATACGTCAAGAAACGACCAAATCAATAGACTCTATGGGATCTGCACGTTTGAAACCACACTTTGCGTAAATACGCAGCGTATTTTAAATATGTCGTCCAAATTCTCACCGAGGACAATGAGAACAATGAGAAGTGCATGTTGGGAAAAGAATCCTACGTGATGAAAAACGCATGTTGACGGTCGCATGTGGTTTCAGTGGGGTATTTACGCCTGGCTGTTCTATTTTAAAAACGCAGCATAAAAACGCCATGTCTGGCCTTGCCCATAGAGTCTATTGATTCTGTAGTTTCTTGACGTATTGGCGTTTCTGCTAAAAAAAAAAACGCCAATACTGGTGTCCCGTGGCGGATTTCAGCTTGCAAGCGCCATGTGTGAATTGCCATAGTGCGTTTTCCATTAGTTTTGGTGGAAGTGCAGTTTATGCCTATTTACACCCGACTGAGCTTTTTTAAAAACGCAAGTAAAAACGCCACGTCTGGCCTTGCCCTTGGCATCAGCAGTGACAGGCTCTCCCCGTGCAAAATCTTTTTTTGGGTTCGCCTGCATAATCCAATTTCACCGCCAGGTGTCGCCATCGTTTCCAGTCACTCGGGTTCTACTTCTAAAGCACTTCGCGCAGTACAAGTTCGTGCCGCAAGGTGTCAGTGTAGAGCTAACTCCTCCCGCTGACATTCCGTTGGGTACGGAAGCCCGGTGTGGATAGAAGAGTAAAGAGCATTCCGGGTGGGACTCGGTGGCAGCTGTTTACAAACGGGAACCGGGCAGGAGAAAGAGCAGGCGAGCATTCTTTAGGAATAGACACCACGTGGGAGAGTGCTACGGAATTGCACGCTGCAGGGAAGCCGTTGAGAGAAAACAGCGAGAAGCAGTGCATGTGTGGCACCAGGACTGCACAAACCCACCAGTGACTTCATATTTATAAGCACAGTGAACTCCCAGATGCAGCACATGCTGAGCTGACGTGCAGAATCTTGTGGGAGCAGCTGGGTGGCGTGTGGGATCAGCACTTGTACATATAGGGGCTGTTATTTCAGGAGGCAGTATTGATTCATTATCTGCCTGGCATTCTCCTGTCTCCCCTGATATTGCAGGGTGGCAGTGGGGTGTTGCTGAGTGTCATCTCTCCAGGGAAACATGGAGCATTGGCTGAAACTGTCAGTTCTTCTGGCACTCAGGGTTCTGTTGATTTAACATGCTGGGTATATACGTTTCACATGGATTATTGCACTTAAACGAGGGTGCTAATCTCTTGTTATATTTGGCTAGCGGCGGTGAGGTAAAAATGACATAGTGACAGGTGGCTTCAAGCGTGGGACTTTGTGCAATACAAGCAACACTGTGTTTATTGAAAGAGAGAACCCCCCGGGGGCTGCTGTAAGCGCTGCACCTGATAGAAGCTACCGTATCAGCTCAATCTGGAATGTTCAAGAGGTGTTTAAATCAAGCAGAAAAGGCATATGCTGAAGGGAATGCCATTCTGTTGGCATTAGGCAAAGTCACATAGTAAAAGGCAGTACGAGATCAAATATAAGAAACTCTCTTGTGCACAGACTGGGATATCAGCCATTTCAAGTTGTAGCTCATGCTGCGCAGCTCTAACATTTCTCTGCTCATATCTGCATGTCTCTATTAAAAACATTTGTCTGCTATATCCAGCCAATCCCACCGCCTGCGCATATTCACACTACATATTTTGGGGGTTGTCCTACTCCCAATCCAAATACCCTGTACAGACTGATTATTATTTAGTGTCCCACTGCTGTGTGGCTCCGGTATATGGCTTTCATGATGATGAGAAAGAAGAAATTCAAGTTTCGAGTGGATTTTGAACTGGATAATCTCTCATCTGTTCCATTTGTCAATGGGATTCTGTTCTGTAAAATCCGACTTCTGGACGGGGGCAACTTCAGTGTGGAATCCTCCAGGTAAGGCAGCATTACAATTATCCCCAGCAGGTGATATAAAAGCTTATATCTAAATACAGTGGGGCTCATTTATAAACACTGGGCAAATTTGCACCTGGGCAGTAACCCATAGCAACCAATCAGTGAGTAGCTTTTATCAGCCAGCTGCAAGGAAAACAATGAAAGCAATCATCTGATCGGTTGCTATGGGTAACTGCCCATGTGTTTATAAATGACCCCCGCTGTCTTTAAAGGGTTTTCTTTCTATCATTACTAAAAAGAAAACCTCATTTGTATGAAGTTTATTTTTTTGTATGTTGCAGATGGACTCATTCTAAGCAGTTTTCAGAGTTGGTTCTCATTATTTCTATTTTATGTATTTTGGATTATTAACGTTCTTATTGTAACATTTTTCAGCTTAGCTGAATAGGACTTGAAAATATTAACTGAATATCATCTTTTGTTGAGGAGCCTTTTTTATTTCTTATGATTTATTTTCAGGCTTTCTGCTTTTTATTTTCCATTTTGTTAGCTGGTTACAATGGTAAATAACCCATAGCAACCACATAGCTTTTTGAATTCAAAGCTCAGGAGCTCCAGTCAGAAATGTAAATAATTAAAAGGAAAAAAAAATAAAATGAAAGACTTATTGCAAATTGTCTAAGAATTCTACTGTCTGCCCCTTAGTGAAAGTTAATTATTATGGTAACCAGCTTCTTTTAAAGGGGTGGTTCAACTTTAAGTCAACTTTTAGTATGTTATAGCATGACTAATTCTATGCAACTTTTCAATTGGCTTTTATTTTTTTATAGTTTCTGCCTTATTTGCCTTCTTCTTCTCTTTTCAGCATTGAAATAGGGTTCACTGACCCCATCTAAAAAAAATTCTCTGTAAGGCTACTTTTTTATTACTCCAATCTCTATTCAGGCCCTCTCCTATTCCTATTCCAGTCCCTATTCTAATCAATGCATGGTTGCTAGGGTTATTTGGGCCCTAGCAACCAGATTGCTGAAATTGCAAACCGGAAAGCTGCTTAATAAAAAGCTAAATAACTCGTAAAACACAAATAATAAAAAATGAAAACTAATTGCAAATGGTCTCAGAATAACCATTTCTACACCAGAAAAGTTAAATTAAAGGCGAACAACCCCTTTAATAAGCAGCTACAAACAGTATCCCTCTTGTCCTGTGATTGCAGTTACGGTTGCACAGTTATTATTGGTTATTAGCCAGACTATTGCCAGTGAGAAGAGCTAAACAGAGGTTATTCCTATATATTTCTCAGCTGCCTAAAGTTGAATTGTAACAAGGTGATGAGAATATTTCTGTCCCTGGCCAGGCTGAAGTAGGACATTCTCCTTGTGTAAAATAACCCTTAGAAATACAGGTATGGGACCTACTATCCAGAATGCACGGGACCTGGGGTTTTCTGGGTAACTGATCTTTCTGTAATTTAGATCTTCATACGTTAAGTCCGCTAAAAAATCATATAAACATTAAATAAACCCGATGGGCTGGTTTTGCTTCCAATAAGGATCTTAGTTTGGATCAAGTACAAGGTACTGTTTATTATAACAGAGAAAAAGGAAATCATTTTTAAAAATCTGGATTATTAGGATAAAATGGAGTCTATGGGAGACACGTTTCCCTAATTTGGAGCCTTCTGGATAATGGGTTTGCGGATAACGTATCCCATACCTGTATCATTAAAACCACTGCAAATTGTATTCAATGGATTGGAAAAGTTGGAAAGTTGCCAGGGGTTGCATTCTCTCTTTTTCATTTTGCAGAATAGCTTTAGGGCCCTTACACATGGGCGTTTTGAGCCGCGCTCCCCTGCTTTCCAGTTTCATGCGTTCAGCCGCACGGGAGTGCGGGAGTAAACATACGCCATAACTGTCAAGGGGACTGTACTCACACAGACGCATGTAATCACCAAACGCAGGTTAAATGCAACATGCTGTGTCTCAATCTGCGTTTGGCGCTTACATGCATTTGTGTGAGTACAGCCCCCTTGACAGTAATGGCGTGCGTTTACTACTGCGCTCCCCTTCCCTGGGGTTGAAGCAAGAAGGCAATCTCATGCAATAAGTGTGTATGTAGGGCAGGTGCTTGTCTATAACAAGATCAAGGCTACCTCTCTCTGCTCTGTATTCACTTATCACATGGTGTTATCATCCGCCCTTTGATAAAACAGTGTGGAGTTTCCTGTTCAGCTGGCTGCTGGCTCACTGCTTGTTTATCATAGTAACTAGGGATGAGCGAATTTTTTCTTAGAGTTTAGCTGCGGAAATGATGCCCATAGACTCCAATGGGAGAAAAAAAATGACGTGCATCAAAACAAATTTGTCGCCCATAGACTTTAATGCATTTTGGCAAATTTTTGGCGAAGCGAAATGGGTCAAATTTGCCCATCCCTGACGTTTCCTTAACAAACCTCTGCCCTTAACTTGTCATCACCTGTCTGGGATTACCCTTTTGTTTTACATCTTGGAAAACCCGGTGTTCTTCATAAATGAAATTATAACGTACCCTCTGCTTCCCCCAGCTGCTCTTGTTTATGGGGAATCCTCACAGGGATCCCACGGGTGCAGAGGTGGATCTGTGACTCATCCACATTCACTGCTGCTGTGAGTGTATCCTGAAAGTGTCTGACAGCCAAGGGAATCCCACTACACACAATCATTTCATTCCATTTTCACAGTATATATGATACTAGACATTTTCAGACTTGTTTTGTTTTCCTCAGACAGCCCACCAGGTTCCAATTCATTTGAAAATAAGACCTCCTAAAATGTGTCACACAGCATCTAGAGTTTAGGTGGATCTAGCTTGCCAGCAGTCCTTTTACTGTCTGTAGTCAAATGGTTTGTTTTCTACTGTGTATGCCTGCACATGAGGCAGTTTTGACAGACCTATCGCAATCCCTTCATATAAAGTATATGTCAGCCCTGTAGCATCAGCTTATATGAAAGGCCAAGCTCAAATTCTGTTTGGTAATTTGCGACGACCCCTAAGCTTAGCCTCTCAACAGCTGCTCAGAGCCCACTGAGCATGTGAGTGTTGCAGACACTTTCCAAGATGGTGACCCCCTGTGACAAGTTTTAAGTCCTGGATCATTGCTGCTATTGACAAGCTGAAACTTTAGGCTGGTGCAATAAGGTCAGTATATAAAATATGGCATTTTTAGCCACATTCATTTTTAGGGTTTAGTTTTCCTTTAAAGGTTTACGTAGCCTATAAGAAAGTAAGTGTCCAGAAAGTAAATCTGGCGTGGTAATGACTTGCATTTGCTTGTATGGGAAGTACAGGCCATTCACCATTCCATGAGTGGTAAAAGATTTAGATCTCTTGAGATCCACTGGATCAGTGCTGCTTGTTCTTCTGGATGTGTTCACAGATAAAACAGTTTGGTCAGATAACAGCAACATGGCCATTTTAGTAATGTTTCTTGGTTCTGGATGACTTTTTAGTTCCATTTGTTGTCTTACTGTTTCAAATTTGCCAGCCCATATATCTGCGTTGTGTAAGTGGAGACTCCTTGTACTAGATACCATGAAGCTGGCAATTCAATAATTAAAGTGAATGGCAAATGATTTCTGTGGCTAGAAGACCAAAACCACTGGTGTGACCATATTAGTAAGAGGTAGTGTAGGAATCTCAGTCTTGAGCCAGTTAGATTCATAGTTGGCACTCACTTCTGTGACAAGGTACTTTAAAAGGGGCATTTTGCCTCATACTTTCGACTCTCTATGGAGTGTTATTGCTATGGGAGATTTGCACAGTTTTCAAAAACAACAATTGTTTGATTGCCATAGTAGACACAGTGATTGGCATCCCATTACATGCTTTTCATTAAAGGTACAGTAACACCAGTGTTTTAAAGTAATGACAATATAATGTACTGTTGTGCTGCATTGGTGAAGCTGGTGTGTTTGCTTCAGAAACTCTACTATAATTTATATAAATATGCTGCTGTGTAGCCATGGAGACTGCCAAGCTGGGAAAGGGGAAAAGGCATAGGAAACACAGTAGATAACAGATAACCTCTGTAGTATACAATGGGATCATTCAGAATTTATCTGTTATTATCTGTATAGCCTGTGCTTGAATGGCTGCCCCCATGGCTACAGCAACTAGTTTATATGAACTATAGTTGTGTTCTGAAGCAAATACACAACATTTACCAGGCAGGGGAACAGTAAATTATATTGTCATTACTTTAAAACTCTTTAATTTTTTGGTGTCACTGTTCCTTTAAGGCATGGTTATTTAAAGTACCTATCAGAGTCTACTTAGAGTATGGCAGTTCTATTAGGGAGTCGAGTTCTTCTACTGGCTTATTAGGAAATACAGATTTTTTTTAATGTATGTAGTTCCCTCTAACTGCCTGAAAAAACTTTATATACCATTATATGAAAATCACTCCGGCAAGTTAAATGGTCTTTGGTTCATGAAAATGCCTTTTTTTTTTTTTGGAATGGGGAAGTTATGAGTCAATATTATTTGTGTCTGTTAATGTTTGTATCAGTTGGTTACTAAGGGCCTGAAGTGACTAATGCTACCAACCATAGTCATCGACAAAGAATCCGGCACTTGTTTAATTTTTTTGCAATCCACAAACTGCCGCAGTAGAAGGGTTAATACCCCAATCCATTTGAGTTGATTCTACACCGATGGAACATTTTAGAGACCTAAAGATAAATAGCTGGAGAAATACTGACAGGACTACTTTGTATATGTATTTGTGTATGTGCAAATGTCAGACTAGGCAGGTAAATGTGTTACAGGGGAGCCCAGTAATACAGACTTACCCACAGGGGAAAGCTCTGGTGCTATATGTAGGTTTATGGGGCTTACATCAGCTGCACATTTATTTGCTTAGTATATATGGGAGCACATACAAAACCTCCTGCAGTCAAAGACACAGATACAGTAATAGTTTGTTTGAATCATTATGGGCTGTTAAGTACACAACTATAAACTTTTTTAATTATCTTTTAAATTAGTCCTTTCCATAAATCATAGGATCCAGTTCTTTTTAAAATAAAAAATAAAAAAAGAAATGGCTCAGTTTTGGCTCACTGGTTTATTTTACTGATTATTTTACAATTTGATTATTTATACAAGTGTATCTTTGGCCAAGTAGTTGATAAAGTTTTGATCTGGTTCTGCCCATGGGCCAACAATCAGATCAGATGAGAAAGCCTGTGTGGGCCCATCAGGTAAATATTGCATATTCATTTGGTGGGATTTTCCAGGCTTCCTGATAAATATCCGAACTAGGTGATGGGGTTAGCGCACAATATCTACCAATTGGTATTCATGTTCACATCCAGGGAGATGGGTCTGAGCTGTGTTTTGGGATTAAGGGGTTTCGAATGTTAGAGTTTTTTTATACCTCGAATGAACTCACAACCAGAATGGTTTCTTATTTAAGAAAAAATTAGAATGGAAAAAACTCGATTCATCGAGTCCAAGTTCTGAAAACTGGAATTAATCACGTTTTTGGTGAAAAAAAACTCTAGAATTGATCGAGTTTTTAGGCAAAACCCTCCAAAAAAAACTTGAACATCATGAAGGCTATTAACATCTTCAAATAGTTCAAGGGACCTCTGCCATTGACTTCAACATGACCTCGTTAGGTTTTAGATGGTGTATTTTCGGATTCAAGCTATTTTCAGGGTCGGGGTATAATACAGTTTTTTTTTAACTGAAAATGTGAGTTTTGATTAAAAAAAATCTCCTGGAAAATTCGAATTTTCATGGAAAACACAACGCGAACCTTAACAAATAACCCCCTAAGTGTTGCAATTCAGTAGTCTTTAGTGCTCAGTAGGGATGGGCGAATTTTTTTGCCTTGTTTCGCCGAAAAAATGATGCCCATAGACTTGTATGGCATCGTGCGTCAAAATAAAAAGACACGCGTCAAAAAAATGTCGCCGCTCGACAATTATTTTTTTGACGCCCATAGACTTTAATGGGCGTCTGCAACATTTCGCCAGCGGCGAATTTTTGGTGAAAGGAAACGGGTCAAATTCACCCATCCCTAGTGCTCAGTGGGCACAAGAAAAAAGGAGCATGTAGGGTTTTACATTTTAGAATGTAATCATATGGTAAGCACATAAAATGTTGTGGCATGATTTTGGTCTATTTTTTTTTTCTACCCAAGGACATTCAGAAGAACAGGGAGTAGATTGTTTTCATGTTATTTGTAAGAAATGGTTTGGAGATAAAGAAGAATATTCCAGATTTCCTAAAAGTTAAAGGGGGTCATGTAATAAAAGTCACTAAGTTTGCCCAGGAGCAGTAACCCATAGCAACCAATCAGCAGGTAGGATTTACTGGTCACCTGTTTAAAAGCACACATCTTATTGGTTGCTATGGGTTACTGCTACTGGGCAAACTTAGTGCCTTTAATTACAAATGGGGGTAAGTATGATTTAAGGCACTCTCCCCATACGTAACAGAGACAAAGTTTGCCCAGGTGTAGTAACCCGTAATGATCAATAAGATCTTAAAGCGAACCCGTCACCTGAAAAAATTATTAAAAATCCTATTTTATCATATTAGTCAAGCAAAATTAATTTTAATTACATGATATACATTATTTGAATCTTGTTTTCTTCAGTCTTGGAATTCATAATTATAGCAAGCAGGCAGGAGCCATTTTGGGGACACTGTTATTAAGACAAGCCTTGTATCATCTCAGAATCTTGTTTGTGGACCAGAATGGGGGACCCGATGTCAATCCCCATCCCCTGGCTACACAATTAAATGGTGAAGAGAACTGGGGGAATGTGGGGAGAAAAGTGACATCTAGGAAGTGCTGAATGGAAAGTGAAAGTAATTGCCTGCCTTGCCTCTATGCCCAGGGCATAGAAGAGGGGTAGACAATATTTGATTGACAGTTGAGATTTTTAAATAAGCTTATAACAGCTATGAATGCTTTAATAAAAAATAGAAATTGTATTTCATGTATAATTTGAAAATGACTTTTTTTATGCAGATTTTTGTGTCTGGGTGACAGGTCCACTTAGTACAAGTTGATCCAGGGACTAGTCAGATTGCCATCTTGGAGTCAGGAAGGAATTTTGCAAACTAGAGAGGCTTCATGTTTTTTTTGCCTTCTTCTGGATCAACTAGCAGTTAGGCAGGTTATATATGGACTTACAAGGTTGAACTTCATGCACACGTGCCCTTATGTTATGTTACTTTATGACAGGTGACCAGTTAATGCTACCTTCTGTTGTTACAGGTGATTAGACCTGTATCAGATTTTGTGCCTTTTAATATATAAACTGCCTTTCACTTCTTTAGCCTCACTTCATGGGACTGGAATAATTGTAGCAAAGATGAGCTAATTGCTGGTAATGAGCACCAGGCTGAATGAGTCAGGCCAGAAATACACTGCCACGAGGATTCACTTCTTAGATGACTCAGTCCAATTACTGGCACCCTTATGGCTTTGTGTCTGTGTAGACCAGATGCTATGAAGTCTGAGCCTCCATTGCTTGCTTGGATACCAGTTTAGCGTGAGGTTCATTGGTGGAAACAGCTTGGTGGGTAACACTGTGAATACTTGTGCTGCCTTGCCCTGCCTTATTGGATTGATTAATTAATTGCTACAGAATGTTGGTAAGGTGCTCTTATGTTGCAAAATGGAATATACATTTTTCCTGAATTGCATGATGAACTGTATTGAAGTGTTGTGAGTAGGGCAGCTAATTTGGCAATGGTGCTGACTGATCATCCCTCCCGGACCCTGCATAGAATTTTTATGCAAGTCTCTTGGCAACCTTCTGGCAGCACTCTGGCAATGTTATTTTCCTTGATGCTGAAGGCTTAGTTACGCGAGCCCTTTCGTTATTACTGTATTGAGCTGTTATGGAGCTACTTATCTTCAAACGCAATATCCTAAATATAAGGGCTTTTTACCCTACTGGCAAGAAGGTGTATGTAAGTCTATATGTTAACAGGAACCAGGGTAGCGATTCAGCTCACTCCACTTTTGCTATGGTGAAGTCTGGTATGGCTGCCACGACATTGACACAGCAGAGTCACCCTCCCTGCGTGTTGTATGATAAACAATGTACATATGTATTATTATTATGTATGTATGTGTGTTTCACCATTCATATTGAATTTTTTCCCTTCCTCTTTGTACATCAATCTGTTTGCAGAGAAGTTGTCCAAGCTAATAGTGTTCACTGGCGGAAACAGTTTACCTTCATGTGCAAGATGAGCGCCAGCGCAAACTCAGGGATACTTGATCCATGTGTGTGCCGGGTGTCTGTGCGCAAGGTAAGGACTTGAGAAAATACCAAGATATTTGGCTCTGGTCAATAATCATAAATATTCTTGTGGATGCTAAGCCATGTCTTTTGTTATTCTAGGAGCTGAAAGGTGGAAAAGCCTACGCAAAGGTAATGTTTTTCAGGTGCAGATTTGCTCTCATAAGATTTGGAGGCCCATTTATCAAAGTCCGAATTTATCTCATTATCTTCTGAAAAATACTCCGACCAAATCTGGGTTTTCCCCTTATTTATCAATACATTTTCCCATAAATATTTTTTTCAGGGAAAAAACCTGCAAAATCATGAAAAAAATTAACTGTACGATTTTTTTTTGGATTTTCACTTGAAAACTCAGATTTTTTTTATGATTTTTGCCTTAAAACCACAAAATCTTCAGATTATTGCACAAACCCAGCGCAGATTGATATCTTCAGGACTTCTCCCATTGACTTATATGCAACCTCGGCAGTTCTGAGATGCCGGATTTGGATTCAGACTTTTTTCATCCTCAGGCTATAATAAATCTTGAAAAATTTGTGGGTTTTTTTCCACTAAAAATTCAGACTTTATAGTAAAAAAAACACAAATTTTTCGGGTTTTTGGCATTCGGAGTTTAATAACCCCCTTAGAATAGCCTTCCTAAATGCCCTCCCTGAATATTTTCATATGAAATACTTTAATTGTTTTAGAAGCAAGATAATGATACAGAGATGCAGAGCCTTCTTTATGTTTACCAGTGTTCATCCTTAAAGTTGATTTTTTTTCCTTTAAGTTCTCTTTCCATTGTAATGATATATATATATATTTATCTCATCCACACAGTTAGGTTTTGCAGATTTGAATCTGGCAGAATTTGCTGGATCCGGTAATGCTGTTCGCAGGTGCCTTTTGGAGGGTTATGACACCAAAAACACACGCCAAGACAATTCTATCCTAAAGGTGAGCAAACCTGTTCTGCTTGCAGAGATATATTAAGCTGCCAATGATAGTCATTTACATACAATAGTCAGTATTGCCCAATAAAATCATGTTTTGTATTTTTAACTGCACTTTATATCATACTGTTTGAAGTAATCACTCCATGAAAACCTACCCTAAGGGCTTGGCCACACAGGCAACTTCTTATTCTTGTATAAGAAAGAACATGTGCAAGTGTCAGGTGACTCACTCATACTGCTGGGCCTTTCTCTAGCAACACTTGCTCATGGGAAAATGCTTATCTCACATCGGGGCTCATTTATCAACACCGGGCCAATTTGAGCATGGACTGTTGCCTTTAGCAACCAATCAGTGATTAGCTTTATAAAGCCAGCTGCAAGAAGAACAATGAATGCAGCAATCTGATTGGTTGCTATAGGTTACAGCCCATGGGCAAATTTGAGTTAGCTCAAATGTGAACAGTCCCTTTAAGTATGTTACAATTAGTTGGAAGTCTGTTGTACTGCACAGTGATATTCTGATGCTCAGAAATCTAGTATGCTGCTCACTAGATCAGACTTCTTTAGGTAGTTTTAAATAGGGAATTAACTTTGCCCATGCCACCCTAGCTATAATTCCCTTTACATTAGATTCCAGCTCTTCCATTGCTGTCTGGGCATGCTCTTTCCTGAAGGTGAGGTCAGGAGCAAGCCTGATAAAATGTAGTCTCCAAATACATTCAACTATTATGAGCAAATCATGGCCTAATATTCCTAGTAACCTTTAGGTGGTGCCAGACATATCTAAGACAAGGGTGCCCAGCCTAATAATGTTATGAATAAAAAAAATGAATGTTTGCAGATGTAGGCTTGCAGATTCTAAGCCTTTGGTTTGACTTCACACTATAGAGCAGTGATCCCCAACCAGTAGCTCGTGAGCAACACGTTGCGGCTTAGATGTTGCTCTCAGTGGTTTTGAAGCAGGTGCTTATTTTTGAATTCTAGGCTTGGAGTAAACTTTTGGTTGCATAAAAACCAGTTGTATTGCCAAATAGAGCCTCCTGTAGACTGCCAGTTCATATAGGGGCTACCAAATAGCCAATCACAGCCCTTCGTTGTCATCCTCGGGAACTATTTTCATGCTTATGTTGCTCCCCAACCCTTCTTACATGTGAATGTGGCTCACGGGTAAAAAGGTTGGGGATCCCTGCTATAGAGCATTTAATGGCTGTGCAGCCTGAGAGTGACACTGCTGGTGAAAGCATTAACACCCAGGAACATTATCTGCCAGACACACATTAGCACAATTAGAGGATATTTCAGCATTACTGGAAGGGTGATCACAATCTTTTTAAGATGAGCACTAGTAAATTATTCAGTCTGTTTTTCCACACTAATGCTTTTAAGACTGCAGGATATGAACACATTAATTCATTACATTAAATTCACTGTAAGTCTTGTATTTGTTCCTCTTCCATTCCATCAATTTCTGACAAAGCTTGGCTTGGAACCCATCATTCTTATAGGCTGACCACGTTCTGTCAGAGGCAACTTTCTGTTCATAAAGGGATACAATGAATCCCAGGTTTCATTCACTGGTTGGCAGCTTACTACAAAAACAGCCTGTTATTAAAGGGGAACTATTGCGGAAATGAAAATTTAATATAAGCTTCAGCATACTAAAATAAGAAAATTTGTAAATAGAATTATATAATATTCTGCATTGTTTCTGAAATAATTAAGTTTATGTTCACTCTCTCAGCATCTGTTTCTTGTCATTCTGTCTTCTTGCAACAGTTGGGTGGTGATTTTAATAGAGTGAGCTCTAATACATCTTCTAGGCAAAAGGAACCCCCTTGTAAGATATATTGGATCTAACTGTCAATGATTATCTGACACCCATCTCCTTCATGAAGAGAGAATGAAGAGAAACAGATGCTGAGAGAGGAATAGTGAACATAAACTTGATTATTACAGAAACAGTACAGAATATTTAATTGATTGTATTTAGTAAGTAGTAAATGGGAAGCTGGCACTTCCGCCATTGTCCCAAACAATTTACTTGTACTTGGGAAAAGCTATAGGGTGCATCTGCCAAATCCTCCACAGAAGCTACTGTCACACCATGGATTTTCTCCATTGGCCAGTACAGGATGAAATGAACCTGTGTGCGACAATGTGAATGGCATCTGCAGGATTTTAAGCAAATAATTCTAATTTGGAAAAAAAAAACAGTACCTTGTACTTGATGTTAACTAAGCTGCATAAATCCATATTGGTGGCAAAACAAGCCTATTGTGTTTATGTAATGTTTAAATGATTTTTAGCAGATTTAATGTATGATGATTTAGATTAAAGAAAACCCCCTTTTCAGTAAACCCCCAGGTCCCAAACATTCCAAGTGCCCTGTGCACTCTACTGCAAATAGGTCGAGATACCTACAGCATTTCTAAACAGTCAGATATCTCTGCTGGCAGGCAAATCAGTTACACAAGTGTACAGAGGCTGCATTAAACGTACATTTCCACCATTATGGATTGGTGGAATCTATAAATTGTATTACATGATGACAAATGGTTTTATTGATATAGCTTGGTAATTATTCATTTTAAAAAGGAGGGCTCACTGATGCCATAAAATGAAAATAAATAGATAGATAAATATATACATTTTGTATCATCCAACAGAAAGAGTTTTTTCAAGCTATAGTTCTGTAGAGAGCCATAAATTGCACTTGGCTCCTGATTTTTTTTTTTGTGTATTCTACACCGCTTATTTGGTCTCTACTATTGTAAATGTGTGCCCTGTAACCCAATTTGATTTTGAATGGCTGTCCCCATAGCTCAATGGCTGCATTTTGTAGTAGTGCTTCTGATGCAAACATGAGGTTTTTACCAGTTAGAGGTGTCAGAACATGATACATAAAGTCGTTCCTGGTCCTTTACATCAATAATGTATACAGTGCCTGCTTAGTAAAGAGAGCATTTTATCCATCTGAAAAGTTGCAGCTTGCTCATAATGATCCCATCTTTGTAGAACTGTGATTTAGCTGTCTTCTCTGTATATAACTGGCAATTTATCTGTCTCTGTAGATTGGGATCAGCATGCAGCTCATGTCTGGGGACCCCTGCTTTAAAACGTGAGTCATTTAATGACTGAAGCATTTAAAAGGATCAATATGTAACAAACATTTTTTTTTTTTCAAGTAGTGTACTTGCATATATGAAATGTGCTGCTAGAGTGTATAGAACCCGAATCTTAAAATATGGATGCACCGAATCCACTATTTTGGATTCGGCCGAACCCCCAAATCCTTTGCGAAAGATTCGGCCGAATACCGAAATGAATCCGAATCCTAAATTGCATAAGCAAATTAGGGGTGGGAAGGTAAAAACATATTTTACCTCCTTGTTTTAAGGAAGAAAGTGAAAGTCTTGCTGATTACTAGTCTGCTAACTTGTTTTGTGACAAAAAGTCACATGACTTCCCTCCCCATCTAATGCAAATTAGGATTCGGTTTAGGTTCGGCCGAATCTGAATCCTGCTAAAAAAAAAAAAAGGCCGAATGCTGGATTCGGTGCATCCCTATCTTAAAATGCAATTTTATTCAATGGGTTGTATTTTGTATATACAAATTACAATTTGTATTAAAAATGGGACATTGCAGAGAGTACACAACTCCAAGTGGTTCTGGCTTCACTGGGACAGTCCAGAATCGATCACCCCCAAAGGCAAAAGGACTTTATAGACTGTTCCTTCAGCCTTTTAGCCATTCCAATTAACTGTGGCCCTGCCAGGCTTACTAGTTCCTGTATCTCTGATATCCTTAGCTACTGACCTCTAGTTCTTTACAGACCTTCTACAGTTGTGTATTAAACCTTCACACAGAGTGAATCATATAGTAAAGGTATGGCAGGTAACAATGGGTGAAGTCTGAATGTAGCAGATGATTTTTCTCTCTGCTGATTTAAAATCAAATTAATATTATATTGTTGCAAGGGGTTGCCCCAAGAAGTTCGAGGGCATTTGGGGAGCTTGGTTGGAGTATGAGGAGACGCACTAGGATTGTGTTGCATATGTGATGATATTCTGACTGCTGGTTCTACTTCTAATATGTATGTCTTATTATTATTTTCGTGTCTATGTATGTATGTTTGTTTTGAAAATGCAAAAATAAAAACTTTTTAAAAAAAAAAAAAATGAATATTATATACAAGTTATTCGAACTGCTGGTCCTGGTAGGTGGCACTGGGACTACTCTTGCTGCACTTGCTGCTTTACTGTAGTTTTTTCTAGCTTTAGTGCATGGTATTTTTCCCAATAAATCATATGGTTGGGAAGACAATGTGCAGCCTCTCATATATTTTCTTAAGGTTCCCCACTACTTTTTTGGATCTCTCATGTAAAACACTGAGCAGAAAATTGATTTTCCATTAGTTCCTTGTTTTTTTCTACTGGGGACAGGAAAGCAGCTCTTCCACATTCATATCCCGCAATGTGGTTACTTGTAATCAGTGGGTTTCACTTCCTCACTTAATATAATATCTTTTTCTTGTACGTCAGAACTGCTGTGACATAAATGTAGTCATTCTGTCAGACTTCTGATACTCACAAAGTACCTTAGCAGTAGGCAGTGGTTTGGGTTGAAGCCTGTCTGAAAGCAAGATAAAAACATTTTAAAAAATATAGCCTCAAGATTAATCTGCTTTCTAATTTCCAGGGGTCGACCCCAGTATCCAAACAACATTTTAAATTTAAGGCTCAAGCTTTAGAATAGCAAATATGTGAAAGACCACAAAAATTGGAAAGGAATACAAGTTGCCAAAACAGGTATAAGATCAGTTATCCAGAAAGCTCTGAATTACAGAAAGGTCACCTCCCATAGACCAAACGTATTTCCTTTTTCTCAGTAATAAAAAACAGTACATTGTTCTTTCTCTTGATCGCAATAAAAATTTTATTAATCCTTATTGGAAGCAAAACCTGCCTTTTGGGTTGATTTAATGTTTAAATGATTTTTAGTAGACTCAAGTTATGAAGATCCAAATTACAGAAAGATCCCTTATTCAGAAAACCGCAGGTCCCAAGCATTCTGGATAACAGGTCCCACCCATACTTGTATTCTGTTCTACATCATTGTACAAGTTACATTTAAGGTAGCCCATCCCCCACTAAGACAAAATGTTGAATGATATTAAAAATAATATTTATTTTATAAAACAAATTGCTTTGACAGAAGTGTTATAGTGTGATTTATCTATATTTATCTATTACTGCAGTGCACCTTCAACTGGCACATCAATAGCAATTCCTGGAGATTCAGACTCTCTGCAAAAAGACAGGAAAGGCCGTGAGACTGGGAAACTACATTTGGGAGTTGCAGGTATTACTCCAATACTGATATAACTAAGGGGTTTTATTTTGAGGCCAGACAATGCTGTAACCTTTGTGCATATTTTCAGACCTTTCATCAAAAAGCGCATCAGTCCCTGATGAATTGGGAGCATGTGGGCATTCCAGGACATCAAGTTATGCTAGCCAACAGTCCAAGGTTTCAGGTATAAGTTTCTGTAATATTTTAATGAGCTTTCTTGGCACACTTCTCCTTTGTGACAGTTTGGTCTTGCCATAATGGATAGTGTCGTAGAAAAAGCAATTCCTTGTCCTGAATCTAGATTCTCCCTAGGTGGAGAAATGAATATAAAGGCAGGCGTATAGTTGGCTAAAGAATTGGTTTGTAAACTACTTTAGAACGTTACTTCACCTCTCCACTCAACTCACACTATGGGGCCCATTTACTTAGCTCGAGTGAAGGAATAGAAGAAAAAATATTTCAAATTTCGAATGGTTGAATATGGCTACTTCGACCATCGAATTGGCTACTTCGACTTTCGACTATGACTTCGAATCGGATGTTCGAACTAAAAATCGTTCGACCATTCAATAGTCGAAGTTCTGTCTCTTTAAAAAATTCTTCGACCCCCTAGTTCGCCACCTAAAACCTACCGAGGCCAATGTTAGCCTATATATATATATATATATATATCAATCACAAAAACAGCCTGTGTGCTGGTAAGGAACATCAGTAATTAAAATCAAAAAAGAAACCGCACCAACAGGGCTTTATACAAAACAAAAAAGATTTTATTCTTCAACGTTTCGGCTCCACTATTTGAGCCGTCTTCAGGAACTAAAAACTGTGCATGCTCACAAACAAAATTTAAATACCTCAAAAGCCCGCCCCAACTTTGGAGTTATTTAAATTTTGTTTGTGAGCATGTACAGTTTTTAGTTCCTGAAGACGGCTCAAGTAGTGAAGCCGAAACGTTGAATAAAATCTTTTTGTTTTGTATAAAGCCCTGTTGGTGCGGTTTCTTTTTTGATTTTATATATATATATATATATATATATATATATATATATATATATATATATATATATATATATATATAGCCATTCAATCATTTCGCCGGCTGCTAACCCAATACTCATGGCATAAAGGTTGTTAGAAGTCCTTTACTGAATCATATAAACATCTACGCGTTTCGTTACCTCAAGGTTACCCTTGAGGTACCGATGATTCAGTAAAGGACTTCTAACAACCTTTATGCCGTGAGTGCTTCCTTTTATTTTTGGACTATATATATATATATATATATATATATATTTATAGACAAACGTCACCCAAACAGATTCATAATATTAGCAGAAATCTGAGGGAATTTTTTATTTTACAGTGTGTGTGTCTGTGTGTGTAAAGAGCGTGTGTAAAGAGCGTGTGTAAAGAGCACCGTGGGTTCACCTAAAAGGTTAATATATAATGTATTTTTGGAGAATGATTATCTAATTGGTACACTGGTTCTCATTAATCCTTTTCTGCAGGATACAGTACCTGCCACTCACGATCTTCCAGTTTGTCAGAGCTGAGCCACAGGAGAAACATGTCTGTCGGTAGTGCATCCACAGGAATCGGCAGTATCCGAGAACCCAGTGATGAAGACAATACCAAGGCTTCAAGGTTCAGCCCAGAAATCTCAGAAGAGGGGTCATCACCTGAAAAACTCAGCAGGTCAGTAGAATGGAATTAAAATGGGTTTGTGTTTGGATTGATGAGGAAGGACCACATGGTTAGGAGTTTGTCCACATGCAGGTCTTTAAAGTGGCAGATTTCACAATTTCACAATGTTCCTTTTCTATAGGCCCCCAGTGAAGCAGGACTCAGTTGAGTCACAGCTAAAGAGAGTGGATGCCACTCGAGTGGATGCTGACGACATTGTTGAAAAAATCCTCCAAGGTCAAGATTTTACCTTGGACTCCAGTGCTGAAGGTAAATGCAACAGAAGAGAAAGTAATGTAGGATTACTCGTGTTCTTAGTCATTATAAGTATTGTCTAGTGAGCTCCTGTGTGTCCTCTCTTGTTGTGTAAAATTGCACAATCAACACACATATGCAGGAAATAATGTTGTGTGATTGAGCCTTTATTTTCTACAGAGCCTCTACCTTTTCCCTCTCAGCCAGCCAACCCCCACCCCTTAGAATTAGTGTGTGAATACTAGGTTTTTGCTCATTGCCTTACAGACACTAAGAGGCACATTTACTATATCAAGGGTTGAATTTAAAATTCATGTGACTTTTTAAAACTCCCATGAACTCGAAATTCGACCAATTGAATTTTCTAAACTCGGGTGAATTGAATCGACCCGAAAACTCAAATCAAATTCAAATCTAATTTGATTTGAATTTTACAAACTCGATTCGAGTTTTTTCTCTGAAAAAAACCTCAAATGTCAGGAAGGCTGCAAACAACTCCAAATTGATCCCTGGACATTTCCCATTGACTTAAACAGCAATTCGGCAGGTTTTAGGTGGCAAATAGTCAAATTCTAGTTCCTTAAGGGCCAGTGTATGATAAATCTTGAAAATCGAATTTGAATTTTTTGAAAAATTCTAATCAAATTTGAATAACTCCCTAGTCAAATTTGACATTTTTGACCATTAAAAAAAAAAAAAACAATTTCGAATTCCAATTTTCAATTCTAACCCATGACAAATCTGCCCCTAAGCATGTTGCTTACAATACAGAGGAGACAGACTGAGGAAGAAGAGTTGATATAATATTGGCATAGGTACAGGGCAGCTCATTAAACAATCATCTACATAAATAAAATATAATGTACCGGTACCCAAAACATTGTTGCAACATTTATGCTTATGGTCAGTATTTTCTTTTCTTTTTCCTATGCTATTGTTGCTTTCCTTTCCATGATCCAGTGTTTGAAATTATTCTAAAAATATGACTTTCTTTTACGTTTCCTGTAATTGTCTTTTTTTGTTTGAAGAGATAGTAAATAAGAAATATTGTCCCTCTTTGCTTTTATAGACTGATCTGGTTAACAGTGTCATATGCGAAGCGTTTAAGGTTTTATTGTTATGATTTAGTTTATTTGCAGTCTCTAAATTTTACTATTTTGCCAATATTAGAGGGTTTAGGAAATATACAGGTCTGTGTTTCTAGCCAGTATTGAATGCATTCTTTAGTGTAAGTGGATATTTTCCTGAAATATTTCTGCTAAGCTCATAGTTCCCATGTTGCAAGCCAAAGAGATGTAGTTGGTGTCCTCGCATTTTCCAGTTCACACCAGTGTAATTCTAGGCTAGCGTTAGATGATGCATGGTGTCGTCTCTAGACACTGTATCTTCTTGTTGTTCTTAGCCTATGACATATGGATCATTTGAGCATTTTCTAGTCAAAATTCACCCAGGCACATTCCATTGAAGTAAATGAGAGGCCCATTCCATTTATCCAGCTGTTTATGTGCCTGGCCTTCACCTCCTGTTTCATTGCTGACAATCTGTCTTTCTGTTATGCATCAGGTAGCAGCATACATGTCCAGTTATTCATTTGAGTTCAATGTCTGCAGTTCTTATTCATTATTTATGGAGCTGTATTCTTTTGAATGTTTAAAAGTCTGTCGAGATGAATGTCTCTCACAGAAATTGACATTGTCATATAATATTTATGCCAATTGTTTGGTTCAAGAGGCTTTTTTTTTTGTAAAGTGATTGTCTGAAAGTTGTATGTGACCACCAGGATGACTTTAACTGCTCAAGCCTGCAGGATTCTCATTGCTGCTTCCTGTTTGCTATCATTTTCATTGAATTAAAGCAGTACACCTTCATTTTATTCCACACAATCACATCTTGTAGCTTTTAAAGCCTTGATCTGACCTCCAGCATATCAATCTACAGTAGTACATTTTACGTTTTTCAGGGAACCAGGAAAAAATTATGTCAAATCCGTGGAAAATGTAAAATCAGGGAAATGTGTTAACAGGGTTGTTCACCTTCAAACAACTGTTTGTTTTCCAATAGATCAGCAGAAATAACAACTTTTTCCAATTACTTTCTATTTTCTATGTGTCACCGTTTTTCTGATATTGAAGTGTAAAGTGTCTTTTTTCACCTTCTAAAGCAGTTCAGGAAGGGGGTCGCCGACCGTGTAAATTTTTCTAAATTGATACATTTAGTTAATACATTTCTTATCTTTGTCCCTGCTGAGCAGAATTTCTAGGTTTCATTACCTGTTAGAATTGATAAAATACTTACTAATATTCCAGAGATGCTACTGAGAAATGTATCAAATAAATGTTGCAAAATTGTAACAGTTTAGAATCTGCACCTGAATTTCTGAGCTGCCAGACTCAAACACCAGAGAAACAAACATTCAACTTTAAACTTAGATTTTGTTAAAACAGTAAAAAAATAAATAATGGAAAGTGATTGAAAAAAAGTCTTTATTTCTAGGGAACAATCTGAAAACAGCTGAACTGAAAAAAGTGTTTGGAAGGTGAACAACCCCTTTAAAGTAACTTTTTCTTCAATTACTGAAATGATATAAGCACAGGAGTCAGTTTAACTTTAAGATACAATATTTACTGTGTTAATAACAAGGCATTGCAGCATTAATGTTACACTATGGGGGAGGGGCATGTGCAAGGCCTCTCTGTCAGTCACATACACAACCTAAAACAATAAGTGATTGGTGCAGGACTGTATAAGGGGCAGACTCATTGGAATTTACAGGCAGAACCATGGCAAAATGTACATATTGTTAAGTATTTTAAACCTTTATTTCACATTAACATTAATAGAGGGGGGGGGAAAAGCAGTTTTTGGGAACATCCAGGCAAAATTTTTATGTAAAATCCGGGAAAACATTACTAATCAGAGAAATGCGCCCATTGAAATGCATTATTAATTGGTGGGACCACAAATAAAGAATGTAAAATGTCGGAAAACATAAATCCAGGGTACTTAAAATCAAGATTTCAGTCTGGCCATTTTTTGCATATAGTATTTGAAACCTGCTTAAAACTGGGTAAATAAATAGTTAGGCAAAAATGTAATGTATAAAGGCTGGAGTGATTGGATGTGTAACATAATAGCCAGAACACTACTTCCTGCTTTGCAGCTCTCTTTGTTTACACTGACTGGTTACCAGGTAGTAACCAGTTAGAGACTTGAGGGGGGTTACATGGGTCATATCTGTTGCTTTTGAATCTGAGCTGAATGCTGAGGATCTATTGCAAACTCACTGAACAGATATGTCCCATGTGGCCTCCCTAAAGGTCACTCAGAGTCAGAGAGCTGAAAAGCAGGAAGTAGTGTTCTGGGTATTATGTTAGACATTCCAGTCACTCCAGCCTTTATACATTACATATTTGGCTAACTAACTATATTAGAAACATTGTTTATTTTGCACAGTCTATCTATTTACACAGTTTTTACACTGAACTGTTCCTTTAATAGTGGCAATACTTTCACAGTTGTTCCAGTCATTCCTCAGATATCTTAAAAAACATAATGTATCAATGCTCCCCTCCACCTCAGGTCGACCTTTAGTTGGAGCCCTTACAGGCAGCTTTGCTTTTCCACTCTTTCTACCTGCGGCCATATCTGGACAAAGATTCTAAATAGTTCTTGCATTTCAACTACACAGAGGCCCAAACAACAGCTCCAAATGGTGGTTGTCTGTGGCATCTTACAGCAGCCCCTGTGGCAGTTGTGGGCCTGACACCAGGGAGTACAGGTATGGGATCCAATTATCCAGAAACCCATTATCCAGAAAGTTCTGGAATGGCCATCTTCCATAGACTCCATATTATCCAAATAATCGAAATTTTAAAAATGATTACTTTTCTCTGTAATAATAAAACGGTACCTTGTACTTGATCCAGACTAAGATATAATTAATCCTTATTGGAAGCAAAACCAACCTATTGGGTTTATTTAATGTTTACCAGATTTTCTAGTATATTAAAATATAAAGATCCAAATTATGGATAAGATCCGTTATCCAGAAAGCCCCAGGCCCGAGCATTCTGGATAATAGGTCCCATACCTGGACAGGGCAGACCTGTTTACACCAGACAGCAGGGCTTTACACTATGTCTCTGCTCAGTAAAGGGAATCCACTATTCTTTAGTTCAGTTGCTCTGAGAGCTGTGGATTTCCCTTAGATTGGAGCAATAAAAAAGCCCTGCCCAAAGAACAGTGTCATGTGGCAGTTGCTTCCATAATTTCAATTAAGAAATGCAACTGCAGCAAATTACTGCTCATTTTCTCGTGTCATTTCCTTTTGCGCTGGTTCATGCTGCGCAGCTTCCTCCTGAATGAGTCAATTCCTGACAATTTCTTTTTTAAACTGACACAACTACAACATCCTGTGCATGCCATTGCCCTAGTTCATGCTTTCAGCTGGGGGAAGTCACCTGTTTGTTATAAAAAGTAAAATTACTCTTTTTGAATCTTTCTTTAGAGGAAGGTCTGCGCTTGTTTGTCGGCCCTGGTGGATGTACAGCGCTTGGAAGTCATCACCGACACAACAGGTAAGTGGGATACTGGGAAAGCATTGTCTCTTTGTTAGAACAGTGTTCAGCATCACATTTACATATATTATGGGGCAGATTTATCAAAGGTCAAGGTGAATTTTTTGAATTAAAAAAGAAAAATCGAATTTCAAGCTATTTTTTGTGTACTTTGACCAGGGAATAGTCCAAATACGATTCGAATTAGGCCAAATACGGACCTATTCGATCGAAAACTGACCTATTTGACAAAAAAAAACTTCAACTTGATTTCGGTTGGTCTTTTTCAATTCGAAATTCTACCCTTGATAATTATGCCCCTATATATGTATTCCACTTTTTATTATGTTTGAATATGTGAGAGGCTTACAAATGACTACGTTTTCTTTTTGTTGCCACACATATAGAATCCATTAAGGGAGGTAGCACACTTGAAGATTCAGGGGAGATTAGTCGCCCAGCGACAAATCTTCTCTTCTACCCAAATACGTTTCCAAGGTTGCCTCACGAGGAAACTTCAGGCGACTTCACAAATCCAAAGCAATTCGTATGCCATCCTACCGGCGATTCATAATCTTGCCGAGGGGAAGGCATTTGGGGAGATTAGTCGCCCGAAGAAGAGAAGATTTGTCGCTGGGCAACTAATCTCCCCCGAATCTTCACGTGTGCCACCACCCTAAAGCTTTACACTTGCTACAAGGTATAGTAAGTAGTCGTTTGCATTTATTGGCTAACTAATATAATCATAGCAGGTTTTCAGAACATTTTAGTTCCTTTTTTCAAGCTGATTACAATGAAGCTGTGGTGTTCTCAACATTCAGCTCATAGGTTAAATGACCAACAAAAAGGAATATCAATCTATGTGTAAGTGTCAAAGTCATTTACGAGGGGATCTGCAAGAGACAAGCAAGTAGTCAGACACATTCTGATGAAGTGACACAGGAATACCATATCCAAACTCACATTAAACTTCTGGACTCACCATTTACATCTTAGATCATTTTTTTTTATGTTGAAAACTGTCAAATTCGACTAGGGAGTTATTCAACTTCGATTCGAGTTTTTAAAAAAATCAGAATTAGATTTTCTAGATTTATAATACTCTGGCCCCCCAGATAGTGTTTCATTTTCTGAAGAAATATTATCAGTACATTTGTATATTGTGATTCACATTCATGTTAAGCGGATGTGACAAGGATAAGCTTTGCTTGTATATCTGCATATATTTGTACAATAGTTACCATGACATCACAACATTCCAAAGAATCCTCGCTATGGTCTTCAGTATGTAACATGCTACACTCCATCCAAAGTTCACTGGTGTATGGTACAGACTTGCACGTATTTGTGACTGACGTATGTTATGACAGTGATCCAATAGGCCAGGATGATTCACAGAGCTAAAAGTAAATAGAAAAATAAACAGTCTCTCAATTTTTATTTGTAAAAAGTATAATAAGAATACACTAAGGGCCATATTTACAATGGGTCAAATTAAAAATTTTGAATTCAAATTTTCAAAAAAAAATTTGGCCAAAACTCTGAAATTCGAACTGTGAATTATCCAAGCTCGATTCGAGTTTTAATTCGAATTTCGAGATTTATCATACTCTGGCCATTTAAGAAGTCGAAAAAAGAAAAAACTCAAACTCGAAACAAGTTTTTTTTTATTCTAATCAAGTATTTCTAATTTGAATCAAATCCGTTTCGAGTTTTCAGGTCGATTCAATTAGTCCGAGCTGAGAAAATTGGATTTTATTAATACATTTCGAATGGTCTAATTTTAAATCTATGGGAGTTTATAAAAACTCACATGAATTCGAAATCTGACCCTTGATAAATGTGACAACTCCCCTAAATTTGACCATTCGAAATGTATTGATTAAATCTAATTTTCTCAGCTCCGACAAATCGTCCTGAAAACTCGATTCAAATTCGATTCAAATTGGAAATACTCGATTAGAATAAAAAAAAACTTGATTTGAGTTTTTTCTTTTTTCCAGTTGTTAAAGGGCCAGAGTATGATAAATCTCGAAAATCTAAGTCTAATTTTTTTAAAAACTCGAATCGAAGTTGAGTAACTCCTTAGTCGAATTTGACAGTTGTCAACATAAAAAAAAAAATTTCAATTCGACCCTTGATAGATCTGCGCCTTGGTTTTCAAATGTAAATTCAAAAGCATTTTAGAAATAGTAGGAGTCATTTACTAATGTTGGGAAGAGTGTAATGTGCAAAATCCAATGCAAACTGCTGTGTTTTTTGCACTTTGCACCCTGTACCTGCCATGTGCACCCACAGGTGAGGGCCCTTGTTAGCTGTCTTTTTCAGATAAATATGGTGCTGTCTGTATTCAGCTACACTGGATTCCTTCCTTCTAACTATGTACTAAGTCAGGGAGTGGTCTCAGAATCTGATCAGTGTTCTTTTGCGCTGCTTAGTGCACTTGCTCCTTACACATTGCTTAATAACCCCCAGTGTCCCTTTATAGATAGTGCAGCTTTACTGGAAGCTTACAGGCAAGACTGCTAATGTCATTACTACGTTTTCGATTCGAGTTTTCAGGTCAATTCAATTCGTCTGAGCTGAGAAAATTAGATTTTATTAATACATTTCAAATGGTCTAATTTCAAATTTATGGGAGTTTATGGGAGTTTTTAAAAAAGTTCATAAATTCGAACCTTGACAAATGTGCCTCTTAAGCTCCCCATAGACGCGACGATTCTTCTTGCCGAACGACCGATTTTAGGGAAGCCCGACCAATCCTTCGAAATTATCGTGCGGTTAGTGGGATTCCAACGATCGTACATCTTACGATTTTTCGGCCGACATCTGTCAGAAAATTGATCAGCCAGGTCAAAAAATCTTTGTCAGTCCCAGTGCAATGTATCTATGTTTGCAGGGCCAAGCAGGCAGCTACTCTTATTTTCGAGTAGGTCGAATTTATTTGAGTTTTTAAAAACTCCCCTAAAGTCCCATAAATTCGAACTGGATTGTCAGGCTGCAAACAACTCCTAATTGATCCCTGGACCTCTCCCATTGACTTAAACAGCAATTTGGCAGGTTTTAGGTGGCGAATAGTCGTATTCGAGTTCTTACAGTACCAGAGTATGATAAATCTCGAAAATCAAAATTCTAATGTTTTTAAAAACTCAAATCAAAGTTGAATAACTCGCAAGTCGAATTTGACAGTTTTGAACATAAAGAAAAAAAATCGAAAATTCAAATTGTCAATTTGACCCTTGATAGATCTGCCCCTTGGTTTTCAAATGTTAATTCAAAAGCGTATACATGGACAAACAGCAACATGGCAGCTCATAAACAGACAGCCTGGAAACATCCCATGGCCTGTATAATACTGATTGCAGATGAGGATCAGCCTATTCATGTTTCTGTTTCCATTCCCAGGGTTGGCGCTGGAGCATACGAACAGGTTGTGATCAAACGCTAAGGATTCTGTCTTGGAGAAAGTTAGTGTGTTGTGTGGAATAATCCTTGCAAGGGTCGCTCAGCTTCATTTCACTCATCAGAGACTGTTCTAGTGCTACAGATCTAGTGCTACACAATAACTGGACTTTATCCTGACTAAAAAAATCCAACTTCTGAATACTGCCTGCTAATTCTGCATCCTTTATCCTCCCTGGAAGCATTCCTGTTGTGTGAGTGACAAGTAAGCAATGTTATACTCTGTATACCGGAGGGAGTGACTGTGTTTATACTGTACATAAAACAAAGGAAAGTTGAGAGCAAGACAACCCTCCTGTGCTGGCAAATACAATCTCTACTTCTTCTTCTTTTATTTGGGTGATGGGAGTTGCTAATAGAAGTTAAGTATCACTATACAATATAATACTACCAGAATATACTTAATTCATGCCTTCTAAATAGATGACATTGCTATAAGAATAGAGCTGTGAGTGGGAAGCTCATGTAATACTTGCAGTTAAAAACCTATAGACATATCCACCAAATATCCCTGTTTAGTGACAAGAAATATCTGATATGTGTAAAACCCCAGGGCACTTGGATAGTAACCTTGTAGCAGAGAGCACTTCTGTGTCCAAAGATATCATAGCTTGAGTGCCATATGCAGCCTGTATCTATATACATATATACATATATATATATATACACATGTGTGAGTGTGATCATATATATATTCATTGGTGCTGCTTCCAGTAATACATTGGCTAAAGCAGCCTCCACTCACTGACATACAATAGACAAACACTCTCTAGCTGGGAGAAGGGCAGAAAAGGAAAATGCAGTGAAAACATTTGCACACAATCTTCATGTTTTCTTCATTTCTGAAAACCCTGTACCTAGAAAGCATATACATATTTAATGCATGCCGAGGGATTCATGAATATGTATTATCCGTTCAATACAGCAGGACGCGTGGAGCTTTGTTTAGACAAGAAGAAAAAAAGATCGCTCATTCACAGTCTATGTACAAAAGCAGAAAATACAAGAGAGGTATAATTTGTAGCCGATCAATACTTTTCATCTTTTGCTGGTCCTTTAATAACTGCGTTGCACGGGGATGATCTTCTCTATTCAGCAGGTCTTCCTGATAACTGTAACCAAAGCCTTGCAGTATGGAGCTCCACTGAAACAAAGCTGAAGGGATACTAATAAGGGGTGCTCTGCTGAAGTGGAGCAGATAGTGACAAGCATGGGGCTGCATGTTGTGTAGCAAACGACAGAGAGATGTCTAGTCTGAGGGAGGAATCCACACACCATACACCTCCCCATGCAACCTGTGCTGCTGATTCACTATAAGAGCAAGTATATTGGCAGTAGTTCAAAGGGCAGAGGCCAAAACAATTAAAATCGGTGCCATTCAGTTGTATGGCAGATACTCGCAAGCACAGAGGAACATGTAAAGCCGACTCCAGCGTTTCCAAGTAACAATTGTGAGTGCTCCATGCATGCAGCTCGCTGTCATACATGTCATGGGGGGTTTCACTGCTTTTGTCCCGTGGACAAAACCTTCATTTTGCAACTAGGGATGATAGTACCCCTTTACAGGCATACGTGTGTACTTATTACTAACATATATTACAACTGCAGTATCATGTAATAACACCAGCAACTGATTGTCCTAATGCAGCTGGTTGCTATGGGTTACTGCACTTGTGCGAGTTTGCATCCTACTAGTGGTAGCATCTCTTTAACTCAAGCAACTGGAACACATACTCATGCAATACACGAGCGGGTAACTTACCCTTAAACCCATACAGAGCACACAAGGAATAAACAAATGACTGTATGGACATCTGGGACCAAGAATGATTTATTCAGTGTTTTACTATATGCTCAAGTATCTGTATGCCTCCGTCTGGGCTGCTAGTGAATGCTGGGAGATGTAGTCCAAAGTCCAGCAGGAGCCGGGGAAAATATCTCAGATCTGATTATTTGCTTGCAGGACACTTCATTTGTTAAAGTTTACAGCCTGGTTATTATCAATAACTAAATGTACGAAGTTAAAGTGTTGGGCTGGTGCAGAACAAGGAGCCCATCTGTTTTATAAGTAAACCTTCCCACTTTCTTTCAGTGAATAGATTTAGCATTACATACACTTACTGGAAAAGCAAACGCTTATTTGTGGAGAAGAGTGGGAACCATTCGATGATGATGTCGTTTGTTCTGTAAAGTGATATTTTTATACTGTTTCTGATTTTAGTGTATTCGTTTATTTTATGGGCATTTAAAAGGACGGCCAGTGGTTGCATTGCATTTAATGGAAGTGTCTGACAGAAAGCTACAGCACTTTCCCCTCCATTCTGTCTGCCACATTCACTATATTGCTCTTATTTACTGGTGACCCCATTATAGAGGGCAAGGCCGGGCCAGTGACCCGCTCACACATTCATATTTAATTGGCCTGATTATCTCTTGCAGTGATTATTATTTTAACTGGGGATCTGCACTATTTCCCTTGGGATCTCTGCATAAATGGCCACCAGTAAGTGGCAGTTGAGTGTGGGTAAGGTATAAAGCAGAAATCATGGCATGTTGTATCTAGTAGTGCTGGGTCTGAAGCAACTGGTGCATTAGGACTTGTATTTGGCCATTTTTCCCTGTTCCTGTGGCACCAAATGGGAATTCAGGAGTCGTCATTTCTCATCCCAACCAACCGATAGGAACGGTACCAAAGGGAACAAACTTACTCTCCCTATAGAGTAGAATGGGGTCTGTTAAACACGGAGCATTTGTCTGGTGGCTTTATAGTAAGAATGAAGAGCCGTTCTACACAGCACTACTAGATATACCATAACTAGATGAATATGCTCTTTGTTTCCCCTTTCTGTTTGCATGCAAGCTTGCTGCCGACTGAAGTGATTCCATGAATAAACATGGAGAATGAACTTTACATTTTGCCCCTTGAGTATATTAACAGAAGTCTAATTTCTATACAGAATTTTTATATTGTAAAGTATTTGTAACTGTGATGTCTTCCTTTAAAATACTGAATAAAAGTCTTACCTTTAGTTCTGCTCAGTCGTCTCATGGCTTGCTTGTCTTTTATCTCATTCAGCTGATCTCATTCCTTATCTCAGGACAAGTACATTATCAGTACTGTAGTGGAAGGAAAACAAGAGGAAACACCACATCATTTTCATTGGGGACACAGGGGTGAATAGAATGGAGGGATGTTGAGTCTCCAATCCATCTTGGCTTTACTATTTATTGTTATCTATACTCTAGTCTAGGGGAACTCTATTCATCCTATGTGTGTGTCTTCTGACTCCCTTTGTGCAGGCAGTGTAGAACCTTAAAGGGCATGTAAAGGCAAAAAAAATAAAATCCCATTTTTACTTTCTTTAATGAAAAAGAAACTTATCTCCAATATACTTTAATTAAAAAATGTGTACCGTTTTTATAAGAAACCTGACTGTAGGCAGTGAAATTCTCCCTTCATTTACTGCTGTGGATAGGAATTGTCAGATGGTCCCTAACTGCTGAGCAGGGAAACAATCATACTTATGAACAGCAGGGGGAGCCCCCGCCTTACTTCCCAGCCATGCAGAACTCAAGCAGCTTTGTTTATGATGATCCCTTAGCAGCCCAGACCACACTGAGCATGTGCACGGTATTGGTCTTGCAAAGATGTTTAACAAAGTTACAAGATGGTGACCCCCTGTAGCCAACTTTGAAAGAATAAATTATTTGTTTGGTTAGACTTGTGGTGCAGTAAGTTCATGTTTATATTTAGTATACAAAATACAGCATTTCTAGCCTTATTCTATTTTAGACTTTACATGCCCTTTAAAGGAATTGTTCAGTATAAAAATATAAACTGGGTAAATAGATAGTCTGTGCAAAATAAAAAATGTTTCTAATATAGTTAGTTAGGCAAAAATGTAATGTATAAAGGCTGGAGTGACTGGATGTGTAACATAATAGCCAGAACACTACTTCCTGCTTTTCAGCTCTCTTGGTTTCCACTGATTGATTACCAGGCAGTAACCAATCAGTGACTTGGGGGGGGTGCACATGGGTCGTAACTGTTTGCTTGGAATATGAGGCTAAAATATGGCTACAGGTGGCCTTCAAAGGCACCCGATCAAAATTTTCCAGGCCAGTCTGATAGACGAGTCGACCAATATCCAAGTCTTCTGCTAATATTGGTCGGCTTGTCTCCCACCATACACGCACCGAATATGTGTATCTATGACCACCTTAAAGGAACAGTAACACCAAAAAATTTTAAGTAAAAAAAATCCCTTGTGGCCCCCTCCAATAATCCCTCTATCCAGCACAAAGTTGGATTTTTTAATGGTTTATTAGCATTTGCAAGACCAAGACTGTGCACATGCTCAGTGTGGTCTGGGCTGCTTAGGATCGTCATAAACAAAGCTGCTTGAGTTCTGCATGGCTGGGAAGTAAGGCGGGGGCTCCCCCTGCTGTTCATAAGTATGATTGTTTCCCTGCTCAGCAGTTAGGGACCATCTGACAATTCCTATCCACAGCAGTAAATGAAGGGAAAATTTCACTGCATACAGTCAGGTTTCTTATAAAAACGGTACACATTTTATAATTAAAGTACATTGGAGATAGGTTTCTTTTTCATTAAAGAAAGTAAAAATGGGATTTTATTTTTTTGCCTTTACATGCCCTTTAAAGGGGTGGTTCACCTTTTTCTTCTGATTCTTTGCAGTTTTCAAATGGGCGTCGCTGACCCCTTCTAAAAAACAAATGCTCTGTAAGGCTACACATTAATTGTTATAGCTACTTTTTATTACTCATCTTTCTATTCAGGCCCTCTACTATACATATTCCAGTCTCTTATTCAAATCCGTGCATGGTTGCTAGGGTAATTGGGACCCTAGCTACCAGATTGCTTAAAATGCAAATTGAAGGGCAGCTGAATAAAAAGCTAAATAACTCAAAACCTTAAATAATAAAAAATGAAAACCAATTGCAAATTGTCTCAGAATATCCCTCTCCACATCATACTAAAAGTTATCTGAAAGGTGAACCACCCCTTTAAAGGAGAATACAATACATAATCACTGGGGGGGGGGGGGGTGCTGCTGCTCTTGTTTGCTGAAAACTGCACCAGACAGGGGTATCTCTATAGAAGACATAAGCAAAAATTGTGAGTTTCCTTTCAAAAAGTCAACCAACAAAAGCATTTATTGGGACATAACAGATGTAAGATATAAGTAAGTGCCCCAACAGGCATGAAATGCATTAGGCTTTTATCTGGTATGTCCCAATAAAAGCTTTTGTTCTTTTAACTACTTTTGGTCAAGTTTTTGGTGGAAAAGCACAATATTTGCCGATGTCTCATGTACTTGTACCCATAGACTGGGGTGAACTGTGAGTATATCCTCTTTTTTTCACTAATATCTTTGCCTTTACTATTGAACCCTAATTCAGTGTGGTAGGGCTTATATTGGCTCTTTGCACCATTTTATCTTTTATTTCTATAGAAGTCGATCATCACTTCCTCCTCTTCTGTCTTCCCTTCATTCCGGTCCGGACAGGCACTTGTGCAGTAGAGTGGAAGTTAACCTTATACACAAAAAGCCGGCTTTGTACACTACTAATGTATCTGCCCAGAGACAAGATTGCAGTGGATGAGCTTCTACAGAAGTGCCCTTGGTGCCGTTTTCTACCAACAGGAGCACCAGCTCCCAGGGTATTATTCAAGCTCTTATAATCAATAGGGGTGCCTAACATTTGGTACCTCCCAGTGAGTTTAAAGAAGAACTAAACCCTAAAAATGGATATGGTAGCTAATGATGAGGTAGATACTTTTCATAAGATCTGGGACCTATGGATCCAATATAGAGGACTTGAAGTATAACATCTGTGTCCTAATACTGCCAAAATAATAGTTCCGACGACCTCTTTAGAAAGAACAGCCCAAAACTTTAATACTACTTTACATGTGTCACATCCACATCATGAATACCACCATGGATACCAATATACTGAGATGGTTCATCATTTTAGTTGAGATACTTTATTGATTCCTCCTTCTTTCTTCCTTTTCTTTCCTCTTTTTCTACCTTTACTGTCCCTTGATTTACTTCCTCATTCCTTGACACAGGAAGTTTCTCAAGGCAACAGATGTGTTAGTACAATGTTGATTTAATATGCTGGGACTGTGATGTACATCTTTAACAATATTGAGATTTGTCAGAAACTGTCATACTGCCAACTATTACTTTTTGATGCCTTCTTTTGCTTTCTGTATACTTTTGAAAACTGAATAAAGATTTAAAAAAAAAAAAAATTGGATATGGCTAAAAATACCATATTTTATATATTGCACCAGCCTAAAGTTTCAGCTTGTCAATAGCAGCAATGATCCAGGACTTCAAACTTGTCACAGGGGGTCACCATCTTGGAATGTGTCTGCGTCACTCACATGCTCAGTGGGCTCTGAGCAGCTAAGCTTAGGGGGGTCGTCGCAAATTATCAAGGAGGGAGGGAGGGAGGGAGGGGGAGGGGGAGGGAGAGAGAGAGAGAGAGAGAGAGAGAGAGAGAGAGAGAGAGAGAGAGAGAGAGAGAGAGAGAGAGAGAGAGAGAGAGAGAGAGAGAGAGAGAGAGAGAGAGAGAGAGAGAGAGAGAGAGAGAGAGAGAGAGAGAGAGAGAGAGAGAGAGAGAGAGAGAGAGAGAGAGAGAGAGAGAGAGAGAGAGAGAGAGAGAGAGAGAGAGAGAGAGAGAGAGAGAGAGAGAGATATATATATTGGCCTGTAATATAAACTGATGCTACAGGGCTGATTATATTCTGATAGTTGCACTGGTTTCCGAGCTGCCATGTAGTAATTAATTACTAATCAGCCTTATATTGTAAAAATTTCTTTTCTATGTGTACAGTATATTGTGAGTGTGTCCCTCAGCTCAGTAAGTGACAGCAGCACAAAGCATGTGCAGTGAATCAGCAGAAAAGAAGATGGGGAGCTACTGGGGCATCTTTGGAGATACATATCTTTACTGCTAAGGTTGTGGTTGCCTTGGGCTGGTACAGAAGTCCAAAACATAATGTACAATATTTCTAGCTACTTCTTTAGTTAAGCTTTAGTTCTCCTTTAAGTTCAGTTCTCCTGAACTACACCTGCTTCTATGCAGATTTTTACACTTCTTGGTCCTGTTGACTATTTCAAGGGACTTCACAGAGTGGGGAAAAATAATGGTGTAACACTCTGGCTTGTGCATTTTTAAAATTGATTCACCAGCGCTTATAATTAAGTTATAGTTAGGGAAACTAGAAAAGAGTGAATGACATCTTATGACAAATGTTATAAATTGTCCAAATACGCCCATAAGGGACCATGAGAGAAGAGTCGCTTGCACTGCTGCAGGATTTCATACGCCATTCGCTGGTTTGGGAGGATAAACAGAAGCTGCACCAGAAAAAGATTCCAAGCTTTGTACTTTATTGTACAAGATCAGCAGACACGACCATGTTTCCAGGACTATTTACATGAGGAGTATTTACACACTGGCGTAGTCGGCTGGCGGGGGAACATCTTTACAAGGAAATCATTTTCTAAGGGTTAAATACAAATGGTACAAATTCTGGGACATTTCTCATTCACACACTCACAATATTCTTGTTCATTAAAAACAGCATTATTGTAAAAACTAAAGAATATTTTTAAACAAGTAACAAAAAAAGTTGTTTATAAACTCTTCGTTATTGGTGTAGTTTGTATGGTCAGCTGGGCACCCCCAGGGTCTCCATCACCATCCGGATTGCTTTGAGGGGATCGACAATTTCTCTCATGTTGTCTTTTCTCAGGACCCAGTCAGGCTTAATTCTGCAAAGGAATACGAGTGTTACTGTTTGTGGAAGGAAAACCAAAACTACAAGTTCATGAAATGTCTATTGTGATGACCAAGAACAACAAATTAAGGTTCATAGTTGGAATGATCTTAAAGAAGAAGGAAAGGCTAAAATGAAGTAAGCTTTATCAGAAAGGTCTATATAAATACACCAGTAAACCCTCAAAGTAATGCTGAGTCCTCTGTCAAAAGAAACACAGCATTTCTTTCCTTCTATTGTGTACACATGGACTTCTGTATCAGACTTTCTGTTTTCAGCTTAAACCTCCAGGGCTAGGGCTTGAGCATGCTCAGTTTGCTCCTCTCTCTTCTCCCCTCCCTGATGTAATATGAGCCCAGAGCCATGAGAGACTCATGTAGGAAGTGATGTCACATCAAGCTAATATGGCAGCTGCTATCCTAAACAGAGAGAGCTTCTAGAGCTTTTCACTTAGGTATGGTAAAGCATTCTGCATAATAAATAGTGATATAGTTTGCACTATTGTTTCTAATCTATTGCCAATAAACTGCTTCTGCAGCTTTCCTTCTCCTTTAAATGGTCTTGTTTTCCTAATGGGCATGGGCAGCATACACAACCTATACACAACGTGTACACAACCTATACACAATGAGTACACAACCTATACACAATGAGTACACAACCTATACACAATGAGTACACAACCTATACACAACGTGTACACAACCTGCACAAAACCCCGGGTTGGTCTGAGCAAGTCATTAATGACGTTTTACACTTGGTTACATTATTATATTGTGTTTAATCCATGGATATTGGAAATGTTTGCTTGCAGATTCATGTTGCCATGCTGAATTAAACATTTTTCAGTGGTTAAAAGTTACAGTTTAAAGTTATTCTTGAATGTAGTTGCTATTAAAAAGCTCTGTGTGTGTGTGTTTACATTCTCTGCAGCCCTGGGTCTGATTCAAGAGAACAAAAACCTATAAACACACACTGCTCTCAATTGCAGATTTAGTGGAACCTCAATTTTACATTTACTTTTCCCCTCATTTTACACCTTTTTTTGGTCCCAATATATAAACCTTAAATGCATTCATTTCCCCAATTTTACATTTTCCTGGATTTTACATTATTTTTTTCTGGTCCCCCTCAAAAAGTTAAAATCAGGGTTCTACTGTATAGTTACCCAACTTTAAAACCACTATAAATGTGTCAAATGTATATAGACAAAGTTTACATTTTCCTTTATAATGCAAAAAGCAGATTTTGGGTGCAGAACCCCTTTGCATAGCCCACACAATCCACTTAAAGGAGAACTAAACCCAAAACCTGAATATGGCTAAAATGTCATTTTATATATTGAATTTATTGCACCAGCCTAAAGGTTCAGCATCTCTATAGCAGCAACGATCCAGGCCTTTCAATTGGCTACAGGAGTTTCCCATCTTGGATTTTGTTTAAAGTGTCATGCACATGCTCAGTGTTCTGAGACGTTAAGCTTAGGGGTTGTCACAAATCAAGCAGCAAATTAGGTTTATCATACAAGCATAAGCTTTAGTTCTCCTTTAATATTAAAGTGTGTAGAAGTGTCAAGCAGCACATGGAGGTTTGCCTACAGAAAATGAAATAAAAACAAAGTACAGACCAATTGCCTCCAAGGCAACAGTTAGTGACCTGGAGATACCAATTCTTCAGTGAAAGTAAAACAATAGGATAACGTTTCATACAATAAAAATACATCTCATATTAAAAATGTAGGGGAGAATATTGCAGCTCTAATATCTGACTGTAGGCTACACTGTTGCTTTAAGCCTTTGGCATAGATTTTACCTGGACACAACTCTGGTGCGCACGGGTGTGGCTTGAATAGACATATTGGAATCAGTGGACATGCGCTGCCTACAAATACTCCTCTCTGCATCCATCTTGTGCTTTCGACAAGTCAACTTGTAAATGCTGCGGATTCGCTCCATAGCTTTTGGAATAGTGCGGATTTCCTACAGAGAACAGCAAATATGGTCAGTGTACAATGGGCTAGAATGTAAAGATACAGCTATGGGATCCCTTATTCAATATATAAATGATTTTTAGCAGTCTTAATGTACAGTGATCCAATTTACGGCACGATTCCTTATCCAGAAAACACCAGATCCCTGAGCATTCTAGAAAACAGATCCCATACCTGTATTAAATTCAAATACAGGTATAGGATCTGTTACGCAGAAACCCGTTATCCAGAAAACTCACGGGAAGGCCATCTCCCCTAGACTCAATTTTTCCAAACTAAAGGTGGCCATACACGGGCAGATAAAGCTACTGATATCAGTCGTTTGGACCGATTTGACAGCTTATCTGCCCGTGTATGGGGGCTTCCGACGGGTCTTCCCGATCGATATCTGGCCATGATATCCATCGGGAAGGTTTGATTTTTAACCGATCGACCCGTCAGAGCCCCTTGGCGCATCGTAATTCGATCATTCGGCCATACGTTCGAATTACCCCCAATATAGCCATGCTGTTAGTGGCATATCGGGAAAGATCCGCTCGTTTGACAATGTCGCCAAACGAGCGGATCTTTGAGTCTATGGCCACCTTGAGATATAATATTCTTACCGGAGGCAAAAACAATCCTATTGGGTTTATTTGATGTTTAAATTATTTTTTTTTTTTTAGCAGACTTAAGGCATGGAGATCTGAAGTCAAATGGAATGAAATACGTACATACACAGGTAAAAATCGTAGTTCATAATAATAGAAAAGAAAGCCCATCTGCATGGAAGCCACTGCTCGGGGGAGTTAGAGAGAGTACAGAGCTACAGTTACACAATACTACCAGCCAATACCCAGGGGTTATTTGTATGTGGTTACTTACCTTAGCCCTCTGAGAATTAAGAGCAAAAATGGCCATTAGACAACAGGTCTTGGTAAAAATGCTGCCTCCCTTGTCGGATACTTTATCCCCAGCTTTCTCTCGGAATATCTGCATTAGATCCAGCAGGATATCCACTGAGTTCTCCACTTCATATACAGCTTGCACAGTTCGCTCATACTGCAAGCACACATAGAAGAAAACAGAGGCAATGTTAATTAGGAAGCTGAAAAATATCGAGAACATTTGGTTTTCCTATCAGAAAGGAAAAATTCAGGTTTAACATGTCCTGATCATTTTCACAAGAGATGTAAGTGCCAGAAAGCCCCTTATACTATCGTTACTACAGCCCTGTGTTGCTTTTCGGTCTAGGAATGCTAAACCCATTCAGTAATGGCTGCTGGAGCAATCATGCTGGGCCTGTAAGAGGTAAAGACCCAAAAGATAATCAGGGGTGGGGCAAAGTAGCCTTTTCATTTTATTTTATTCCCATAAAAACCTGAAACTGGTTGCACAGAATCCGTGCTGCCACCTTCATTTAGATTTCTCAGTGATAAGTATAGTCTCAGCGCAGCACATCCAGCCTGGGTACTAATAGAGCAAAGCATTGCAGAATATAAACGGTTACTAAGTTCAGTACTAATAATGGGTTACCTTGGAGAGGTTGAGTAGGACCATGACGGACAGTTTGATGGCCTCCATGCAGGGAATGCTTCGATTACAGCTGCGTATCAGAACAAATATGGTTTTCACAGCTCCACTCTGAGCCATATTCTCACAGCACACAGCCGACAGCCTGGTGGCAACTTCTGCAAGTGAACAAAACAAATGTGTGTGTTTATCTACCATTTATCAAATCCAACTAGAAAGAAACCAGCACTTAAGAGTCTCTCATTAAGCAGACATCTTACAACATGTATACGTGTGTACAACAGAAAATGCATCATAAATCAAAACGAGTCAAGCTTCTTCTTAAGGAAAATCATCTAAATAAAATCTAAATAAAAGCATCAGTAACTTCTTCCAGGCTGTAGACAAGTTTACTCCAAAATAACAATTGCAGCTGGAGGATCAGACTGGATGTGGCCCTCAAAGGACTTTTTAATGGTGCCCAAATGCCACATGGTAACGTTAATAGCACCCAGGTTGCATTTCAGCTTGCTGCAGCGCTTACAGTCAAGTCGTTGGGGGGCAGTTGCTAGTTAAAAAAGAGAGAGCTCCTAGCACCCAGTAAGTATTAAAACTAGTAGCTAAACTGATATATTGGAGAAAATGACCCATACAACAACTTTTGTGTTATTTAATCACTACAAAGCGCACAATTCTACTTCTCATGGGCATGGTTTATTTTCCGGTGCTAATATAGTGCTACATCTTAAGGGGGCTGTTCAGCTCTTTTTTTTTTTTTTCAGTTTAGTTGTTTTCAGATTATTCACCATATATTTTTTTCAGTTCTCCATTTTTTACTTTATACTGTTTTTCCAAAATTGAAGTTTATGTCTCTGGTGTTTAATGTCTCTATTGTCTGGCAGCTCAGTAATTCAGGTGCAGATTCTGAACCGTTAAAATTTGCTACATTGATACATTTCTCAGCAGCATCTGTGGAATATTAACAACTACTGTATCACTTCTAACAGCTGCCTTTAATGAAACTCAGGGATTCTGCTCAACAGGGACAAAGATAAGAAATGTATTAACAGTATTAACTGTAACAGTTACAGAGTCAGCGACCCCCCCTCCCAGAGCTGGTTGAGAAAGACAGAAGGTGAAAAAATTTAATTTTATACTTCAATATTAGAAAAAAAAACTGTCACAAATAGAAATTAACTGTAAAAAGTGCATTTCTGGTGAACTATGTGAAACAAACTGAACTGAAAAGTGTTGGAAGGTGAACTCCTCCTTTAAAGGACATTAATAAAGTGAAACTTTGATTTTAATGTTACACTATGGGGGGGGGCATGTGCATTTTTTATTTGTGGTCCCACCAATTTATAATACATTTCAATGGGTGCATTTACCAGATTTTAAGTAATGTTTTCCTGGATTTTACATAAAAATGTTGTCCTAATGTTCCCAAAAACAACCTTTTTTCTCTCTATGAATTTTATTATTTGTGAAATAAAGAGGTTTAAAATATTAACCAGATGTATAATTTGCTATGGTTCTGCCTGTAAATGGTTAATTCCAAGTAGTCTGTCTCTCATACAGTCCTGCACCAATCACTTATTGCTTTAGGTTGTGCACAAGCCCCTCCCATAGTGTAACATTAACACAGTAAAATTCTTAACCCTTTTTATTAACACAGTAAATATTCTCTCTCAAAGTAAAACTGACTTCTGAGCTTATATCCTTACAGAACTTGAAGAATAAGTTACTTTAACACATTTCCCTGATTTTACATATTCTTTTCCTAGTCCCCTAATAAACATAAAATGGGGATTCTACTGTATATAAAAAAATTTGCATTTATTCTTGAAACTAAAAAAAACAAAACAAAAACAGCTTCTATTCATATCAGTGACACTGGGGGTTATCAGGTGTCTGAAATATGATGGAGAACACTACATGTAACACAGGCCTCATCGTCATTCCCTTCTATCAACACAGCAGCAGTTTTATCATTACTCTACAGCAGGGATCCCCAACCTTTTTCACCCATGAGCAACATTCGGGTGTAAAAAGAGTTGGGGAGCAACACAAGCATAAAAAATGTTCCTGGATGGAGCCAAGTAAGCACTGTGATTGGCTTTTGGTAGCCCATATGTGGACTAGCAGTCTACAGGAGACTCTGTTTACCATTACACCTGGTTTTTATACAACCAAATCTTGCCTCCAAGCCTGGAATTCAAAAATAAGCACCTGCTTTGAGGCCACTGAGAGCAACACCCAGGGGTTTGGGGAGCAACATGTTGCTCACGAGCTACTGGTTGGGGATCACTGCTCTACAGTGAAGATTCTCTCTTTTCAATAAAGAGGACAGATCACATTGTGTGCTTTAGGCCTGGGTTGCTTTGCTTTTTGGTATACTGTCATTGGTAGGCACATACTCTTTGTTATGGAAATCTCACAAATGGTTTACAAAGATTATGTGACTACCAATGACAGTTAAGCAAAAAGCAAAGCAACCCAGGTCTAATAGAATCACCATAAGGAAACCAGAGACAAGTTGCTAACCGAGATGCTGCAGAGCTGCAATGATGAATGAAAGTTGTTTGAAAGACAAGAGATAGTCGAGTGCGACCACTGTCCGGTTGCAGAGTTTATTCTCCTCTTTAACATCCTGGCTGACTCTTTGCAAGCGATTCCGTAATACTTGTACCGCCTTTGTGTCCTGAGCCTTCCTGCAGCTGTAGCCCCTCCACAGAGCCTGCCAAAGCATAGGAGAGAATATTGGAGATTTAGTCAAACACAAGAATATGGATATACAGCTCGAGTACAAGTTGCATGATGTATAACATATCTAGATATATATCTATAGGGACAGGACAAAATATTCAAAGTTTACATATACAAAATAGACGTCCTGCAGAAAGGCCAGAGTGGCAAAGAAAGAGGGGAAGAATTGGGTCATAAAGGTTCTCAGTACTATGTGTAAGAATGTGTAGTATACAACTAAAGGGAATGTTATGCAGCAACAACCACATAATACAGGGAGGGAATAACATTAGCAACTTTCAATAATGCGGCTATATATAAACAGTGCAGCTGGAGCTCCCATCATACACGGTCTGCCTCTTGCCCATTTATAAACGGGCAGATTTCTACACATTTACAGAACAGATTCATGTGAACATGAATCCTGCAACCTGCACTGCAATTTCACTGTACAGTCTCCCCTCCCCTATTCCATATAATTAACACAGGAGCTGATTCTAAAGTTCAGAAGTTGTTAAAAAAATACCTACTCTGTACATGTGGTAGTGAAGTGTTCGACCAGCTAGCTCTATACTTTGTGGTGCTTTCTATTTGCTTTCTCGGTCACTGTATGATTGGTATAAAATATATCAAATCTCTTCCAGTCAGTCCAATTATATTTTGAGCTTGTTCTGTTTACCTGAAATTTGACAATTCCACTGACCACTCTGGCTTGATGTCTGCGTTGCAGGAATTCTCTTACACCTCTTTGGATCCGACAGGCCGCATTGTTTCTGCGCTGTAACCAAGCACGAATTGCATGTTGCAGAGTTACTACCTTTTGGTGGTAGAGGAGATCTGCTTTTCTGTTTCTGCTTTGCAGTTTAGCTCGGTACCATCTCTGTAACAGTAAAATGTGGACACTTGTTATAAATTCCCATTCCATGAATGAGCAGAAGACAGAGCAACCATGGAGATAGGCGATGGAAATACTACAGAGATCTGGCAAGGAATGGAAATGTTACAGTGATGGGGAGGGGAGCTGGAAAGAATACACTTATGTCTGAATGAGCAGGAAAAAAAAGTCTATGGGTTTGGCCAAGGTCCTTTCACATACTAGTAGGATAACATTCTATTTAAAATATTAATACCAACACAATCCTGTTAGTTCATGTGACATGAACTTGATGATACTTGAAAACTTGACTTAGGAACCGATTAAAACTCTGCATAATGAAAGTCCTCTGCAAATTAAACATGAAACCCAAATTCCATTTTTTAATTAAAACATCCATACCGGCTGGAAAGTTGTTTAAATATAATTTAAATTGTCATATATTGCCTGAAGCATAGAGGTGGGACAGGCAATTATTCACTTTCCATTCAGCATTTAATAGAGGTCACTGCTCTCCTTACATTCTCCTTCCCTCCTCACACTCTATAATCATATAGGGCACTGTGCGTGGGCATTAGATCCCCCATTCTGGTGCACACACAAGATTTTATTATTTATATTTATATAAATGGTGCCCCTTTGCTTGAATTGTAAATTGCAAGATTGAAGGAAACAGAATTTAAACACTATATGGTGTAAATTAAGTTTATTCTGCTCAACTAACATGATAGCAAAGGATTAGGAAGTATTTCTTAGGGCGACAGGTCCCTTTTAATGTAGCCAGATGCCACTGTATGTGCCAGAGCCACATGGGGGAATTAGTAAGTAAGTAAATAAGTAAGGACTGATTGCAAGATTAGTCGATTTTTCTCTGTTGAGCCCTTACAGCAGTCCTCCACCCAAAACTGCATAGATGCTCATGAATGTCTGAGTATAAGATAACAGTAAACTTTATCTAGTAAAAATTGTGAGTTTGCTCCAGAAGCATTAACATAAAAAAAAAAATGTCTTTTTAGTAGTCAAAACCACTGCAAATGTTTCACTAATCTTAAAACAGAGTGTTGGGAAATCAGCATTACATTTTAATTTAATATGTAAATAACAGGTTTGGTGTGGAAAAAGTAGAAAAAACATGCAGAATATCTGTCATTACCTGTATGAAGATGACTTTGCGAATGTGTTTTCCTGCATGTTTAAGAGCAAGGTGAGCTTTAAATCGCCTCTGAATTTTTATAGCACAGAGATGAAGGTGCAAAGTATAAGCGATTCTCATGAGATGACGTCTTCGATTCTGTACAGAAATCTAACAAGTTGAAGCAATGTTTACTTTGAGAAAGGCTGGTGTAACAGCAGAAATTTGGGCTTTGCATTAAATTAACATTTTTTAATGATATAGACAGAATTCCTTTAATATATGCAGATATTTTAATCTATATTACGGTAAGTCAAAAGCAAAACATTTTACTTTGTCCCTATTTTCATCACCATCATCAACTGTTTTGTAATAGAGGAGCAGTTGTAATATAGTGATCTAAATAAATACACACCCAAAAGTTTCAGGTCATATGATTTGTTCTGGCACGGTTGTACATAAAGGGAAAGAGCTACACACCACAGAATTAATGTAAACGTATAAATTAAAATGGTTTTTTAAAGTAAATAAAAATACAAAGTTATGCAAATATAGGTTTACACTTTTGATTAAGAAAAAAGCAACATTTATTTAATGCGCATCACCTCTTTTCGGACCAGCCAGCCCCTTGCACAGGCTTGGAGATTGAGCACAGCATTCCTAGTCTGCATGTAGCGAATCCTCTCACATCTTCCTGTTCTTAAAGCTCGGAAGTGCTTCTGAATGGTCAGCGCAGCCTGTTTTAGTCTGACAAAGTTGTTACGAATCTTGAAGGCACGATATGCTGCTTGTATGACTGTTGCGGCTTTCTGCTCCTAAAAACCAGTGACAAAAATAAAATAAAACGCTAGTCGCTTTTATAAACACATATTATGGCTACTACTTTTTAAAACAAACATTCTTGTAAATTAAGGGTTACCTATGTTTTATGCTTTTGTAAGCAATTGTTACTTGAAGTTCCCAAAGACTGTTTTGCCAGCCTGTCACTTCTCCTCCTATCAGAGGTTCTAACACTTAGGGGCACATTTACGAAGGGTCGAAGTGAATTCAAAGTGAATATTCGAATTTCAAAGTAATTTTGGGTACTTCGACCATCGAATAGGCCAAATTCGAATTTGATTCAAAGTGAAAATGCTTCGACTATTCGACCATTCTATAATCAAAATACTGTGACTATTCGACCATTCTATAATCAAAATACGGTCTCTTTAAAAAAAACTTTGACACTTCGTCATCTTAAACCTGCTGAATTGCTATGTTAGCCTATGGGGACCTCCTACAACCTATAGCCAACATTTGGCTACGTTTTTAGAAGTCTAAGTTAAATCGAATAAATCGTTCAAATCGAAGTACGATCTTAAAAATCCTACGAATTCAACTTCGAATTAGCCTATTCAAGGTCAAATTTAGAAGTTTTTTGCACTTCGAAATTCGACCCTTGATAAATCTGCCCCTAAGACTACTGCAGCACAAGTATGGTAGTGCCCTCACGGAGGAACATGGGGGGATCAGAGAGGAGGTAATGTAAAAGCATCGGGTGGCACTTTTTGGCAAAAACTGCAAATAAAGAAAAGTTAAAAAATATATACACACATTTCTGGTGTATCTCTTAAAAAAAATTAAAAAAATAAGGACTACGGCATGCATGACTAGTCACGCTTATCCCACCTCCACCAACTAAAAAGTGTGAACAAGATTCATCGGCCATAGTCCTAAATAAACTACTGAAGCTTTTCAGTCTCAGTGGTGACTTACACAAGGCTGAAACTGCAAATCGGCCGTAACACCTTCATAGAAGTACAGAGAAATGAACGATTATTTCCAACAAAGAGAAAAATATAAATATATAGTATATCGAGTGGTCCTTAAATTGTCACAGAAAACGCAAAAGAACCCTAATGAAAAATGCAATTTATGTGACATTTTTCAGTTGTGTGTCAGACCTGTAGAGTAATGGCAGTCACCTGGAGTATCTGGAGGTGCAGCGCTTTCTGGAAGCAGTGTGCACGGTATCTTTGTTGTAGAAGTAAGGCAGCGGATTTATATCGCAAAAACATTCTTCTCTGAATGTAGCCACGCCACTGGGCCTGCCAGACATAAAACAAACAACAAATGTCAGTATAACAGCCTAACAGTTGTTCTTATGGCACTGGGTTGCACTTTTACTTTATACAAATCACTCTCTCATATAAGACAGATCTATATAGCCCGGGCGTGCGTGCTATGTGTGCACATTTGTATTCAGCACCCTGCTCCCCAAGCCACAGGAGCCCCAGAAATAAGCAAGGGGCGTTCATAAAAATGGAGTATTATATTATCTGCATAAATAACGAATGGTGAGCTTATGAGGTTTATGGTGATCATACATTGAGGCAGATTTATCAAAGTGTAAAATTAGAGCCTTCCACAGGAAAACTCACCCACTTTCTATTCATTCCTATGTGATTATGTGATTTGGAGAAGTGAATTTGAGAATGGGTGAAAGTTACACCTTTTGATAAAAACGCTTCTAAAAATCCCATAGGAGTGAAAAGAAAATGGGTATGTTTTTTGTAGTAGGCTCCAATTTCACACTTTGATAAATCTATTAGGCATGGCCTTGTTTTTTTGTAGGATAGAAAAGGTCCAAATAAAAACCCTACCTTACGAGACTAGGTTATGGGACCCAAACCCAAAATAACTCGTCTATGAAAACACTGGTAACCCTCGGAAATCTCCTCAAAAAAGCTAGGGCCAAATGGAAGATAAACATCTCCTCCTTGGATGAAGACCTGTGGGAGGATGCCACAGCAGACCTCAATAATTCTCTAATCTTCACCAGAGACAAAATGGTGCAATTTAGGATTATTCATACTACTGGGAGTCCTAACCCCGGAGTTCTGCTTGCTGGGTCTGGTAGATGACCGAGCCCCTCACATTAAAACTAGAACACTTCTAAGAACTCTACTTTTCTATGGTAAAAAGCTAATCACAACTGAAGAAGGAGAAGGAAAGGTTAAAACGAAGTATATCTGCCATACTACTGCTATGTTCTTTTTTTTTCTTTTTATTTCCTTATATTCTTGTTTTGTACAAATGCATAAATAAAATCAGAAAAAAAGAAAGCACTCACCTGAATTTTTATAGCAGCATTTTCCATGCTACTGAACTGTCTTCCATCTGTCTCCAAGTCAATGCGAGTTTCATTCTCCAGGTCAGCTTCCTTCTGAGATTTCATAGTAAAAGGGGCTTTAGAGCAACAATGCAAGACCAGTGCAGACTCTCGCTGTATCTCATATGCGTGCCTTATCCTTTGCATTCTGTAATTGGACTGCAACACAATTGCAGCTGCTCTGAGCCTCAGAAATCTTCTGCGATGGGGAGTCATGACAAGGAATGACTGTACTTTTCTTGCAGCTTGCTCTTTTTTTGCCACCTTCCGAGCAAGCATTCCTCTGAAAGCAGACTGAATCGTAATAGCAGAACTTCTTATGGATAAATAGTGTGCTCTTTGAAGTCGAGTGAGGCAGCAAGTCCTGTACCATTGCTGTATGAGACAAGCAGATACATTCATTACTTTTAGTATCTTTCTGGTTCTGTAGCCTCTGAATGCTGCTTGAATAACTACAGCTGCTTCCTTCATTTTAACAAACTCTCTCCTAAATGTGTGCATTTTCCATTCAGCCTGGATCATTACAGCAGAGTCCATTTCGGTTTCTTCTGCAGCTTTTCTGGCAAGGAATGCCGGCTGTATGGTCTTTACAGCTATTCTGACAGTGGCATACTGCTTTACAGCATCTGCTTTTGCACGGTTTGCTTTAAATCTAATCTGTGTAGTTCTCACAGCTTGTTGTAAGGCAAGGTAGTACTTTTTCTGCCTGTGCATTCGATAACAAGCCTGCACTACTGTTGCGGCTTTATGCATGTCTCTCAGCGTTTTGCGGCCTCTCTTTCCTCTGTACAGGGCCTGAACCATAATAGCTGCTTTACAAACCTTTAAATATTGCATCCGCTCAAGCTTTGCACTTCTGTATCTCCTGTAATATCTCTGGATTACAACAGCTGCTTGTTTATTGGCTAGATAGGAAATGTGCAGCTTGTGCATCCTAAACAGAGACTGAATTTGTGTTGCGGCTCTGTGTCGGAGTTTCAGTTTCTCTCTTTCTTTAAAGCCTCGGTAGGCTGCCTGAATACACACAACTGCATTATGGTAAGCAAGGAACTTCTGGCGTTCAGCTTTGCCCGAAACCAAAGCTCGGTACTGACTAAGCTCCAAATAGCTTTTTCTTTCCATGAATGACTTAAATGCCCTTTGCATAGTGGCAGCTGCTTGATGCTTTTGCTGGTTCAACATTCTAGATTTCATCCCCCGAAACCCAGCCTGTATTACAGTTGCAGCTTTTCTAGTCTTTTGATATGAATGGAAATAATGATCTCTAGCCATCTTTGCTCTGTATCTTTGCTGTATAGTACAGACAGCCTGCAAATATATTGTGAAATATTTCCTTTGCCTGTACATTCTGTAGAAAGATTGGATGCAGGTTGCAGCAGTGTGCATTGCTTTCATGTTCTTGCGGACCAGCATTCCTCGGCACGCAGCTTGGATCAATATCGTTGCTTTACGAAGTTGAAGAAATTCAGCACGTGCTTGCCTGCTTGTTGCCACAGACCTATACCAAGTCTGGATACGGCTTGCAGACAACTGCATATTTTTATATAGGACTCTCCTCCTGTACATCTTATAGGCAGACTGGATTCTTGTAGCCATTCTGTGCTGGAACTCTAGTTCTTTTCTTACTTTAAACCCTCTATAACAAGACTGGATGCAGAGAACTGCCTTTTTTATCAAATGGTACTGTAATATTGCAAAGTCCCGCAGGTTGTTTGCTCTAAACCTTTGCTGAACAACATGCACAGCCCACTTAATTTTAATATATTGGCTTTTACACTGGTGCATTCTAAATGTGGCTTGGATTTTGGAGGCAGCTTTGTGCACGATTGTGCATGTCATTTTTTTCCGGTCCTTCATCCCACGGAAGTTTGCTTGAATAGTGATTGCAGCCTGTCGCTGCTTCAGATACTGTTTCCTTTCAGACTTGCCTATAGTATTTGCCTTGTACTTTTGTTGTAGAACAATTGCTGCATGCTTTAAGGTGCGATAGGAATCCTTGGCTTTGTGCATTCTAAAGGCAGCTTGAATGATTGTGGCAGAGTAGTGCATGCGATTCATTTTCTCTCTTACTTTCCAGCCTCTGAAAGCAGCTTGTAATACAACTACAGCAGTCTTAAGTTTAAGATACTCTTGCCTTATTTGCTCAGCATGAACTTTCATTCTGAAACTTTGCTGAGTTAATATAACAGCATTCCTAAGTTGGACAAATCTTCTTCTTTCCAAAAAGCACTTATATTGTCTTTGTATGATGGCACCTGCCATGTGTTTGGCCTTGAGATCCCTTCTCACTTTCATGCCTCGGAAGGCCGACTGGATACACAGAGCAGCATTTCTCATGGCTATGTACTTATGAGCGTGTCTATCCCGTTCTTTAGAAGCCCGATATCGTAACTGCACCACTTTGGCTGCTTCTCTAAGCTCTCTGTAGCAATGACGCTGCCTGATCATTCGATATTGTGACTGGATTACGGTTGCTGCCTTATCTATTTCTTTAATGGTTTTCCGGACCTTTCTACCTCTCCAAGCTGCTTGCAGTGTGCAGGTTGCTTTGTGCAGCTCCAGGTATTGCTTTCGTACCTTTCTTCCAGTTAATAAAGCTCTGTAATTCCTCTGGACTACAACAGCTGATTGATGCATCCTCCATATTCTTTTTTGCACCAATGCACTTCGGAAAGCAGACTGCAACACAATTGCAGATTTCCTCACATTAATATACTTGGCTCTCTGTAGCCTACCACATGAAAACGCACGATAATGTCTCTGAATGGTAATTGTGACAGTTGTGAGCAGATTGTATCGTTTCTGACATATGAATGAGCGGAAGGCTGCCTGGATAGTGGTGGCAGCGTTATGTAAATTTTGCATTTGTCTCCTGACCTTCCATCCTCTATAGGCAGATTGCAAGACCATAGCAGATTTCTTCAGACTCAAATAAAGGTATCGCTGAGATTGTCCCAATTTATGGGCTCTGTAAAACCGCTGAATTAGCAGCGAAGCCTGTCTCATTGCTCTATATTTTATCTGACAGACATGCATTCTGTAATAGGACTGTATCAGAGCAGCAGAATTGTGCTGTCTCTCTAGATCTTTTCTCACAGTCCTACCTCTCCAAGCAGCTTGCAGTGAGCAGGTTGCTTTGTGCAGCTCCAGGTATTGCTTTCGTACCTTTCTTCCAGTTAATAAAGCTCTGTAATTCCTCTGGACTACAACAGCTGATTGATGCATCCTCAGTATGCTTTTTCTCACCAATGCACTTCGGAAAGCAGACTGCAACACAATTGCAGATTTCCTCACATTAATATACTTGGTTCTCTGTAGCCTACCACGTGAAAATGCACGATAATGTCTCTGTATGGTAATTGTGGCAGTTGTGAGCACATTGTATCGTTTCTGACATATGAATGAGCGGAAGGCTGCCTGGATAGTGGTGGCAGCGTTATGTAAATTTTGCATTTGTCTCCTGACCTTCCATCCTCTATAGGCAGATTGCAAGACAGTAGCAGATTTCTTCAGACTTAAATAAAGGTATCGCTGAGATTGTCCTAATTTATGGGCTCTGTAAAACTGCTGAATTAGCAGCGAAGCCTGTTTCATAGCTCTATATTTTATCTGACAGACATGCATTCTGTAATAGGACTGTATAAGAGCAGCAGACTTGTGCTGCCTCTCTATATCTTTTCTCACAGTCCTACCTCTCCAAGCAGCTTGCAGTGAGCAGGTTGCTTTGTGCAGCTCCAGGTATTGCTTTCGTACCTTTCTTCCAGTTAATAAAGCTCTGTAATTCCTCTGGACTACAACAGCTGACTGATGCATCCTCAGTATGCTTTTTCTCACCAATGCACTTCGGAAAGCAGACTGCAACACAATTACAGATTTCCTCACATTAATATACTTGGTTCTCTGTAGCCTACCACGTGAAAATGCACGATAATGTCTCTGTATGGTAATTGTGGCAGTTGTGAGCACATTGTATCGTTTCTGACATATGAATGAGCGGAAGGCTGCCTGGATAGTGGTGGCAGCGTTATGTAAATTTTGCATTTGTCTCCTGACCTTCCATCCTCTATAGGCAGATTGCAAGACAGTAGCAGATTTCTTCAGACTTAAATAAAGGTATCGCTGAGATTGCCCTAATTTATGGGCTCTGTACAACCGCTGAATTAGCAGCGAAGCCTGTTTCATAGCTCTATATTTTATCTGACAGACATGCATTCTGTAATAGGACTGTATAAGAGCAGCAGACTTGTGCTGTCTCTCTAGATCTTTTCTCACAGTCCTTCCCCTCCACAAAGCCTGTATTTTTTTGACACCAATACACAGTTCAAGATATCTTTTTCGCTCTCGCCTGCTAGCAAGCACAGCCCTGTAGCGCTGCTGTATGTTAAGTGCAGCTTTCGTCATTGTTCTTATTTTTTTCTGAGCAGCATATCTCCTGAATGCAGACTGAACACAAACTGCTGCTGTGTTCCACACCTTCACCTGTTTTCTAGTGACCCAACCACGGTAGGCAGATTGTATAGTCACAATCGCTCTTTGGCTACATAAGAATCTCTCTCTCTCTTTTCTTCCAGCGGTCTTACACCTGTACCACCTCTGTATTGTCACTACAGACTGTTTAATTCTCAGATAGTTGCCCCTGATTCTGCATGATCTGAAAGCAGTCTGTATGCGTATTGCTGCAAATCTCTGAATCATAATTGATTTGCGCAAGGTGTACCCTCTATAGGCAGCTTGCAGTATTATAGCAGAGTGTTTTATTAACAAAAAATTTGCTCGTTGGTGAACTTGCATCTTGTGAGCCCGATAATGCTCTTGTATAATAATAGCAGCTCTGTATATCAATAGGTACTGCTTCTTCTGTCTCCACATTCTGTATTGAGCCTGCAAGACTGTTGCAGCTTTATGCCATGACTGGATTTCTTTTCTCACAAAATTTCCCCGCACAGCAGCCTGCACTTTAACACAAGCCATCTGCAATTTAATATAGGTGTCTTGTTGTTTTTGCATTTGTTTCTTTGCACGGAATTTCTGCTGGACAAACAGTGTTGCCTTTCTTAGAGCACAATAACGTACTCTCCTCTGTCTCATTCTAAAAGCAGACTGAATCTTTATAGAAGCTGCCTTCATTTCTACAAACTTTCTTCTTGTGACATATGAACGGTAGAGTGCTTGGATTTTGACTGCACTTTTTACTTGTAAGTTGGCTTTCCTGGCCTGCATTCTTCTGAAAGCAGACTGAATTACAGTAGCTGCGTTGCGCTTTTGCTTAAACCTATGGACAGCCAGTTTGGTTGCCCTGTGGGATCTGTAGTAGGACTGAATCACACAAGCAGCACTTTTAATGCCCTTAAACTGCTTCTCCTGCTGATATTTTCTGACATTTGACTGCAATAGAACAACAAGTTGCTTCATATGAGTATACATCTTCTTTTGCTGCCTCATTCTCCAATAAGACTGCAGAATGCAAGCAGCTTTTATCCTGTGGTAAAGCTGTCTAACTCTCATACCTCTGTAGTGTGCCTGAATACAGACTGCTGCAGAGCGCATTTCCAAAAACGTCTTCCTGTCCAATCTTCCTTGTTTGAATGCTCTGTAGTATTGCTGCAGTGTTAATACATTTTTCCTCTGAATTAAAAAGGCTTTCCGATCCCTCTTGCACCTGAACCAAGACTGGATCCTTATTATTTTACACTTGGTATCAAGGAATTTCTGCCTTTCCCTGTGCATACGGTACACAGACTGAATTTTGACAGCAGCTATGTTCTGGGCTATCAGCTTACATGCCTTCCACCTTCTATAACATTTTTGAATTATTAAAACTGCTTCTGTGTGCCTTTTTTGTTTTTCGCTTTTCCATTTCTTAAAAGCATGTTGGATGATGATAATAGAAGATTTCATATGGAGATATTTCTGCCGCTCCTTTTTACCCAACAACCAGGAGTGCATGTGGCTTTGCAATGTTAATGTAGCCCACTGAATCCGCTTATATGATGACTCCGCTCTCTTAGCCCTTACTCTTGCTTGCATGCGAATAACATAGTGCCGTAGAAAAATGAATCTTCTCTGGGCTGAATATCCTCTCCAAAATCTCTGTAGGGGAAAAAAAATGCAAATCCATTAGTGAAAATTGCGATAGGTGGCGGTATTTGTTAAATAAAACAGTATACAAAAAAACTCTGCATATCAATGTTTTCAATCACTAGTTATCAAAGGGACAGAACAATTCAGATTAAGCCAAAATATCCCCCCTTTTCAAAATGAGCAGTCCTTATCTTTAAAGAATAGCATCTGCAGCTTAGGGTTTGTTTATACAGAGCTTATTAATTCACTTTAAACAAATGAACTTCATTGCACAGGGAAAGTTGTTCCAAGTAAAACATCTTTAACACAAGTTTCTGCTTTCATGTTTAGCAAAGGAGTATATAAGAGAATACTGCGCCTTTAACAGACACACACACACATCTCCAACCTCACTTGTATAGTGTACCCCAGGACACAGTCTAAATGCAGTAAAAAAAAAAGAAACTAAATATAACATACTGCCACATTATGCCAAGAATAAAAGTTTTTGGATAACACTCAAGACTGAGCTTCCTAAGAGTGGAGACACCAAATAGAACTATCTATATAGAGCCCAAATAGAATACTAAAGTAAAAGCTAAGTACCTGAATGATTACAGTTGCTTTAGTCTGAAGCTCCTTGTGTTTAAGAGCCTTTAATTCTTTCAACTGTCTCTGCGCCAGATACCTCCGGAAGTTTTTCTGTATGACAACGGCAGAGCAACTTCTGATCTGCAGTCGGCAGCGTGAGAGAAATCTAATCACCGCACGCTGGATAACACAAGCAGCCTTGTGTTTGCTCTGTAAAATAAAAAAGAATGTAAACACTTTTATTAAAGACCTCACAGCAGGGGTATAATCTGCCATTCAGACAACCCCCTAATGGGGCAGGGGAAGGTCTGCACGGTAAACTGCCAATCACATTTCCTATGACCACCCATAGACAGTCCCATGTTATATTACTAACTAGCCTAATAAAATGTTATTAGCAGTAAACATTTAAACTGAAATGAGAAAACTGGAAAATGCTAATTTCCAACATGCCTAAAACTTTAGTGTTGTGGTTAGCTGAATTTGCTAGTAAATGTATGGGATTTGTTATCCAGTAACCAGTTATCCAGAAAGCTCAGAATTACAGAAAGGCAATCTCCCACAGACTCCATTTTATCCAAATAATCTGATTTTTTAAAAAATCATTTCCTTCTTCTCTGTAATTATAAAACGGTGCCTGTATAAGATATAATTAATTATTGGAGGCAAAAAAATCCTACTGGGTTTAACTGATTTTCAGAACTTATTTTAACAAACTTAAGGTATGAAGATCCAAATTACAGAAAGATCAGTTATCCGGAAAACCCCAGGTCCTGAGCATTCTGGATAACAGGTCCCATACCTGTATCGGTCTGTTTACATTCTGTGAACACCTGGCTCTGACTCCTAAAACAATGTTGCAAGACAACTGATAAAAATATCTAGGAGGAGACCTAACTTCTGTTACATTGTTTTAAAAGTCAGACAAACAGAACAGAAAGGAACAATTAATAAAAGGAATAAAACACTGATTTCCATTGCAATGAAATGTATACATAAATTGCATACTCTAAATATAAATTCATCAGATTAAAACACTCTGAATCGAAAAGAATGGTAATATTTACCTCCAGCAGCTTTTGCTCCACTTTCAGTCTGTAGTTTCTCCAAAATGTCTGAATAACACGGGCTGCTCTAGTTTCTTTCCGCAAATCCAAAAGTCGGGCGCAGAGAAACGAGAGGAAAGTGATAACAATCTAAAGGCAAGAGATCAAAGTGAGGAAAATGTTAAGGAAGAAAATACAGAAATAAATATTACACACACATACATACATACATACATATATAAATACATACACACATCTTCTTGGCTTTTCTAGCTTATTATCTCTCTGGTGACCCCTCCCATCTACTGCCTGCCCTTACTCCAGTTCTCATTGGCCCTTCACTATAGAGTGGAATGCAGAAGTAACCTTACCAGTTACCCAATTAAACACATCAATTTCTGAACTTTGAGTGCATGCCCTTCTAAGATTGGTGTGGTGATTCACCAGCAGCTGCTATGATCGCATGCTACATCTTTACATTTTCACCTACCTAACTGGGATACTGACAGCAAGCTTATCATACATGTTTGCAAATTTTAGCCCCCTCCACCTCAGCAGGAGGCATAGGAAGGCACACAGAGTTTCTGAACAGCAGAGGCACATGGCATGGATCTAAAGGCTTGATAGCTGTAGAAACCTGTAAGACGTCTGTGCTCTGCTTACTCCCACACTTACAGAAAAGGTTATCTTTAAGTATATTCACGTTATAGTTTGCATTCATACCTTCTCATCGGGGATGGTATTAGACATATCAGAGTGATGAACCATTGCAGGAATCCCACCTAAATCGGCCACTGCTGTATGTACCAGGCTGAAATTGGTTTGCTCATTTTCCAACAACTCTTTATATAAAGCAGATGATGTAACACCTGCATGCAAAATGAAATTCCATTTTAGAAAAAATCTTTTTTTGAAGAAAAAAAAAACAAAAAAAAGTAGCATCCTACTAAAAACAAACAAACAAAACAATGTGGCAAGAATATATGGAAACAAAAAGAATTAACAAAAATGTATTGAAACCAACAACCACCACCTGGTTTCTACACAAATAGCCAAGAAACATTCAGCAATGCAAATACTTGACAATTCTGAACCTGGGCAGTAACCCAATAGCAAGCATCAATGATTAGCTTTTTCCAGCCAGCCGTTTTAAGTAGAATAAAAACAAACATTTGGTTGTTGGCTTTGGTTACTGCCTAGTGTTGATTAATGATCTCCATGGAGGTTGAAGCCCTTCCTATAATTAGGTAAAATAGCGAAGTGCAAACCTACTCCTTATAATGGCCACTCTACACCCAGGCACCTCAGTTATCAGATATTACTCTGACATTGTTGGGAGTCGCTGTATGTCCTTTACTGTAAAAGCGGACTTAGACAGTCTGAAGCTAATAGCAGTGAATGTGGTTTTTCTACTGGCAAAAAACCCCCCAAAAGAAAACGCTTGGAACAGCCCGTGTTCCCAGTGAAGTAAATGGAAACCATCTGACAGCAAGTATAGGGGTTTATTGGCCGAGAATATACATTTGAGCATGTGCAGGCCAATGGCTACCTATATTAGTTGTGTCATGTTTCCATTACATCATATGGCGTTTCCTTACCTACATTAGCTATTAGGCTGAAGTACAGCTGTGGTCGCTGCAGAGACACAGGAAAACAAACCCAACAATTTTGTGCACTTGACCCTTTGACGTGACAATTAAGCTACGCAAAAGAAAACTAAATATTTTACCTTGGTCAAATACACCGGGCCACACATCCAGAGAGTTGTCAGAATCAGATGAAGAATTAAGCATTGCTGTGCCACTCTGGCAGCATTCCACAGTTTGAGTGGTACGCTGACTTACTGCATTAAGAGGCAAATAACTAGGGTGGTAGTGATTTACTAGGTAACAGAACACTCTCCCATCTGAAAAGGACACAGTGAAATTTTGCACCTAAGGACAAAAACAAAACCATTATTTGCATAATCTGTCCAACAGAGAAGAAAAGCCATCTGAAGAGAAAATGTATATTTGACTTAGATTCTATTAAAAACAAAACTATTACCATGGAACATAGCTTAATGGAAAAGGACAGGTAAAAATAACAAAATATTAGGCAACCCCAGTGATTCACGTTGCGTACATGTTACACCAGTTTAGTGCTCCTCTTCTTTATAAAAAAAAAAAAAAAAAAAAAAAAAAAAAAAAATGCACCAACCAGGGGTACTGCTGGTAGAGTTTGGTGTTGCCATATTTTATGTACACTTCACTAATCCTACAGGGTGCATGTGAAGTATAGAAAGGTCAGGAAAAGTTCTATACTGCACATGCAATTAAACTTTTTTTTTTAATTAATTTATTTATTTTTGTAAGAAGAGGCACAGCAACCTGGGGTAAACGTTAAGCAACATTTATCACTGGGGGAGGAGATGCCTTCCCCTCGATGATTAAACTATTCCTGGTCCTTTATCAATAAAACCATTTCTTCACTGTATAGTGTGAATATATGAAAAGATATAGATATAGATATAGATATACATATAGATATAGATATAGATAGATATAGATAGATAGATATAGAGATATAGAGATATAGAGATATATAGATATATAGATATATAGATATATAGATATATAGATATATAGATATATAGATATAGATATATATACATATACACACACACACATACACACACACAGAATAAAACAAATAAATAACTACTGCAATAATCACTATTTTCTCTTCTCTGCTTACTTTTGTGCTGTAAAATCTGCACACTGCATTAACCCACTCCATGAGAAGAGACACTCTCTCGCTATATTTCTCAGGCTCAAAGGGGTCACTTTCCCTCTTCTGTATGGTCATTGGATTTGACAGTGAGCGAAGGGCTGCCAGCTGTTTTTGTGTGCTGTAGCTCACTTTTAGAACCTGTATTTCTTCTTTGAGTTGTTTAGTACTGAGTAAAACATCCACCTTTTTGAAAGGGGGAAAAAAAAAAAAAATTGGGGTTATTAAATGGGATGACACTGATCACAGGAATAAAGGTAAACAGAAAAGTCAGAGTCTACTACCTGATCCCAAAAAGAAAAACAAATTAGCAGACCACTGCGAAGCCTTTGTATACCGAGCTGCTCTATCTAGTGTGTATATTTATAATAGGTTATGCAGTACCTGGAAAGCAAATACAATTTTCCATAGAAGTGCCAGAGTGCGTTCCCGGTGCCGGTCTACAATATCCTTAGAGGTAATGGAAGCACCTATAAAAATTCATAGTAATAGTAGATCAGAATACTACAAACATTTATAATGCTAGCAGTTTAAAATGAACAACAAGAGACTGATACAATTAAAAGTTATTTGTAAAAACAATGGCTTCTAAAGCAGCATTTGCTTAACTTTTAGTTGTTACTTTTAAATAATGTTGCAAACGTCTTGGTCCCCCAGCAAGGACAGGTCTGTTAATCAGCTGCCTTGACTTACATTGTATCAACAGTCTGAGCCATCAGGGCAGAGAAAAGACATGGACAGACTAACAAGATAGCAATATATACAAATAACTTAAAAAGAGAAAATGTGTAATGAATGTATATTGCAAAGCTGCTCAGAATTTAAAAAAAAAAAAAAATTCTTTAAATTATTTTTTGGGTTGACATTCCCTTTAAAGACCACTTTTAATTTTGCCAATACAAGGCATGGATTAGTTTGACCACTTTTATCAAAGGGAATTATCTAATAATGGTCAATATTTATAGGTAATCATTATACAACTTTCTAGTGTACATGGCTGCCCTTTATCAATATAATAGCAAATTAAACATTGCAGTTGGTCTTTGCAGGGCCAATAATCCTGAACACATGGTTTTAAGCAAGTACACAATGGCACCTCCACCTATGTATACTGATGTTCCAATTCTTTCAGCTACGAATACTATTTGCACAATTATTGCAATTTATCTGCTTGCCGGTCAGGGTAACAGACTTAGGCAAGAAAATGCGATTAAAAGTTGGAGACAGACACAAAAAAAAAAGCACAAAAGTTAATTCTCCAAACTGCGCTACCCATGAATAATTACCACGCTCATCTTTAAGTGGAACACCCCGCTCCATTAAGGCTTGAAGCGCCACTTCCACATTATGCATCTTCTGCAAGCGGCTTATTGCAGGAACCCGAAGTTTCTTTGACAAGCTCCAGTTCTGTGCCAGAAGTTCTACTGTTCTCCTGCAAGGAAAGAGAATAAGTGCAATCTCTCTAATTTGGTGTAAACTAGACAGAAGGAAAACAGTTTAAAATACAAAAAATAAAAAAGCTGCAACAGTATATTATTTTCTATTTTTTATCCAATGCTTAATAAAAGTCCACAGACACAAATAAAATGTTAATACTTACACCAAACGCACTCCACACTGTAAATCCACTGCCAGATTAGTGACGGCAAAGTCAAATTCATCAAGTGGAGTTTGGACGTGGCTGACTGGTAGGCCGAGATAGCCAAGGTGCCGAGACAGATCCCCTTCTCCACTCAGAAAATCCCGAGAAAACGACAGCAAGAGATCTTTACTTGTCTACAAAACAATCTCCATTTAAAAGACAGAATACAGCTAGTGATACCTATTTAATATAGAAGTGACTGAGGCAATACGCATGGAAGGAAGGCCCAAAACCAGTCACTACTTCACATTTATTCTTTTTGCCTGTGCCCCAACATTACAAAAGGTAAAGAAAAAACACAAACCTTATATTCAGCATCTTTCCAAAACAAACAGGGGTCATGATCAATAAGCCTGGATTGCTTGGCATGGTCAAGGAAGAATACAAGAAGCAACAGCTTCTTCAGTGTAAACTTGGATAAAGCCTCTTCATGGCCTGGTAAAAGCAATGCACACCAGTAAGGACACAAGAACACACTTAAGCCCAATATGGAGGGCTATAGAAAAAAAAAAAAAAAAATAATAAGGGTTTATATGAATATATTTTTTAGGAGAAAAAAAAAAAAAAAAAAAACACACTTTCCTAAAAAGTCTTTCCTAAAATTATCACTACATATTTATCATTCCCTTAGGCAAAGGGACAAATTTATCAAAATTAAAGTTTGTGTGAAAAAATGCAGACGCAAAAAACACTCCTACAAAATATAGACAGGTATGGCTTTTGAGGGAAAAGAAAACCAAAAGCCAGCGGGAAACAAATTGTTGCATTCGTTTTCCTTGAGGCTGAAAATCTTGAATGGTTTTAATAAACTGACCAAATAAAGTTGTAAGAGAATATTCCCATTTACTTCTATACAAACTGTGCCAGCTTTAATTGCAGACTTTTTACATTTTTTTTTCTTTAAAGGGCAAGTCAATCCCAAAATAACAATTTGTCTAATAAAAGAAAACACAAGATTTTTTGATACTCCCCGTTAAATCTGTTTCTCTATAGTCGAAAGGGCACAGGGAACGATGGTGTTAAGCTCCATTGTTCCCGGTGTCCCCCTAAGGTGACAGAGAAACATATCCAATATACATTTATTAAAAAGTTTCAGTGCTTTTAGTCATTTGTAAAAACAATTGCTATTGAAAGCAGCATTTGGTTAAAGCTTGGGGCTGACATTGCCTTTAATACATTCTGACTATTTGTGGTTTCAGAAAATACTTGTGCATTTTTTCACGTCTGTTTTTTCACAAATGGATAAAAAAAAAAACTGACTCAAATGATAAATTAGCCTGTTAGATTCAAATGTTGTGATGCTAGTCAACTGTTACCTCAGTCCTCTATAAGTGACAGCTTTGCCTGACAAATGTGTCCTTTATTAAAAACCAGCACCAATTTAGACAAGAAGAAAAAGATTACTAAACTGTTTAGTAATAGTAGTAGTATTTTAGACAATTACCGTCACGGTAAAGATGTGGTACAGAAGGGTGTCTGTACTCCGCTGCTATATCAGGATTCCACAGCAAGCGATTTAAGATGAACACAGCCAAGCCGGTAACATCACTGTTGCTTTCCAGAGAAATCAGCTCTCCAAAGATAGTCTGTCAAGACGTAGTAAAAAGGAGATTTTGTTTACTCACCGTTAAATCTCTTTCTCTTCAGTCACTTGGGGGACACAGGGACATTGGGTATAGCTAGTACCACTAGGAGGCAGGACACAACCATAAAACAAAACTGACTCCTCCTCCACTGGCTATACCCCCAGCAGGCGGAGCCTAATCAGTTTGTACCAAAGTCAACAGGAATAAAACTAAATTTGGAATAACATCAAAAACTTTGTTAACCATAACATATCTGACAGAAGTGAAGGTCTCAATCCAGGGAGGGCAGCCCTGTGTCCCCCAAGTGACTGAAGAGAAAGAGATTTAACGGTGAGTAAACAAAATCTCCTTTTCTCCAAGTCATCTTGGGGGACACAGGGACATTGGGACGTACCAAAGCTGTCCCCAGAACCAGGTGGGATAAAGAGGCCTATGAGGAAGATACCACCGCGGCCTGCAGCACCTTCCTGCCGAAGCGAGTGTCAGAGGCCGCAAAGGTATCAAAATGGTAAAAGTTTGAGAAGGAGTGGACCGAGGTCCACGTTGCTGCTTTGCACAGCTGTTCAGCCGAAGCCTGGTTTCTGAACGCCCAGGAAGTACTCACACCCCTGGTGGAATGGGCGGTGATTCTGCTTGGAGGGACTTTACCCCTTGCTGTGTAGGCTCTTTGGATGGCTTGCTTAATCCAACGGGATATCGTCTGCTTGGTAGCCGGACTTCCTTGGTGTGGTCCTGATGGAAGAACCAACAGAGAATCGGACTTCCGTATATCATGAACTCTATGCAGGTAGAACTTCAAAGCCCTGACTGGATCCAGTGTGTGCAAGGCTCTTTCTTTGGGGTTTGCTGGAGCGGGGCAGAATGAGGGAACAACAATTTCTTGGTTGATATGAAATTCAGAGACAACCTTCGGCAGGAACGAAGGGATAGTTCGAAGTACCGCTCTGTCATGGTGGAAGACAAGGTAGGGTGCTTTACAGGATAAAGCACTTAGTTCGGAAACGCGTCGTGCTGAGGCGATGGCCAAAAGAAAAACGGTTTTCCAGGTGAGCCACTGTAGGGGTACAGAGGCTAACGGTTCAAAGGGCGGAAGTTGTAAAGCCTGCAACACTAAGGTGAGGTCCCAAACTGGAGTTGGAGCTCTAACAGGAGGAGCCACGTGTGCTACCCCTTGCATAAAGGTCTTGACGTCGGGTAGTAGTGCTAGACGCTTTTGGAAGAGAACTGATAAGGCTGAGATCTGTGATTTCAGGGAACCCAGGGATAGGCCCATGGAGAGACCGTCTTGTAAGAACTCCAGAACATATGGGACAGAGAATATCTTGAACTTCACTTTGTGCGTAGAACACCACTGGCGGTAGGTGGACCAAACTCTGTGGTATGCCCTGGCTGACACTGGCTTTCGTGCTGCGCACATAGTTTGTGCTACGGCCTTGGAAAACCCCTTTTGGGTTAGGATTTGGGTCTCAAGAGCCATGCCGTCAAGTTGAGTTTTGCAGGATTTGGGTGACAGATCGGTCCCTGAGTGAGAAGGTCCGGGCTCGGAGGAAGAGTCCATGGCTTTGCTACGGACAGATAGAGAAGGTCTGAGAACCACGCTCGTCGGGGCCACCGTGGCGCTATCAGAATGAGGGTGGTCTGTTCCCGTTGTAACTTTCTGATGGTTCTGGGAATGAGTGGCAGAGGTGGGAAGGCGTAAGCTAGTCGAAAGTTCCATGGAGCGGTTATTGCGTCGGTAGCTAGTGCTAGTGGATCCCTGTATCGAGCTAGGAATGTTGCCACCTTTCTGTTGTGCCTGGTTGCCATAAGGTCTACCTCTGGAGCACCCCACCTTAGTGATATCTCTTGGAAGATTTCGTCCTTCAGAGACCACTCGCCCGGATCCAGAGACTGACGGCTTAGGAAATCTGCTTCCCAGTTTAACATGCCTGGGATGTAAATGGCTGACAGGTGGACTTGCTGTGCTTCGGCCCATCGAAATATGAGTTTTATCTCGTTTAGCGCAGCCCTGCTTCTTGTACCTCCCTGGTGGTTGATGTAAGCCACCGCTGTTGAATTGTCCGACTGAACCTTCACCGCTTGGCCCGTGAGGTCTTGCTGCCAGTGGAGTAGACCTAGTCTTATTGCCCGGATCTCCAGTAGGTTGATCTGCAACTGACTTTCGTTCTTGTTCCACCTTCCCTGTGCTGACCTGCCCTCGAAGACTGCTCCCCAGCCGCGGAGACTCGCATCTGTCGTCATGATGCGCCAACGAGGTTCTCCTAGACGTTTCCCCTTGGTGAGGTGGTTGGTCTGCAACCACCAGAGGAGAGAAGATCTTGTTTGTCGAGATAGGTGTATCTCTTGCAGCAGTGATTTCCGTTTCCATGTGGAAAGAATGTTCCACTGGAGTTCTCTGAGATGGAATTGGGCGAAAGGCACTGCTTCTATAGTGGATACCATGACTCCAAGCACCTTCATGCAGAATCTTGCTGTATGTTGTGGCTTCTGAAGTAGAACCTTCACTAGATCCTGAAGGTGGAGGACTTTCTCCAGAGGGAGCGATATCGTCTGTGATTGCGTGTTGAACGTCATGCCTAAGAAGTTCATGGACTGGCTCGGTACCAGCGAGGACTTGGTCAGATTGAGAACCCAGCCGAATTCCTGCAGTTTGGTCATGGATACCTGTAGAGAGCGCTGAGCCTCTTGAATGGATGGCGCCTTGATCAGTAGATCGTCTAAGTAGGGAGTAATGTTTATCCCAGCACTGCGAATTTCTGCCGTGGCTGCTGCCATGATTTTGGTGAACACCCGGGGGGCCGAGGTGAGGCCGAAGGGCAGACTCGTGAATTGGAAATGACGATTCTGGAAGGCAAATCGCAAAAATTTCTGATGCGGAGGGAAAATGGGGACGTGCAGGTAAGCATCCTTTATGTCGAGTGACATGAGGAGGTGCCCTGGTGACATAGCTGCGATGACCGACCTCAGGGATTCCATTTTGAACTTCCGCGGACGGATGAACTTGTTCAGCTCCTTTAAGTCTAGGATGGGACGAACCGATCCGTCCTTTTTGGGAACTACGAAGAGGTTTGAGTAGAAACCCTTGAAACGTTCTGCAGCAGGTACAGGAATAACGACTTCTGCGAGTAGAAGACTGGAAATAACTTCTTGGAATGCTGATCGCTTGTTTGGCTCTTGTGGGAGTCCTGACATAAAGAAGCGGTGAGGGGGAAGAGAAGAAAACTCCAAGTGGTAACCGCGAGTAATGACCTCGTGGATCCAGGAATCTTGAATGAGAGTGACCCATTTGTCTGCAAAATGTCTTAATCTTCCCCCCACCGGTGTTATCTCTGGAAGCATGGCGTCATGCTGAGGTGGACTTGTCAGTGTTCTTTGAGGAATGTTTGCGGTTTTGCCAGGAAGGTCTCTGTTTGTTTCCAAATCGACCTCTGTTTGTAAAGGACTGTCTTGGAGGAGACGATCTCGAACTCTTGGTTTGGGAGCCACGAAAAAAACTTGCCCTTGCGGAAGGGGGGACGTGTTTTTGTCTGGGGTAACAGGGTGCTTTTGCCTCCTGTGGCTTGGCTTATGATTTTGTCTAAGTCAGGCCCAAAGAGAAGTTTACCCTTGAAGGGCATGGAAGTAAGAGACTTCTTGGAGGAGAGGTCAGCAGACCATAACTTCATCCAAAGGGACCTTCGTGCTGCCACTGCAAGGGCTGAGGACCTGCTGATTACTTGTGTTGCATCCAGCGAGGCCTCGCAGATATAGTCGTTGGCGTCCTTGATTTGTGAAGCCAATTGGGAAAGTTCGTGACGTGGCGTTCCATCGGCAATGGCGTTAATGAGAGAATCGGACCAGGATTGGATGGCTCGGCTGACCCATGCCGTGGCTATAACAGGGCGAAGGGAAGAACCAGATGCAGAAAATACTGAGCGTAATAGGCTTTCTAATTTCTTGTCCATAGAGTCCTTGAAGGAGGAGGCATCAGGGACCGGTAGGGCTGTATTTTTAGAGAGCCGAGACACAGGCGCATCAACTGAAGGTGGAGATGACCACCTTTCTGTGAGATCAGATGAAAAGGGATATTGCTTTAGGAATCGACGGTTAGCTTGGAAGCGTCTTTCAGGTTTATCCCATTCTTGTTGAATGATTTGGTCAAGTTGAGAGTGAGACGGAAAAACAGGTGATGTTTTGCTGTGTCGTTTAAATAAGGATTTAGAAGACTCAGCCATGGTCTCCGCCTCTTGGAGGTGGAGAGTTTCCAGAACGGAGGAAATCAAGGAATCCACTGACTCTGATGAGAGTTTTGGTGACTCCTCTTCCTCATGGTCTGAAGCAGATGGCAGTTCACCCTCAGAGTGGACCTCATCCTCAGAGTCTGATGGAATGGGAGACTGGATTCTGGGAGGAGTATCACTTTCTTCCTCGGAAGGAGAAGGAGCTCTGCGTTTGGAAGGCCTGTGTCGAGGATTGTCTAAACGGGAAAGTAGCTTGTCCAATGACTGGGCTAGCTTTGGTATGCCAGTTGCTAATTGAGAAGCCCATTCAGGAGGGGAATGGCTTCTAACTGGGGAAACATGACTGCTGGCAGCTGGAGGGTCCCCCTGACTAGCCTGGTTCACCAGAGGTGGAGTAGGCACTGGAGGTTCTGAAACCTGTTGTTGTGGTTTACATTTGGCACAGAGGGGCTCTTTTTGCCCTGCTGTTAAACGTTTGCAGCATTTGGCACAGGCCAAATACTTGACTGTCGCAGTAGGTGCTGCCTTGGAAAAAAGGCCCTCACTTGGCCCGTCAGACATGATGTAGTAACTAATTCACCCTCTAGAGCCAGAGAGAATAAGATGGGAAGGCGTCTCCCCCACCCCTAGGGGACCGTAACTACACACTAACCTGCTGTGGAATAAGCAGGGAAGGAGGAGTAGTCTGGCGCAGTTGGTAGCTGGATGGTACCAAACTGTTCCCCGTGTCCCTGTGTGCTGTGACGGTGTCCCTGCTGCACTTGCAGAACGAAGGAGAAGCGCACAATTTCGCGCCAATAACCTAAAATGGCGGCGCGCACTTCAGGGAGGGGACACGCACGACGCCTGGCGTGCTGTACGTGTGTGCAGCGTATGCGCACAAGGACTGGCGCGACTCCCTCAGCGCTGTGTGAATGTCGGCATTTTTAATATAATACATAGCCGAATTGTGAGCGCCGGAGGGAGAATGGGGAATGCGCAGTCCTTGAGCAGTCTAGCGTGCTATAAGGCAGAGTGCTCAGAAATAGTGCGTCCCTCTGTGCAGCCAGTAAATCACTAGGCTGAATGACGGCATTGCCAGTATGGGGTGTTAGGAAGGGCCACCAAGCCAGATTAAATGAAGGCTAGTGGCTGTGGGCTACAGGGGGTTTTAACTTACCTTGTGCCCACTGGAGTGAATACTCCCCTTGTCTGCCGGCCAGCTGCTGCTCCTCCTGCGAAGGAAAGGAGACATGAAAGGGCTGGATGGTCTGTGCACACAGCACTAAATGACCCCGGAGACAGTCTCCCACGTTGGAGGATGACAATAAGGGCTCTTACTCAGTGTAAGAGACCTGTCTTTCCCCTTGGTGTCAGCTTAACTGACTGAAATAACGGAACAAAAATAACAAACGTCCTAACCTCCTGAGGACACAACTCAAACTGATTAGGCTCCGCCTGCTGGGGGTATAGCCAGTGGAGGAGGAGTCAGTTTTGTTTTATGGTTGTGTCCTGCCTCCTAGTGGTACTAGCTATACCCAATGTCCCTGTGTCCCCCAAGATGACTTGGATAAAAAAATTATAAATTCAGAAATAATCCCTGAAAACTATATAGAAAGCTATATGTATCTTGATTAGATGAGATTACATATTCAGGCAGCTCCCACTGATATGAATAAAAATATGCAGATAAATAAGACTCCCTGTGTCAGTGTATTTAACTCAACACAAAATACAGTATATTTAGCAAAGGACATGGTGGCGCTATAACCGACACAGCAACAAAAGGTAACTTGCCTCAAGGCCAATGCGCAGCCACAGTGGATTATAGGATAGAAGCCAGTTTAGTATTTTCTGTCGCTCACCTGTGGAAAATGGAAATTTACATGTAAATACGCAACACATTTAACCTTAACATATTTCTCAAAAGTTTGCTTATAAATATTTATACAGCTGTTTGGAAGGTGAACAACACCTTTAACATACAGTAGCAAACACTTTTTTCAGTTGAGTTGTGTTCAGATTGTTGACCATAAATAAAGGACTTTTTTCAATTGCTTTCTATTTTTCTTATTGTTTTTCCACAATCTAAATTTAATGTTCCTGTCTCTGGTGTTCCAGTCTGGCAGCTCAGTACTCCAGGTGCAGATTCGGAACCGTTACAATTTGCTACATTTCTCAGCAGTATCTGTGGGATATTAGCAATTATTGTATCAATATAATATAACAGCTACATTTAATACTGCTCAGCAGGGACAAAGATAAGAAATGTATCAATTTAGAACAGAGGTCCCAGATCTGCTTTGGAAAGTCATAAGAAGGTGAAAAATGAAACTTTAAACTTCAGTACTGGAAAAAAAAAAAAACGGTCACAAATAGAAAGTGATTAAAAAAAATCTTTAATTCTGGTGCATTGTCTAAACACAATGGAAGGTAAACAACCCCTTAAAGTGAAAACCAAGACTGAGAGCCTTCCTCTAGATTAAAAAAAAAAAAAAAAAAACAAAAACCCAAATTTAGCATGAAACAAAAGCCATATTGGCAAATGTGCCATAAATATAGAATTTAACAGCTGGCATATTATCACAAATTAAAAATACTTGGTCTGCAACCAAAAATAAATATGGAGCAGGCACTCAAATAAAGGCAATCTTCCATCAAATAGTTGAAGCAAAGTAAAAAGAGGTGTCCTCCGCCTTACGCATTTCGTGTTATGTCCATATGACAGCACAGAAGAAGATGTTCCCAAAATCATCATGAGATACATTTTAGTTTTACTGTGACAGAAGTATTTTGGAAGAACTAAGCATTTTATTGATGATTTACCAATATCCTTCCATAGATGTCTGTCCCTCCTTACAAGTAGACGCTGAGCTTCAATCTCGACCTCAAGCCTCAGAATGGCTTTTACAACAGGCTCTGAAGTGAAAAGACGGCAAGCAGATCGCCTCAGTCTATTTAGCTTGCAACGAGTTGTATAAGCTTTGAGCGATACCTCCTCCTTTGTGGGTGCTCTTGGAACACTAACTTTGTGGGTATTCTCTGTCCCTAGGATCAGTGTAGCAGCATGTACTGGTTTGGAAAGATAGTATCAATTAGAAAATGGAATTTGAAATATATAGTCAAAAATACAGAAAAATGGAGCTTCACAATATCTATACATGGTTTTTGCAAATCTAACCTCAAACCTCTGATAATTCAGCCAACAGTATCAATCCCTTTAATACGATTATAATTGATGCCTGTTCAGTTTTTCAAACATATTTGTGTTAGGAGGTCTAAGGATATCTTTCAAGCCACACTCTCAAAAAGACTGCAGAACAGTTTAGCATTCTAGAATTTTAATGACTGAGCTTGAAAAGTTCTGATAAATCCTTTTACTGTTCAATAAATGTTCTTACTGTAGAAGAAAAATCTCATTGTAACCCTACACTGTTCCAAGTGTGCAGCCACCCAAACCATATAGGCATTAAGCTCTGAAACGCCTACTGGGTGTGTAGATATTTCATTTGGTACAATTTTAATTATAGGGGTTCCCACGGGTCAGGCGCATTCGGGCCGACCTCGCACTTCTCTTCGCACCCCTTCAAATGCCGGCTTCTGTCTTTATAGCCACGCACCTGCTCGCCCGCCCGCCCCCTTGTGACATCATCGGCGAGGCAGGTCGACGTGGGTCTATAAAAGGAACCCGGATGTCGTGTGTGCAGGCTGAGGGAGGGCGGTTTAGGGTCGGGAAAAATACGACCCGCACATCACTAGTGAGAGTAGGTTTATCATAGGATGTGTGGCCAAAATAAAGAAAGTTTATTAACCACAGAGAGCAGGACTGGGGAAGATACCCAAGACCCATTCAAGTACAAAACATGTTTAGGTTAAGGCAGAATATAAGAATAAAACCAAGCATTAAGAAGTTATAAAATTCAGTAGGTCCCAGACTTTTCCATTTACTTATTCTTGTTTCACTGTTCACTATACAAGTGACAGTATAAAGAATATAGAAGCAAACATGATAAAAATTAGTATGAGAGAAGAACTGTGAAATATATAGCATATGCTACAGAAAGAAACAACTGAAAAACCTTAGACTGCAGTCAAGATACTACATCCTTACCTTTACTGGAATCTCTCGTCACAGCAAAGTCATCAGGGGTGAGTATGAAGTTTAACCACCAGGTAAATCCCCTCTCTTGCTTTGCCATCCAGCGTTCATCATAAAACATATTTTTAGCAGCGAATGGCATTGGGTGTCGAGGAATAACTGCATTAAGAGAAAGAAGAAATGGTTAATAAAGTTAATCAAGGAATAACATTTTGTTAAGCAAGGTCATTTTTTAGTCCAACTAAAACCTTCAGAAGATGTTAAAAAAATCAATACTACAAAATAACTGTTCGTATATTGAATACATCAACAAAATGTTCCAAATAACTTGGATAACTTGGATTTACCTGTTTTGGGAGTCTTTGTGAAAACAAGTTTTGACTGTGGAATAGCTACAACACGTTTGGAGTTTTTAAAAGTAACTGCCACCTTCTGTTTAGGCGGTCCAACATAATCTTAAAAAAAAATAAAAAAAAGTTAGTGAAAAATAAAAGCATCCAAAAATGAAACAAGACCGCAGGATCTTCTAAAAAAAAAAACAATTAAAGAAAATTTGAGCAGGCTCTTGCCTGGAATAACATCCATTTTCTGTGGTATGAGACAATGCTGTCTTAGACCAACTTTTCAAAAACATATTCCCCAGAAAGAGAGTGGATATGAAAGTACCTGACTGAGCTTTTAAGATGGTAGGTTTTCCTTTTGCAGCAGCATTCTGAGTCTTTAGGTTCTTCTCTGATATCCGTAGCTGTGTAACTAGAACAGTGCATATAAAAATGATGTCTCATGCAGGAATAGAAATAAATCAAACAATATTGAAAATATAAAGCTTATGTTGCACATTTCACTGAGTAATAACTTATGGTATCATGCAATAAGTGACATGATACAGAGATGCTGTGAGTGGTAGTTCCCTGCCCACAGCTGGGATTCTTCATAGTTGAGGTTTATGGTACTGTACTTGTGTTCTAATAAACATACATGAATGATGGGGGCAAGCAATTAAAGTTTATTCAAAAACTTACCAAGTGGTTTTCGTTGGCTGAATTTCTCCTTATTGCTTGCATTTGAAAAATCAGGTTTAGAGAGGTGAGTCTTCTTGAATTGTGGAATGGTACCCAGCTCAGTCTCCTTATTTGTACCCAAAAATTCCTCACTTTTCCTCTTTCGATTTAGGACAAGAGACTTAGATGCACGCTTATATGATTCTGCACTTGAATGATAATTAAGACAAGGCACACTTATCACTGGCAAGTCTTGCAATACGATGTTACTAGAAGTCACAGAGCCTTTATGTTCAGGTGTAGTATTGTCAAGTCTCCTCCTCGATTTTGGCAGTTGGCCTGTTGGTTTTTCTTTACGATCTTCAGCCTTTAGTTTTGTAACAGTTGCGGAAAGCACACAAGGCTTTTCTGGCTCTTCTACAAGGTTTTGGTCATGCTCGGCTGCAAATTTAATTAATTGTTTTGTCTTTTTCACACAGTATGTCAGCCTAGAGTTCAGTACTGGCTCCATTATGGGGCTGGAAAGCTCCTGTTCCACAGGCCCGCCACTAATCTGAACGTCCTGAATTGCAGAGGAGCTTGATAACGTTGAGAGATTTTGATTTGCCAACTGACATGAATTCGAAAGCATTGGTCCATTTAATGAAGATGCCGATTGTGAAGTCAAACCGTTTTCTCTGACAAATTGTTCTGGTGAAATGATTGGCGTGTGTTCATCTGCACTGAAAAACTCATCAGGAACAAAACTGTTGTTCAAAAATGAATTTGGACTTAAGAATTTCCTTTTCGGTGTCACCATGGGAGATGCCGGAGAAGGCATTTTGGAGCTTGCCAAATTAAATCTTTCCTGAGTTAATTCCTCTTCTGTATGAACACTAGTACAAGCATCTATTTGTACAGGGCCTTGATTACAAAATGCAGTGGGAGAGATGATAGAGTTCAAAGCAGATTCAATCATGAGGTCTGGAGTAAGTGTAACATTGTGATTCTGGCTGTGCATTGGATTTATTGGGGACATGGACTGTTTATTTAGTTTGTGAGCATTTAGAGTCCATTCTTCCTCAACGTGAACATCTGTGTAATATTTAGATGTGGTTGTAACTTCTGTGGATTCATTATACTCTACTGTGCACAAAACAGAGTAGGTTTTGGATCTTTTAAGAGATCCTGGAGCAAATGGCTCCAGTTCATTCCCAACAGGACTGATGGTGAGTGCAGGTACTCTGTTTTCTGTAGAAAGCCTAATTTCCCTCATTGGTGAAGGAGTGCATAACGAACGTGCAAGATTTTCACAGGACTGCAAAGGGCTTCGCGTGCTCTCTAGCTGGCCATGTTTATCTTTTTTAGTTACATTCAACTTCCTGGTTTTGCTAGTCACCTCCACTTCTTTCTGCCTCCGAACAGGAATTTTTGGTCCAATTGGCTTATTTTTCATTCTTATGGTACTCCATGTGTTTCGCTGCAATGTTCAACCAACAAAAATTAGAGAGAGATCTTCAAGACAGATACCACCAAACTTCATTTCTATCTTTCTCCTTGGTTGGTTGCATGTGTACCAATTTATACATGCTACCCCAAAATAGATTTTACTCAATATTAAAAATAAAATTATAAGTAGATAAAATATTACATTTGGCTTGATGTTAAAGGGGTTGTTCAGCTTCCAAACACTTTTTTCAATTCAGTTCTTTTTAGATTATTTTCCAGAAATAAAGTTGTTTAAAATTAATTACTTTCCATTATTTATTTTTTACTGTTTTTCCAAAATCTAAGTTTAAAGTTGAATGTTCGTGTATCTGGTGTTTGAGTCTGGCAGCTCTGTAATTTAGGCGCAAACTCTAAACGGTTACAATTTTGCAACATTTATTTTATACATTGCGCTGGAGTATTAGCAACTATTGTATCCATTCTAACAGCTGCCTGTAATGAAACAGAGATTCTGCTCAGCAGGGACAAAGATAAATGTATCAACTAAATGTACCCATTTAGAACAGTTTACAGGGTCAGCGACCCCCCCCCTCCTCCCAGGGCTGCTTTAGAAGGTTAAAAATTACACTTTACACTTCAATATTAGAAAAACGTTCACACATAAAAAATGGAAAGTCATTGGAAAAAGTCGTTATTTCTGGTGATCTATCTGAAACCAACTAGTTGTTTGAAGGTGAACCACCCCTTTAAAGGTTCAGAAAAAAAAAGTACTGCAGCGCTCAGTATATACTATTCAAAATAGAAACAGCAACATTGCATAAATGAAGTCAGTTATTCATGATAAGTCCACCATTAAGGGTGCCAGTCTTGGCTGGTACATACACAGTATTGTAGAGCCACTAATATTACTTTACTCTGCAAGCACCAGTTGAAGGCAATGCAAGGGATCAATTGTATAATCAAAAAAATATGGAGGCACAATGATCCCCCAATGTATTTTTTTTGGCGTTTGCAATTAAGAGTTACATGGGGAAACTATTCCCCTGAATTGTGGTTTCATGTTATTTAAAGGGGAACTCCGGCTTCCAAACCAATATTTGACAGAGGCCCACATAACACAGAAACCCATAATATACCCATCACAGTTACCCGTTTCTTCAAAAAGTATGAATAAAAAACATTTTCTATGCTGAAATCCAGCTGTTTAACAGCTCTTCTCTTTCTGCATCACTTGAAATCCTGGCAGGGAAGGAGGGACTAAACACTGATGTTACAAATTGTAACAACTTCTCCACAGCTTACAGACAGCATGCAAGAACTACATATCCCACAATGCATTGCACTGATATATTTCATTCCTTATTGAAATCACGTGTGCAGGGAATTGTGGGATTTGGAGGTTGCAGGTGAAGGACAGCTGGCTGTTGATACAAAGTAACAGTAGTCAGCCAGCTCAGCAAAGTAGTCAGACAGATCAGCTGGAGAGCAGGGGGCCAAGTTTAGGGAACTGTTCCAAACCTTTAAAAATCATGAAAAGTCTGCATATTTTTTAATTGATGTATATTGCAGAGTTGCTTGAAATTATGTTTACTCTTCAAAAAGCTTAAATTATGTTTGTTTGTGTGGAGTTCCCCTTTAACAAATCAAATCCAATATAATATGAAGTGAAACTGATTTGAGGGAATTCAAAAACCTTCAATCATTTTACTTCAGATTAATAACTCATAAAATAGCCAAAAACTTGATTTAATTAGTCATCCTGCAGTTGAGAAGAGAATTTCGATTTTTTTATTTTTTTTTCTAGAAGGTTATAGTTAACATATAAGTGATAAGGTAAAAGTGCTCCATTTTTGTGACACCACCCTTGGGATCTGGATATAGTCACCTTCTTCTTGACTGGCAGCTCTGCACACCCAAGGAGCACAGCTTGATGCTTCACAACGTCATTTACAATGAAGGTAACGATTTCTCGTACATTTCCTTCCTCCAGTGGGGTCCAGGTAATAGTCAGAGAGATAGTTTCTAATGGCTGAGGAAAGAATGAAAGAATTTAACTGTAAATGCTTAGTTAGAGAAAATCGTAAGTGACATCCCACCACAAACAAAACCACAAATGACATCCCCACACACACACAGATGTTTCCCCTACATTCCATGCCACCCAGAGACCACATGTGCTATAGGCCTTATATTACTTTTTCTCTTGCGCACTTTGATGGTGATGGAGAGTGAGAGCAGCTGCAAATTATCCTACAACACTTATTTTATATAAAATCCCATTGTACTACTGCTCTGGTAAGACCGTTTTCTTAAAGGAGAAGGAAAGGTTAAAACTAAGTAAGCCTTATCAGAAAGGTCCATCTAAATATACCAATAAACCCCCAAAGTAGTGCTGCTCTGAGTCCCCTGTCAAAAGAAACACAGCATTTCTTTCCTTCTATTGTGTACACATGGGCTTCTGTATCAGACTTCCTGCCTTCAGCTTAAACCTCATTGCCCTGGGCAAGAGCATGCTCAGTTTGCTCCTCTCCCCCACTCCCCTCCCTTTTCTACTGTAATCTGAGCCCAGAGCAGGGAGAGACTCAGGCAGGAAGTGATGGCACACCATGTTAATACTGCAGCTCCTATCCTAAACAAACAGAGTTTCTAGAGCTTTTTACTCAGGTATGGTAAAACATTCTACAGAATAAATATAGCATTCTAGCTTGCACTATTGCAGCTAATCAATTGGCAATAAAATGCCTCCATAGCTTTCCTCGGAAATACTAAGGCTGATACCACAGGACACTTTTAGATGTTCCAATTTAAGTCAAAAGAGATGAAGCAGGGGGTAATTTAAATTTTAAGCCAGCTGTAGTGCCTGCTAAGTGCCATTAACTCTGAAAAATGTATTGTTGGCCGAGTGTTGACATTAGGGATGCACAGAATCCAGGATTTGGTTTGGGATTCTGCCTTTTTCGGCAGAATTCAGATTTGGCTGGATCAAAGTGCCTGGCTGAAACGAATCATTAAAAATAACACGACTTTTCAACAGACAAACAAGGAAGCGAAAACATTTCTAGTTCTCTTTTTCCCTTCCTGGCCGTAATATGCATCTGTAATTAGAGTTTGGTTTAGGTCTGGTATTCGGCTGAATATAACAACAAAGCAGAGAGTGTGAGTTCCTCCAAAAATAGATCAAGCAGCATGTAAAAAAATACAAAAAGTTTATTAAGACATATTAGGACATGGCCTAATTGTGCCTGTTGGGACACTTAGTCATAGGCTAAATGACACACCCCTGTACAATGCTTATATAGGGGTTGTAACCAAACAGCATCACATGTATCAGCCAATCACAATCAGTAAAGACAAATTGCCTAATGAAGGACTAATTTACAAGAGTGAGTGTCATTTCATCCATATACGTTTGTACAGTACACAGTGAAACAAAACAACATTCCTCTAGGACCATGATGCTACACACAACATAAATGTACCGGACAACAGACAAAAAGTGCAAGTGCAAAAATATGCAACTCCTGCAAGACAGGACAGCATAGTGCAGAGACAGGACAAGACAGTGCACACTCAGCAGATGTAATATAAGTAAATAATGCTAAACATCAGACATGATGGGTGTATCATTGTGATATCATACAGGCTACTTACTGAAGGATTGCAGTATATTTACACAAGAGCTAAAAAAACACAACATTCGGCTGAATACCCAAAATTGTGGATTAGGCGCATCCCTAGCTGACGTACAGGTCTCCCATGATATATCACTACTGTATGTGATTAACACAGGACAAAACTAGAAATAGAGAGACATGAGGGTGGCATAAAGATGGTTACAGGTCATTCATTGAATACAAAATTGCCAGTCTGTTGCTACAGCGAGACAGGTACAAAGAGGACACAGTTGACCTTGATAACACTTGATTTTCCAGGCAATGAAGGTTCATAAAGTACACTGACAGTACACAGATTAGACACCAGGCGTGTTAACATTAGGCATGAGGGGGTGATACACAGAGATTTACACAAGACACTGCATACAACATTAGCTATTAAAGGGGTTGTTCACCTTCAAGTTATTTTAAGCATGATGCAGAGTGTGATATTCTGAGACAATTTGCAATTGGTTTTAATTTTTTTTTTATTTGTGGTTTTTGGCTTATTCAGCAGCTCTCCAGTGTGCACTATTGGCATTTTGGTTGCTAAGGTCTAAATTACCATAGCAACCATGCATTGATTATGAATAGGAGAGGCCTGAATAGAAAGATAGTAATAAAAAAGTAGCAAAAACAATATATTTGTAGCCTTACAGAGCGTGTTTTTTTTTTAGATGGGGTCAGTGACCCCCATGTAAAAGCTGGCAAGAAGAAAGCAAATAATTCAAAAACTATAAGAAACAAATAAATCAAATCAATTAGACTTGTCCATTCTATAACATAGTTATACGGAAAGGTGAAGCACTACACGTATATCTGCAGGACAATATAATGACAGTCGCACAAATCTCACCGGTATGACAGTCTCGGTCTCCACAATACTAAAGCCGCGGTTCTTGGGCAGCTTAAACACAGCAAGACTGGCCGGCTCCGGGTTGGGGTTGTGCAGGAGCAGACAGGCGCTAGACACCGACCCAGGACGAACGCACCCAAAACTCACGAAAGGCGCACGGGAGAAATGAGTAAGAGACAGGAGCGGAGGCTCATCAGGGGGCGATTTGGGCGCCGGCCCCGGTGGAGATATTCTCAGCATGGCCGGGAGAGTGCCGGCTGGCCGATAGTAATATTCCCTATAAAAGCCAATGTATTTTCTCTTCAGTCGGTCACCACCTCAGAAGTTTGAAATCAGAAAGCTGAGCGCAACGGCCCAGAGAGGTTCCCTCCCCTTCCCTGTAGCCAATGGCAGCGCGCACAGACAACAACGTACGTCCAATCAGGGTACAGGCAAGGAACAAATGGGTGTAACTGCGAATGGGATCCAACAGCGGCAAGGGCTCGATTTTAAAAAAGGCAAAGTGTGACGCATCGTGGGCGTGGCCTGATTATTGTGGTGCCCCTGGCAACGGGAAAACACGAGGAGCTCCCTTGGAATCCACACACTGTTCTTGTCACTCGTCGGTATGCAATAGCTCGCACAGTAACTGAAAAAGCCGAAGTTTTTATACATCTGTATATATATATAGTGGAGGTCTTGAATGAAATCTGAATAATAGTCAACAATGCGTGCCTTGTTCTCTGCTGTTTTCTTAGTATTCTAATATTGTCATTATTACTGATATATGTGTATGAAATGAATCACGCCCCATCTCCAGACAAATCCAATGTTATTTTCCTAGTTTTTCCTTGGAGTCTAATTGGTTCCATCATTTTTACTATTGAAGCTGCACATGCCTGGCTCATTAAAGGGGCAGTGGGCTTTTTCAGCCTGAGTGCAATGAATGCAATGCAATAGAGCTTGTGTCTGTGAGAATACCTTTAGCCCAGGGGTGTCCTAACTTTTGGATTCCCTGGGCCACATTGGAAAAATAAACATTTTCTGGGCCCCACTAGAAACAGGTCTGGACTTGGAGTCAAAATAGGCCCTGGTATTCCAAGTCCACAGAGGCCCAAATAGTCCTCCACCAGCCCAAAAAATACTGTCTATGGGACCTTACAGCAGCCCCTCTGCCATTTGCCAGAACCCACAGATTTCCAGTCCGGGCTGACTCAAAATAGACACAAACACTAACTTTTAATTTATTTTATTGTAAAAGAAAAGAGGGCACCATAAACCTAGTGAGATTTTTGACATTGTGTTTGAGAAACGAATGTATCACTATCTGGTTCAATGGAAGTAGTTGCAATTCTCAATGTGCTCATCAGATAATTTGGTTCTAATTTTACTCTTATGGTGCAGATTTACTAAGGTTCGAGTGAATTTTTGAAGTTAAAAAATTTTTTTTGGGTCCTTCGACCTTCGAATAGGCCATATCCGACTTCGATTCGAAGTAAAAATCATTCGACCATTCACTAATCAAAGTACTTTCTCTTTAAAAAAACCTCGCCAAATTAAACCTGCCGAAGTGCTATGGTAACCTATGGGGACCTTCTAGAGCATTTTTATAAGTTTTTGTCATTCGAAGGAAAATCTTATGATCGTACGGTAAAATCGTTCGAATCATACGAATTTAAGCCACACAGGCACACAATGAGCGACCGCGCACATACGCCCTGTGTGCGTGACATTGCAACATGATGCTTCCTGGATTGGCGGAAGTTCAAGCTGGGCCGCATTCATATTCATCCTGGGCCGCAGGTTGGACACCCCTGCTTTAGCCTATTGTTTTATTAAAGAAATATGTAGGGATTCTGTTATTTCTGGGGTAAACAAGAATATGGAGCCAGATTCACTTTAGCACTTCCTTTCCCAGGGAACCTCAGAGGAACCCTTTTTATACATGAGTGCTTTATCAGCCTTGGCAGACTCTTACTATAGTTTGTTATCCACAAAACCCTGTGACACTCCAATCCTTCTCATGTAAACAGAAAATAATGACTTGGTGTAAACTTAAGTGTGCTTCTCAGAGCACTTTTACAATTAACATTCATTTTTACTGGTTTCCAACCTTACCTGTCTATGCACTTCCTGGTTAAAGTTAACCATAAATCCCTTGCCAACTCTTAGTTGAGCCAAAATCCTACTATTATAAGTCTGAACTGCAGTCAGAAACCACTAAAAATAGAAAATGAATGCACAGAGAAATGCTTTGCAGGGGAGACAGCAACACTCAGCACTGTAGAATAGGAACCCATCAGCAGCTAGGCTGACCTGATAGGGAACTGAAGCCTTTCATTGCTTTTGTGACTGTAGGACTGTGATTGGCTATCCCCTCCCACTGTGCTCCTGGCAGGGACCTTTAAAACACAATTCCTCTCATTTGAAACACGGACAAGGACTGTAGCAGATCTATAGCAAGCTCCAATAAAGGGGACATTTTTGAAGATGTTAATTTTTAAAACCTACAAGATCAGTGGATTTTTACTTTACTCCTATAGGTCTCCTTTTAAGGGGTTGTTCGCCTTCCAACACTTTTTTTCATTTTAGTTGTTTTAAGATAGATCACTGTGACTGTTTTTCTTTGTGGGGGTGGGTCACCCAATTAGTAAACTGTTCTAAATTGATACATTAGTTGATACATTTCTTCTCTTAGTCCCTGCTGAGCAGCTACTTGTTTTTAATTCATACAACAGTTGCCAATATTCCAGAGATCAACTAATGTAGCAAATTGTAACAATTCAGAATCTGCACCTGGGTTAATGAGCTGCCAGACACCAGAGACAGAAATTTGGGAAAATTCAATTTTGGAAAAAGTATAAATATAGAAAAAAAAATACTTTTGAACAATCCAAAAAGAACTGAAAAAATGTGTTTAGAAGGCAAAGAACCTCTTTAAGGAGGTGCCATTTATTGAATAAATAGCATCAGTGTGAATGAGCTGGCATTTATGACCCGGTCAGTTTGTAAAACATATGAAACACAAATTAATGGTGTATTAGAGATACTGGACTGGTTAATTAAAGAAACTGATTTTGAGAACAATTGCCGTGGGGTGAAGAAAAACATTACATTTTCAGGATTGGTATAGATTTCTTGTTTTTTTATAACTACTATAAAGTTATAAAGTGATTATCAGTAAGATGAAATTAAATTTTATTTTTTGTGATAGTTTACCTTTAAAAGAATATTTAAATAATTATTGCCACTAATTCTCTTATCCATTATTACCATTATAAACAGTGCAAAACTGCCAATATTAGAACGAATGCTAAAATGTTATCCTCTTTTCTATGACCACTTATACATTTGGAAAATCTCCTTTATGCAATACAAGCTGTGTGCAGCTGCACTTTCATACATGACCCTCCAACAGGTTTATTAATGTTGTCCAGTGAACATTCTAATTACAGGAAATTAAAAACACACACAACACGACTGCGAATTGTTTCAGCAGAAAAACGTCTTTATATAACACTTTACAATCAGTTTTAAAATTCATTTAAAAGACTACATACATAACAAATCACAAGCATTTAAAGTAGGTTTAGACCATGCACCAAGTTCATTCTAAACACCCAAAAAGCCTGATTCTTGATACTGTCTTTTTTTTTTTCATACAAACACATGATGAAAAGGAAATGGCTTTCAAAACACATCCAGTAAAAGAAATGCAGAGTACAGTCACACTGATTTATAAGCAGCAATATGGTCTACTAAGTACAGGAACGATCATGTATAATAAGTTGGATGTATAGCACGTGCCTCATATGTAGGTGGGTATAATATCACATACATGTCCCACCACTACCATCAGAGGGAACCACCTCCTGCTACTTATTCATACATAAATGCCTTAACTGTTTTGGTAAATGTTGAACGATACAGTCACACACTTGCACTCGCTGACAAGAAGAATTTGCCTCAGTCAGCATCACATAAACACTGATATATTCAGTATACTGTATAAGTTCACACACACAGGGCTGATCATTCAATATACAACAAACAATATTTTTAAGGACAGGATTTTATTCAAATAAGCCTGTTTATCTCCAGGACGGGATATGGGCCATGCAGATTCCTTAGCTCCCAGGCCTCTAGCTTGAAAGCCATACCTTTATATATCAGTCCACTTTATTAAATCCTTTAGGGTTATATCACCTATAAAGATCTGTTGCCACTTTGTTTTTTAAAAGAAAACATAATTCTAAGCAGCTTTGCAGTATACATTCATTACAAATGTTCTACGGTTTTTAAGTTATTTGCATGTTTATTTTATGCTATTAAAAGCAGTTTTTGTTCCTTTCTAGTCTCTACACTGGTGGACCAGACTGTTGCTAGAATGTAAGTACAAGGCAGCTGATTTACAGACTTTTTTAACATTGTTTATAAAGTTACAACCAGGAGTTAAGCAAATTGTTTTTCAAAATAACTTAAAAGCACTGAACATTTTGAATACATGTATATTGGAAAGTTGCTCGGCAACGTTGTATTTTAGGGTTGCCCTTTAATGACTTCTATCAACTACATTATTTGTCTAAGATGTATGTTGTACATTTTTAATTCCACCCCCTCTCATATTTCCCAGTTGCAGCTTTTTTTACCAACTCTCAGCAGCTGAGAGATGCCAGCAACTAATATATGAAACTGTAAATCTATTGCTATATAACAGACTTTAGTAAAGCTTAAAGGGGCAGTACACCACCTTGTTCAACACAAGTTTTGTGAATAGGGCTTGTGCGAAGCATACATTTTGACTACTGCTATGGCTTTTATTATTATAGAGCCCAGTAGGGGCTGCTGCTACCAATGGTAGCAATTCATTTATTTGAAGGGGAACTATCGCGAAAATGAAAATTTAATGTAAGCTTTCTCATTCTGAAGTAAGAAGCTTTCTCATTCTGAAGTAAGAAGCTTTCTAAATACAATCAATTAAAAATTCTGCATTGTTACTGAAATAATCAGGTTTATATTCACTGCACACCTGGCCATTTGCTCCTTGTCACCTGTGTCTGTCCTTCTGAGGACACTAAAAGAAAACAAGTGTTAGATAGGACTTGGCAGGGAATGCAGCCTGGAGCAGGGGAGGAGTCACTTTAACCTGTTTGTGTCCGCTCTCCAACTGCAGGATCTTCATCCCCCAATCTAGGCAAGAGAAATAACATTTTAGGGATGCACTAAATCCAGCATTTGGTTCGGGATTCATCCAGGATTCGCCTTTTTTCAGCAGGATTTGGCCGAATCCTTCTGCCTGGCCGAACCGAATCTGCATATGGGGGGGTTCAGCTGAATCCAAAATAGTGGAATCGGTGCATCCCTATAAAATGTATTTTAGAGAACGGCTAAAAAATAAAAAGTTACTGAAAAAAAAATCTTTTTTGTGATGTGCTATTTGATAATCACTTTTTTACATGTAAACTATGATTTTACCTAAATGATCGCCTACAGCATGTATTTTTATATACATATATATATCCAGAAAGAATACCTGTGTAAGACAGCTGATTACTAAATGCACACTCCAGACTAAACCAGTTGTTATGCAGCTATGTACAATGCAGCTTCACTCAGCCTGCCATGCAGCATGATCACAGGGAGATAACAAGGCCTGAAAGATACAGACTATGGATGCAGAAACATTCACCATGTGAGGGTTGCTGAGCCGCCTTATTAGGGTTGCCACCTTTTCTGGAAAGCAACCCTACGCATAAATTAAATGTAGCCTAATCTTTTTTTGGGAGGTAGCCGTATATAGTGGTAAGTATCTTGATAAAAGGGGTGTACAGTATACACTTGAATGTTATACAATCAGTATGTTGTATAGCTTTCTACAACAACTCCAGCAATTTGCCTGCTAACAAGTATATTCTGTCTATAGTAATAGTATTTTAGTTGCATCACAGACCAGCAATGCAATGTACAGGCTGCTAATACACAGAGCCTTATGTGCATACCATAATATGCAGACATTGCATTGAATTTTTCCTTTTTTTTTTTTAATTATACACGCTTGGAGCTTTCCAAACAGCTTTCTGAATAAATAGCACAAAGAAAGAAGTACAGTTGCAACGCCAAACAGTTCACTAACTCGATCACCATCTGTAATGGCGGCTGGAACTGTAGTTTAACTATAGCCGGAAGTCTTTAGATTGCACAGCCCTTTGTTACGCCTTAAATATTATTGTCAACAATTTTCGTTTAAAGGGATACTGCTGTCGGAATACAGTGTTTACTTACAATATATATAATGTGAAAGATTATTTGCATTTACAAAGATGCTGCCAGGAGAGGTCTTTATCTAATTTAGCGGCGAGTGAAAGAAATAACCGCTCTGGATTAAAGCAGATTTAAAACAATGTACTGTATGAAATATAAACACCCTAAATGAGATGGGAAATAACTTAAACTACTATAATGCTTGAGTGAAAAAAATAAATAGGGTTAAAAAGGAAGGATGTAGTTATAAGACAACAGTATGCCTTTAAATAGATTATTACATTTCCTTTCAATTCAAATCTGGGTTTACACAGATGGATCACAGCTCAGTGCAGGCTACTGACATATACAAAGGCACAGTTATATGAGTGACTATTGTATTAGTTATGGAAAGGCAAAGTATATTCTTATGGGTCACAAATGAACTGAATCACGCTGACCGTATGCAATGGTATTGCCTGGAAATCAGCTTTCATATCTGTATTGGCTCTATGGCACTAAAGGTGATGATCAACATCAATTAGCACATTGGGAATGGGAGTAAAGTACTTAAAGGAGAACTAAAGCCTAAAAATGAATATGGTTAAAAATGCCATATCTGACATACTGAATGGATTTCACCAGCCTAAAGTTTCAGATTCTCAATAGCAGCAATCCAGGACTTCAAACTTTTCACAGGGGGAGTGTCTGTGACACTCACATGCTCAGTGGGCTCTGAGCAGCTGTTGAGAAGCTAAGCTTAGGGGTCGTGGGAAATTTAAAAGCAGAAAATGAGGTTTGCCTGAAATATAAGCTGATATTACAAGAATGATTATTAAATTCTGATGCCAATTGCACTGGTGTCTGAGCTGCCATGTAGTAATTCTCTTTATGAATTAGCCTTATTTTTATTCTATATATACAGTATATTGAGTGGGTCCCTAAGCTCAGTAAATGACAGCAGCATAGAGCATGTGCAGTGAATCAGCAGAAAAGAAGATGGGGAGCTACTGGGGCATTTTTGAGACATGGATCTTTACTGCTAAAAGGCTGTGGTTGCCTTTGGCTGGTATAAAAGCCCAACATATAATGTACAACATTTCTAGCCTACTTCTTTAGTTAAGCTTTAGTTCTCCTTTAAGGAGAACATTTTGTAAAAACGCAATATGACTATGAAGACTTTCATTCATCCAGGTCATGGTATATCTAGTATAGGTAAATCTAAAAACAACTGGACTTGCTGAGTAATCAATGAAGACGTTTCACTACTCATCCAAGCAGCTTCTTCAGTTCGACTGAACTGAAGAAGCTGCTCGGATGAGTAGTGAAATGTCTTCATTGATTACTCAGCAAGTCCAGTTGTTTTTAGATTTACCTATACTAGATATTTTGTAAAAACATAGACAATTAGCAGACTGTATTTTGTTGACTTAAAGGGTGGTACCTGCCCTTAACGCATTTGTCAGTTTCGCCAACAGCAGCAATGCATCTGTCTAAAGGGTGGTGCCAATCCTTAGCCCTTTCTAACAAAGCAACGTACATTTAAATGCGTGGAATGTACAGGTCACAATCAATGGTGTTCATTTGTGACATTTTGCACAGGAGGTTGAGGGTCCAGCCCAAGCAGTGTCCCAAGATAAGAATGTTCTCTGCTCTCCAGGATTTGATCTGGCCTCACTGGATGCAAAAGGGTAGCTGGCTGTGGTGTTAGTGTGTATTTTTCTAAAAAGGCCAAGTCAGAAGGTTGCTGATATTCTGCTGCTGATGGTATTGCAGAGGGACCTGTATGGTGCCCCAAGTCTCCTTCACTCTCTGCCATTTCGATGGGCACCAAAGTAAGGGGCACACAAATATCTGCACTTGTGTTCTCAGAGGTAACTGGGAAACTTTTTGGCTCTTCATCTGCTCCTGTCTCTTCTTCAGCTACCTTGGAACCATGAACATGATCAATGTGGTATTTAAGTTTGTCTTTGCGTTTAAAGGTAGCATTACAATGCTGGCAGTTAAAGGGACGGGCATCTGAATGAATAACAAGATGCTTGGTCAGTGTTTTCTTGATGCGGAATGACTGGTTGCAGATATGACACTTGTATGGCTTTTCCCCTAGAAAGAAAAGAAAAAATAAAAAGATGTTGAAATATGCTTTGAAGCAAAAATGAAAGGCCTTAATTTCACCAAGGGGAGGTATATATACAGTAGGGATGCACCAAATCCACTATTTTGGATTCGGCCGAACCCCTGAATCCTGCACGAAAGATTCAGCCGAATACAGAACCGAATTTGCATATACAAATTATGGGTGGGAAGGGAAAACGTTGTTTACTTCCTTGTATTGTGACAAAATGTCACGTGATTTCCCTCCCCATCCCTAATTTAATTATGCAAATTAGGATTCTGATTGGGTTCGGCCGGACAGAAGCATTCGGCCGAATCTGAATCCTGCTGAAAAAGGTCGAATCCCGAACCGAATCCTGGATTCGGTGCATCCCTAATATACAGTCATATACCCCCCCATCAGCCTGCATACTCCACTTTCAACAAAAAAGATAACAGCAGTATGTCTTTCATTTCCCAGGAACATCTAAGTACTGGGGGTGTTTTCTGAACAAAGATTTTTAGTGAAGCAGTATTCAGTTGTATACAATGAAATCAAATGTGAGAAACTGGCTGTGCGAAAATAATTCTGCTAATTTGAATGCATGTAACTGCTCAATACAGATTATTGGCAACACCAAACTGGTTGGATTAGCTCGTTAAGCCTTGAACTTTATAGGGAGGTGTGTCCAATCATGAGAAAAGGTATTTAACGTGGCAAATTGCAAGTTGTGCTTCTGTTTGACTCTCCTCTGAAGAGTGACAACATGGGATCCTCAAAGCAACTCTCAAAAGAACTGAAAACAAAGATTGTTCAGTACCATGGATTAGGGGAAGGCTAACAAAAGCTATCTCAGAGGTTTAAACTGTCAGTTTCATCTGTAAGGAATGTAATCAGGAAATGGAAGGCCACAGGCACAGTTGCTGTAAAACCCAGGTCTGGCAGGCCAAGAAAAATACAGGAGCGGCATATGCGGAGGATTGTGATAATGGTTACAGACAACCCAAAGATCACCTCCAAAGACCTGCAAGAACATCTTGCTGCAGATGGTGTATCTGTACATCGTTCTACAATTCAATGCAATTTGCACAAATAACATCTGTATGGCAGGGTGATGAGAAAGAAGCCCTTTCTGCACTCACACCACAAACAGAGTCGCTTGTTGTATGAAAAAAAGCTCATTTAGACAAGTCACAGTCATTTTGGAACAAAGTGCTTTGGACTGATGAAACAAAAATTGGTCATATCAAAAATTATTATTTGATTGTTATTTGGTCATAACAAAAAGCGCTTTGCATGGTGGAAAAAGAACACCCCATTCCAAGACAAACACCTGCTACCTACTGTCAAATTTGTTGGAGGTTCCATCATGCTGTGGGGCTGTGTGGCTAGTTGAGGGACTGGGGCCCTTGTTAAAGTCGAGGGTCGGATGAATTCAACCCAGTATCAACAAATTCTTCGGATAATGTTCAAGCATCAGTCACAAATTTGAAGTTACGCAGGGGTTGGATATTCTAACACGACTATGACCCTAAACACACTTTGAAATCTACAAAGGGAGAAGTACAATATTCTGGAATGGCAGTCAAAGTCCCCCGACTTGAATATCGAAAATCTATGGGATGATTTGAAGCAGGCTGTCCATGCTCGGCAGTCATCAAATTTAACTGAACTGGAGAGATTTTGTATGGACGAATGGTCAAAAATACCGCCATCCAGATTCCAGAATCATCAAAGGCTATAGGAGGCGTCTAGAGGCTGTTACATTTGCAAAAGGAGGCTCAACTAAGTATTGATGTAATATCTCTGTTGGGGTGCCCAAATTTATGCACCTGTCTAATTTTGTTATGATGAATATTGCTAATGCTGAGGGATAGCAAAAAATACTTGATTATTTCAAAAACAATACAGAATTTTTAATTCATTAAGAAAGTTTCTTATTTTCATTATGATGAAGCTTATATGAAATTTTAATTTTCACAATAGTTCCCCTTTAAGTTCAAAGCGGTCAATAGATAATCTCATCGGAGCTAGGAAAAGCTTTATACAGGTTTTTCGTGTACAGAAAATATATACAGAAACAGCTTACCAGAATGTGTCCGGAAATGCATTTCCAGGCTTGATTTTCCTTTAAAGACTTTTTTGCACACTTCACATTGATGAAATGTGGCTTTGTACCTGAAATACGAGCACAAAGAATGACTTATGAGTTTTTAAATGCAGTGTTTTTGAAATGATTCAGAATTTAGTTTGAGATAAAAAATTTACGGTTGCAGAAATCACAAATATATCCATAGAGAATGCAATGGCAGTGGCAATACAAGGGGACAAAATCAATGACAAAATAACACCGCACATAACCCAAGTGTGCAAGCAAGCAAGTGTGATCAATTAAATAGACAAAAAATCTGTTCTTTTTAAAAATGGATTTCAGTGCAGAATTCTACTAGAGCACTACTAACTGATGCGTTTAGAAAAAAAACAACTTTTCCTGTGACAGAATCCCTTTAAAGGAGACATATAGGATAAATGAAAAAACCCTAATTTTGTAGGCAATTATGAATAATACATGGTATTGCTTTTACGTGGTGCTAAAAATTAATATTATCTTTTCAAATTAGGGGTGGGCGTGTCCTAACGGTTCCTGCCAGAAGCACAGTAGGAAGGGGACAGCCAATCACAGCCCTGCAGTCACACAAGTACAGACAGGCTTCAGTTCCTATCTGGTCCTGCTAGCTGCTGATTGGTTCCTGTCCTACAGTGCAGTGAGCTGAGAGCTGCCGGCTCCCCTGCACAGCCTGGGAATTCAGGGAGCAGGAAGTGGAAGGAAAGGGAGGGATTATTAGGGTTTTTGTGGAAATATTCAATAAATTAGCCTGAAACCCTACTTTTTTTAAGCAAAATACTTATATCTAAATGAGTATAACATACTGGTACATTCTTATTTTTTACACAAAATGTCTCTAATTACCACCAACCATATACCGTATATACTCGTGTATAAGCCGACCCGTGTATAAGCCGAGGTACCTAATTTACCTAAGAAAACTGGAAAAATGTATTGACTCGTGTATAAGCCTAGGGGCCCCATGTCAGATTTCAAAATGTGAATGTGACCCGGCCGCAACAATTGGGGGACACTGGGCAGGTACCTGTTAAAGGGTCCTCTGTCTACCCCTATTTCATGTTTGCTTCCCTCTGCCACTTCCCCCCCTGCCCTCCCCATCTGTCGCTCTCCCCACCCCGGCCCTCACGTCTGCTGCTCTTCCCTCTGTCACAGTAAAACGTGACCCGGCCCCAGCAGGACTGTCTGTGACTGACTGTGTCGCCGCCCGGAGCAGGTCCAGGAGCTCCGGGCGGCGCGTCCTTCCCTGCCGGCGTTCGCTCCCAAAATGGCGGCGCCCATGGCCGCCACGTGGGTAGCGGCCGGCGCCGCTACCCACGTGGCGGCCATGGGCGCCGCCATTTTGGGAGCGAACGCCGGCAGGGAAGGACGCGCCGCCCGGAGCTCCTGGACCTGCTCCGGGCGGCGACACAGTCAGTCACAGACAGTCCTGCTGGGGCCGCGGAAGGAGGTATGACCCGCGTATAAGCCGAGTTTGAGTTTTTCAGCACATTTTGGGTGCTGAAAAACTCGGCTTATACGCGAGTATATACGGTATACCAAGATATATAATTCATGAGGGTACAAAAGAGAGATAATTTTGTATATGTTTTTATGAAATACAATATCTTGATTGTGTTAAAATGGACCAGCCAACCAAATATTGTAAAAATCACTTTCTTTTCCATAAGTGCCAGATATACTAGGATGTAGACTTTGACATTATGATGTTCCCATTATGCTGCTTCTATTAAAGATCTGAACAATCAATATCTAGTGAATTCAATTTTGGTTAGTGGACTCTACACATCAATTTAAAACAATCTCTGCTTTTACTTTCATTCATTGGGCCTTAATTGAGTATCATTATTTAATTAAAGCACAGTTCTACCTCTTCACAAGCTAAAGAGTTTTGCTGTAGGTAGTGTCAGGGGGAATGGTGAAATCATCTCATTAATCTTAACGTTAGCTCTTTTTGCTCCATGGACAAAGTTGTTTGAATCACTAAATCCAGGTGCCTGTCTGCTAGGCAGATTTTGTTTATTACAGTACATGCAGTGATTTCTTGCAGGAGTTCTGCACAATATAATATTCAGGTTATCTGTAAGCCATTGTTATGGTGGCTGACCATGTGTCTTGGACACTGCTTTTCAGACTGAGATTCACTGCCCTACAGTCTTTAAACACATTCAGTCACATAAAGTCACTACTGCAGACTATTTCAACACCCAAATGAAACAGAAGAATCAAAAAGGTCATCAGTTCCAGCCATTTAAGAGATATATATCCCATGTTTTCAGAATTGAAAGGCAGCCCTCTTCTTCTTCAGGCAGTCACTACAACTATGATTTCATATGGTAGTCCTAAAGCGAAGATTCTCTAAATAAAAATATTAAAGGGCATGTAAAGGCAAAAATAAAATCCCATTTTTACTTTCTTTAATGAAAAAGAAACCTATCTCCAATGTACTTTAAAAAATCTGTACAGTTTTTATAACGTGGTATGGTGGCTTTTCAATTTTATGATCATAACTTTGGTAACTAAAAACCCCTGTTTTGTAAACATGCACTTGCATTTATACTGAATTATTTATGAGACAGGGGCCCAGGGAAGTGCATTGTAAGTAGCACTTCCATTATATTTAAATATATTTTGATTTAGCCTTGAGTGCTTCCACAATTTCCCTCTAATATAGTATATTGGCCTGAAGCTGTGGCATAGCTTCATGTGGTTTTTCAATAGCACCCCATACCCACCCCTTAAAACTAATGGTGGTCCTACGCTTTTAAATTTGGGCGTTGGTTTGGGCAATCCCTCTCTCTTAAAAGCCTTTACTGGCGGGGGAGGATTCAGCCTTCAAATTGAAACCAATGCTCAACATACACTGAACACAGGTAATGCTATTATGCAGAGAAACATTTCTTTTTAATAAGTAAGTTAGGGACCGCCATATAGGGTTTACCTTGACGTGGTATGGTGGCTTTTCAATTTTATGATCATAACTTTGGTAACTAAAAACCCCTGTTTTGTAAACATGCACTTGCATTTATACTGAATTATTTATGAGACAGGGGCCCAGGGAAGTGCATTGTAAGCAGCACTTCCATTATATTTAAATATATTTTGATTTAGCCTTGAGTGCTTCCACAATTTCCCTCTAATACAGTTTTTATAAGAAACCTGACTGTTTGCAGTAAAGTTTCTCTTCACTTATTGCTGTGGCTAGGAATTGTCAGACGGTCCCTAACTGCTCTGCAGGGAAACAATCATCCTTGTGAACAGCAGGAGGAGCTTCCGCCTTACTTCCCAGCCATGCAGAACTCCAGCAGCTTTGTTTGTTTCCCTGTAGAGCAGTCGGCAACTGTGTAAAGGTTTGTATTTTATTTTATTTTTGCCTTTACAGCCACTTTACTTTTTCCAACTCCAGCTGCAGAGACAAAGCTCATGGAGCCAGATTTAAACAGATAAACTGGGATTCTATTTGTAGGATTATTTTGCTGCAGCCACTGCTTCTGCAGAGTTGGAGAAAGTTTGTATTAAACAATACAGAAACTATAAAATCCACATTAAATTACATGACAACACAGGGCCCAGTGCAGTTTGCCTATTCTGATTATTAAACAGTCGTGCTGTATCGGCTTCTGGCAGATATTATTTGACTTGTGCTGTTTTAATAATTTATGACGATCCCTAAGCAGAAGCCCAGACCACACTGAGCATGTGCACAGTCTTGGTCTTGCAAATATGTTTAACAAAGTTACAAGATGGTGACCCCCCCGTGGCCAACTTTGAAAGCATAAATTATTTGTTTGATTAGGCTTGTGGTGCAGTAAGTTCATGTTTATGTTAAGTATACAAAATACAGCATTTCTAGCCTTATTCTATTTTAGACTTTACTTCCCCTTTAACTTTCAGGATGTATAACATGACAAAACTATCCTGCCTCCAATACACTGATCAATAAGAAAAGATTGCCCTTGGGTCCTCTAGTGCATTTTAGAAAAGGGGACTCCTACCATTCTGGTAGCCATAAATGGCTACATCAAGTTTGGTTAACTATGTCCTTGCTGTTGTTTATGCTTTGATTTTCCACTATTCCTGCTTTTTACTTTTTGTTTCCTATTCTAAAGCATAGATCAGGGAAAGAGTTTCTTTAGTGCCACTAGATGGGAGAAAATGAAAATCGTGGCTCCTGTTCCCTCTATAGATCTCTGAGAATAGGATTTTCATGCTAAATAGAAACAAAGCTGTTACCCCACTTTAATCAACTAGAATGGCACTAGTTTTACAGATAAGCCAACTGTAGTGTTAGTGTTGCAATATGTTTACTTACTTTTGCCAGACCTTCTCACCAAGATGAACGCTTTTATAATGTACAGTCAAGTGGTCTCGACGTCCAAAACATTTTCCACATTCCTCACACTGATGTGCTTTCTCACCTTAAAAGATGAAGCAATGCATACATATTTATTTTAATTTTATATACTACGAAATATCATTTGACCAACAAAAAAGTTGTAATGATATTAGCAACTGGCTAGCCAAAAATGCAGTGCATTGCCTGCATCATTTCTAGTTGTTTTACCATTAAGGAGAATGATACTCCACATTAAGCATGCAGAAATCATCCCTGTATCAACTGTGTGTTGAAACAAACTCAATGTTCTATAAAATAAATACATTGAACAACTTCTTTATCCTCGCAGCAGAACTGGAGGATTAGTGAGAATTATCTGTTCACTTTATTTCTCTGGGAATAATTAAAAATCAAACACATTTATAACCTTACAAAAACCTGCAGCAATATACCAGAATGTATCTTCTTGTGTTTTGTGAGATGATCATGGCGAATGAAAGTCTTTCCACACTCATCACATTCATATCTCTTGTCATCATGATGGACACGAAGGTGGAGCCTGAGAGAATAAGACAATAGTAACACTAAGCATGGTAGCAATATAGTTTAGCAAAAGTTAAGATTTAAGGAAGAATGAACCATGGAAACAAGTGTTTCTAATTATCTTCTACAATATCAATGTATAGTAGTGACACTCAAAATACATTTTTACATTCAATTTATTTATAAATTTGTGTCTACTTATCCCAAAGCCTACTGTCATAGCCTGAAAGGAACAGCAAAATGCAAGCCTAAAGTTAGAAAAGAGAGTCCCTGGCCAATGCAGAAACATTTGGGCCACCAACTGAGAGGTGAAAAATAATGACATGACTGGATATACTGAAAATATCAAACATGCTTGCCATATTACCTTGTTATATTTGCAACTGCCTGTAGAAGTAAAATGGTGTGCTGTTATCTCAGACCAGCTCCAGAGGCAGCGTATACATTGTGAATAACATATATTCCACAGATACATTCCTTCTGTAGTTCTACAGCTTTTATTTGAAGGTGATGTTTAAAGTAGGCAAAGGCTATAAGGGGAATTCAGTGTTCTTAATCAGAACAACAATTAGCCAGATTAGACTGGCACATTATTTAATTGATTTACCAACCATGTCATACCATATAAGTGTCTTTATCATTCAATGTATGTGCTTATGGTTAAGATTTAAACCCAGCACACAGTAGAATTGTTTGCCTTGGCAATAGAGATGATGTACCCTGTGAACCTCCTATAATGGGTGTTTAACCCCAATAAGAGCAGTAGAATGGTCCCTGGTAGGAAGGCCTTAGGATTTGATTTGAAGAAACCATTAATGCCAAAATGGAGCAACAGAAGATGGTCTTTCATGAGAGGGGACCTTCAGGATAAGACATTTTCCATACACCCTGTTGTACAGTAAAATACACAAGACCATCAATTAAATTAAGGTATCTGGGAATATGCTAATTAAAATGTGGTGCTCAATGGCAAGCCTTAAATATGAATGGTGGCCAACCGGTTCAGTAATAAGTTCAACACATTGTGCTTCTGCTGGCAAGGTTTGGCCACATTGGTGATATAGCCCTTATCAACTGAGTAAAGATGACAAGAGTTGTTTACTAAATGCAAATACAAGAAATGTTTTACTTTAAATGTCATTTATTAAACAGTTGTACCTAAGTTTTCCTGAATTCAGCACCAGTTGGCCCATTGTGCTTATTAAGGTGCATGAGGTGTCCTGTACTTTATACCCACCATTTATCAGGCTATAAAACACAGGGCTCCCATATTAAATGCACTATTATATATTTAATATCTATTTAATTTATATTGTCATTCCTGTGCAATGTCCAGAATCACTTCTGTGTAACTTCTGCCACATTCAGAAACAGGCACAAGTTTTGATCACATTGATGCAAAGTTTGAGTTTAGCAATGCATAATTTTTTCTATAGTGGGAGCACTAGAATTCTTGGGGGGGGGGGCTAAATTGCAGGGGACAAAATAATGGAAAAATGCATTCTTAGTAAACGACACCCCACAAGTATTCCTGTCTAGTGTCCAAGCTGTCAAAATGAAACATGAACATTTTTTATTTATTTATTCATTAGTGGTTTACTCCTATGGAGGGATGCTTTTTATTAAAGGAACAGTAACATAAAAAAAATGAAAGTGTTGTAAAGTAATACAAATACAATGTACTGTTGCAATGCACTGGTAAAACTGGTGTGTTTGCTTCGGAAGCTCTACTATAGTTTATATAAACAAGCTGCTGTGTAGCAATGGGGGCAGCAATTCAAAGAAGTAAAGGCTCAGGTTACACAGAGTAATACACTTTCAGTTTTTGGTGTTACTGGTTTCTCATTTTATATTAGTGAGGCACAATTCTGTAGACATAATATTGCCCAAAGATATTTATGGTTCATGCTTTCAAAACTGAGCCTTCGGTGAATACTCCAGCATGCAGCACACAGCATTAAATAAGCCAGCAAATGCATTCAAACACCCTTTCTGTAAAAAACGAATGCGGAAAGATGAGCAGCCAAACTTTCACTGCAGACCCTTTGTTATGGTCTTACAGATGACTGCTCTGACTCCTGTTTTGAACTGTAAATCAAGCCAGTAGAGCAGGAGCTCTACTGGCTCATCCAGAGGTTTTAAACCTACAGTATATGGTGTCCAATCACCATGCCAGTAGGTCATTTCGATCAATGTGACTTATTTTATGTATGTATATACTGGTTAATAAATTAGAGAAAAAAACTGGCAGTGTGGCAAACCAATGGAAAGGCACGAATGTGAAATCTGTATTATACGATTTTAATGTTATTGATACTAAATGTTAAAAGGGGAGAATTTTTTTGGTTATATGTATGTTATAGATGGACCTATTCAAAGCATTTTTTTTAATTTTTTTTATTGGTCTGAAAAGGTTAACCGGTTGTTAGGGGTCCCTGACCAAAACAATTTACTGTGACAGTTCAGTTTTATTGACATTCTTATTTACTGTTTATCTTTCTTTTCAGGAATTACAGGTCATTTTATATATTTAATTGGAAAGTCAGTACCTGTATGAGCTGCCATGGCGAAAACTCTGCCCACAGATACTGCAAAGATGAGGCTTTTCCCCACTGTGAATCCTCAAGTGTTCTTTGAGTGTTGTTCTAGAAAAAACAAAATGTGTTTCTGTCATCCTATATAATGTTAACATGCCTTTACTACTACATAATACTACATAATACTAATTTCAACAGGAATCACATGTAAGGCACATAAACACAACTACTGCAAAAATACACCCATTCCCTATTTTGCAAAGACTATACCAATCTTACTGTACATCACACTATGTGGCAATTGCCAGATATATTCAGGGAACACAATTTGCAACAATTATTTCTTTTTGCTGCTGAGAATGATCAAAGTACAGACCAATCATCATATTCAGCCGCACACAAATCTAGTTAAACTATTATGTAAACAATTACTAAGATACATTCCTATATTGCTTTATTATTTACACAATAATTTATAGGCTCTTTCTTCTAGCCTTATATCTCTATCTTTTTAAAAGTTTTAATTTATAGTGCAAAACAGGTCATGCTGGATTCCATAAAAATGTTGAGTAGCACAAATATCCTAAGAAGAATTTACAAACAATGTATTTTTAAATGATTTCAGTGTTAAAGCAAGGAATATTTGAAGTTCTATTTATATATTACTTGTAATAATGGTTATAGAACCTTCATTTTTCCATCACTAATTATATTGACTCTCGTATTTCATTCACACTTTTAGACATTAAGAAACATGATGGATAGTAAAGTAGGATATTAAACACTTCTATAACTGAAACCCATGGACAGTGACTGTGGAGGGGAGGGGGGGGGAGGAATTGCAGTAACCGGACGTTTCACATTCCTTTGAGCTTTATTTTCTGCAGTGCTACTTTTTTTCCAGAAAAATTCCTTACCGTTCCCTTACAGATTTTCCACAGATGAAGCAAGTCCACTTTCTCTTTCCTCCGTGTGTATACTCTATGTGGCGCTTCATATTCCCTGTGTCATTGAAGTGGCGACCACATATATTACATGGGAAGGGACCTTTTGAGATTAAGACAAGCAAGGTTTTCTTAGCATATCTCCTTCCTAAAAGTAATCTGAAGCACAAGTAAAAGGGAAGGCCAGAAGCAATTGTTGAATCTTAGAAGTCACTTGACTGATGACTTTCTCTGATTCTGGACCAAAGTGAAACTTACTAGAAAACAAGAAGCCACCTAATGCCAATTTACCTTCTCTTGAACTAGAAGACATGCTGTGTTGCAGCTTCTAAAATCTTACAGAGCTGTGGAGTCTGTGTCGGAAGTAATTTTAAATCTTTTGTCTGAGTAGCCAAAAATGTACCAACTCAGACTCAGAATAACTTTATATACAAGCACTGAAAGAATCAAATCAGATTTAAGAGCGCCTATGAAGGAGAATATGGCAGAAGCAATTCTGTTTTTAATAACAATACTTATAGTTGGATTTTGGATTGTATTTAACAGCTATTCTACAGCTACATATATATAAGTTGTTTTAGGTTTTTCAATTGTTTTAGGATTATATCGTTTAACTTTAGCAGTGATAAAATGCCTTGTATTTTGTGTACTTAACTTCTTTCAATCAACATGGAAAATCCATTAGTGTATTAAAGGAATAGTAAAATTAAAGTGTTTTAAAGCAATAACCATAAAATATACTGCACTGGTAAAAGCTGTTTGTTTGCTTAAGAAAGACTACTGTAGCTTACATAAATAATACTTGCGGGCTGCCATTTATGCTGGAAAAGAGGAGAAAAGGCACAGGTTACATAGCAAATAACCAATAAAACACCATTGTACTAGACAGATCTCATCTGTTATGTGCTATGTAACTTTTGCCATAAACTGAGGAGTCAAACGTCTGAAATCTTAGCTGCCACTGCAAATGCTTCACACATTTTAGCTGCTCCTTTTTGTGAGGTGCAGACAAGACAATAAAGTACTTACTTAAATTGAAGGAATAGTGAACGCTATGAAGATTTATTCAGAATGTATGTAAAGGCATGAATAATGTAAGCTTCCTTTTGTGGGCAGGGGAATAATTAGGATGCATTTGTGCTTGCTTATTTTAAGTGGAAGTAGACTACACTTCCTATGTCAAAGCAAAAGAAAAACCAATGTTGCTTTAAGGTGCAATTATTTTACTAAGTTCCCTTTTAAAAGGTATAAAAATGCCAAGTCCATCCAACCCAGAGCATTGATTAGTGGCCTTAATCTGCTCCCCACTGCATTCATAGTTTTGCAATTACTGTATGAAAGCTGCATATATTAATGGAAATTAAAAGCAATTAGGACTGAAAACACCTAAGTGCGAGGCTTAAAGGGGTGGTTACATTTTAGTATGTTATAGAATGGCCAGTTCTAAGCAACTATTCAATTGGTCTTCATTGTTTATTTTTCATAGTTTTTTATTTTTTGCCATATTATTTTAACTTTCCAGTTTTTAGATGTGGGTCACTGACTACATCTAAAAACAAATGCTACAAATCTATTGTTATTGATCCTTTTTATTACTCATCCTTCTATTCCGTTCACAATCTCTTATTAAAAGCAATGCTTGGTTGCTAGATTAATTTGGACCCTAGCAACCTGCTGAAACTGCAAACTGAAGAGCTACTGAATAAAAAGCAAAATAACTCAAAAACCACAAAAAATACTAAAATGAAAACCAATTGCAAATTATCTCACAATATCACTCTCTATATCATACTAAAAGTTAATTTAAAGGTGAACTACGGCTTTAATGTTAGGAGAATCCAGATATGATTATCAATATATACCTGTGCTTAGGAAAGATTATTTAGGGCTAAATTCCAACCCAGGTATAAGATGAAATATCCTGAATGATTAGTCACAGGGTTTACTAGATAAGGGTTTTTCTGTACATACATATATAATAACACAGCAAACATTTTTTGCAATCAACAGTGATTAACAATATGTTAGTTAAAATAAATAAATGATTGTCTTACTACTACAGAGCAACAATTAATCATGAATGAATGAAGAACTCTTATTGTAATACAACATAGGGAACACACTACAGGATGTTGAAGCATTTTGTATAGAAGGCTAATCACTAATCATACACATAAACACAGGAGACAAAATTAAAGTGACCCAAGGTATGATAAATACCTAAGTGAAATTTCTCTTGATGCTTCAGCCTTGTAAAGCGAGATTTAAAGTGCTCTTCACAGTAGGTGCATTTAAAAGGCTTGTCCTGAGAGTGCAGAATCATGTGCTCCTCCAAATGAGGCCTTCGGGTAAATGATTTATTGCACACCTGAAATAAAAGCCGACTCCTTGAAAACATCAGTAAAACTCCTTAAAAGTCGATAAATACTAGTAAGAAGATAAAATGTAAAATTATTTGTGTAGTAATTGGAACATTGCAACACCAGACAAGTAGGCATATAACAACAGTTATTTAGGTTATTTCCTATTTCTGATGAGTTATAAATCCATGGCTGTGACATATAAAAAATAATGACTAAATACAGGCATAGCGCCAATGACTAAGGGGGGCTATTTACTAAAACTCGTTTTTTTCCCTCATATTTTACCAGAAACAAATTGGACTTAAATCCCATCCACAAATTTGGCTAATTTACTAATAATTAAACTCGAAAAAATTGGGTTTTATGAATACCTCGAATTTTTCAAGTTTTTAAAGGCTTAAAAAGCTTGAATTTATCACGTTTTTGAGTGAAAACCAGCATAAAACACCCGGAAACCATGAAGACAAAAAACAAATGGTTAAAGGGACCTCTGTTTTTGAATTTTACATGGATTCAACAGGTTTTAGCTGGAGTATTTTCGGGTTCTGGTTTTTATGCTGCTTTGGGGCATAATAAATCTCTAAAAAAAATTTTTTTAGTGAAAACCCCCCCGAAATTTTACAGAAAACAAAACTCAACCTGCAATAAATAGACCCCTACGTGTTAACATAATAGGAAACGGGAAAGGCTGTCTCTGCTCTTACAAATAAAACAAATTTGGAGATTGCACACCTGTGTGGAGAACTCACTGAGTGCTTACCCCTATACAATCAGTTGAGTCTGCTCCTATAAAATCAGTTGAGTCTGCTCCTATACAAAAAGTTGAGTCTGCTCCTATACAATCAGTTGAGTCTGTTCCTATACAATCAATTGAGTCTGCTCCCCTAGCTGAAGGCTCAGGGAGTTGCACCTGACCCTCCACTGATTGTAGTGAGTACCGGCACTCAAAGGCAATGCAAACAGGGGACATGCCCCTTGTGTTTATTAGGTGACAATTAACAATGTTTTGGATGCATTCTCCCCTTTTTCAGGTGATACAGCAAGGTGTAACAATCAGTGTTAGATAGTCACAGCTTGCTGTATCACCTGACGAAGGGGGGGGTATCAAATGTTGTTGATCCTCGAGTGACCTAAGGGGCACGTTCACTGTTTGCATCGCCTTTTAGTGCTGGTACCCATTTTTTTCTGCAAAGTATGGTGGGAGTGCCATCTCTGTAGGGATCAGTGCACCAGGCAGAAGCATCTTTTTAGAGGCCCATGTGTGCTCGTGAAGTATTTGTTATAATAGATCAGTACTTTCAATAAGATTAAAAATAGCAAATAAGCATGCAAATATCAATTTAACTCAGCTTCTCCTGATGAAAGCATATGAAAGGAATTTCTGTCACAAAATATACAAGATTAAAGGTACAAGAAGGTTTCACATTGTAAAACAAAAACACATCCGCCATTAATGAAGCCAACTATAATATGTAATTGGGGTCTAAAGAAACAGGCCACATTTTTATTATTTCCAAGCTAGATACATATACTTTAGTCTAAACAGCAATGCACCGTTTCACATAGATGGTTTCACTGAAACTTAAAATGCTTACATCACATTTCCATCCATCGCTTTTGATTCGCTTAAGGGAAAGAAACTCTTGAGCATTCTCTGGATGAAACCTAAAAAACAAACACATTTTTATTCTGACATATTGCTAAAGCAAGACATATCATTTAAATTACATGCAAGCACATTCGAGAGCAAGTGTCCCGTAACTAGGACAGTAGCTACTAATTTGTCATACCTGGAGGAAGAGTGATTCTGTTCTACAAGTCTAGAACAGCAGTGCCTTTAAAAAGAAAGTTTACCTTTCCATTAAAATTTAGTTGGACTTCATTATTTATTTTGCATGATCTTACTCTTTCCAGGAGAAAAGGCTGTCATTTTGTCAGGTAACAAAGCCTGGAACCCAAAACAGATTTATTGTGAGCAGATTAATTGTAAAGCAATCCGTTAGATTCTCTAAAAACAAGTACATTTCCAATATGTATGAATTTATTTTTTCTTACTGATGTAGAGATAAAAGGATACAGTTTCCTCCGATCTAGACAGCCTCAGCCAGCCCTACCTAAGCTGTTCAAGAAACTTAACCAGTTGCCGGATACCAGTTTTCTCAGCACAGCTGGACCCCATCAGAACAGAGAATATACATTCAGCTATGAGCATACTTGCTTCTTATTGGCTTCTACTGTGCAGCAGAAGACCAATCTGATTCATTTAAAATTAAAGCAGGAACTGGCTGAGGCTGCCTATGGCAGCAGAGTAAACTGGATTGTTTTTTATCTTTACAACAGTAATAAAAACAATTGCATATATATTAGAAACTTACTTGTTCTGATAGAATCCCTCAATTTAATAGATTGACTATACATCCCCTTTCTAATCTGCTCATTTGGCTATGTTTGCCCAATATGGTCAATGTGTTGGCCAATATCAGGCTGATCTGATCGGATAATAGGCGGAAATGCAGGCCGTCTGGAGAGGTCCACATCAACTGGTGGATATCTTCGTCCCAATGGTATCTTTAAACCTGTACGATTTATGGCAGATCTGATAGGACTGTTTGAAAGGGGCTCCATACACTGGCAGATAAGCTGCCGATTCTGTATGAAGAGGCCTTCTTCTTTACAGCTGAATCAGTATCTTAAATCTGTCCCTGTATGGCCACCTTTAGCCTGTCAGAACAGCATAAAGATATCCAGCAAGATGAAACTAGCAATCAAACACAAAAGTCAGAGAGGAGTAAAGTTTGTTAGAGCAACTAATCCGCTGTTTGCTTTTCTTAAACAAGACTAGTAATAGTTAAAATATGATTAGACAATATGGGGTACCAGAAAGGGTTACATTTGCCCATATGTTACTTCATAACACAATAAAAATGCAATAGGTCATTAGCAGTGGCAATATATTAGCTTTGAATTAAACCAAGATTTCTGGAGAAATGAGACGTTTGGGGTATACAAAGCAGATTTAATTTTATGGAACAAAAAGGGGCACATAGATCATAAGGATAAAAGGACAGCTCATCACACTACACCAAAGAAGAATTCTAAAAATCCTAAGAGAGCTTCAGCGTTAAACTGTGATTTACAGTGGTGAACTCTCCTTTCAATTTAAAATAAACATGCTCTTAACAATGCAGAAACTGGCAACTAATTTAATTATAGGCTTAAATAACTTCATGTACTTGGGATGCTTTTCACCAAATAAAGATTTTTGCTAGTATCATGCTAGAGAGTATATGCAATATTTTATATCACTTGCCTTTTTACATGCTTAGACAGAGTCTTTCTGCTTGCATGAGGCTTGTTGCAAAATGGACATTTGTGCTTTTTTTTCCTATGAATTTCAGTCTCGTTATTGTGTCGCTTCCTGTGAACTGTTAGGTTCGATTTGGTGGAGTATCGCTGATGACATATGTCACATTCAAAAGGCTTCTCTCCTGTGTGCACACGCGTGTGACTCTCATACTTGCCTGCAGAGCAGGGGGATAAAAAAAAGGATCAAGAATTATTGATTATATGGCAGATTATATATAGATAGTAAAGAAGATCAAGGGGGAAGAGAACTAATAAAATCAAAACTACATTCACTTCATATACTGATACAATGCACTTTTTATGAAACAGATTATACTGTTTGTACACTATCTGCTTTGCATGTAACCTAATATTCAGGGAAGATAAACAAGAGTTGTGCTGTAATTCTTGCTGTAACTGTGTTACATAAAAAATAGAGGCAAATAGTTCTTTACATATTTGTAAGCCTTTTTTTTTTTTTTTTGCATCTATAATTAAATGGTCGAATCTTGTTCTAAATAGATACAACATAATAACACTTTATACACTACTGGCCAGAAACACAAATCACAAAACTCTTACCTACTCGATCAAAGACTTTGTCACACTTAGGACACCGTAACACCTTTTTGCCATTTTTCTGCAAAACAACTGGTTTAAGTCCTTCTGGGAAATTGTCAAATGCTCCTGATAGCTCATTCCTTTCTTCCGTTTCCTCTGGTTCGCCTTCACTTTGTTCATTATTACCTTCAAGTGCCTCCTCCCCATCCACTCCCTGCCCGTTATCCTCTATTCCACTTGTCTCTTCATTTATCTCGTTGCTAGACTCTCCGGAATCTGTTCTCTCCGTGCTGTTTTTAGAGAAATCATTACTTGAGACGCCATCACTTTCCAACTCCCCCCCATTCTCAAATTTTACAGGACACTTCCTTCTTCTAGTTGATTTTCTGGTTGAAGGGTCAGAATCCTCAAAAATGTCTCCAGGGTCTCTTAACGCATGTGCTTTGCCCATGTGATTTTCCAGGGTCTTTTTATAGCAGAATGTCTTTCGGCAAAATGGACATTTATGACTGGTTTCCGCTTTACTATTGGTGTCATTTGCTACATCTGGAGTTTCTATGACACTGGTTGATACATTAACCATTTCACTTTCCAACAACTGCACTGCATCTATGATGTCCAGAAACTTTGCTGCCTCCAGAACGAGGCTCATTTCATGTTCCCACACTACAAGCTCTGAGGAATAGAGAAAATCCAGCAGCAACTGAAACACAGAACTGCTCACATGATCTAAAGCCACAGCATCTGTGTGAGGGTTTTTACTCAGACAGGCATGGAAGTAGCTGCAGCCCACAGCCACCACCACTTTGTGCACCTTGAATTCCCTCCCCTCCACAGTAACAACAAGGTCACAGAAGGAAGCTTGTCGCTGACGATCATCGTTCAGATATTTCAGCAGGTTTTTATGATAGGTTAGAGATTGAAAGCGTTTCCTTTCATCTGACGGTGGGACTACAGGGAGTCTGTCTCTGGCATTATTCCCTTTATTATGCTGCTCAGTGACAACCTCTTTCGGGGGCTCCTTTTGGCTCTGCAGTTCGGGAAGCAGAAGTTTTGCACCAACCTTTCGCTTCTTTTTCATGGTAAAATGACATTAAATGGATTGAATTTAAAAGGCCTCTTAAAAAATCATTTCTAGTTTTCAAACATTCGTGTAACCTTCTCCCTGACAAGCAGGATCTCGCCACCCTTCTCCCCGGTTCCTGCTCATCCCAGAGCGACGCACGGTCACACACTGATGACGTTGTGGCATTAGGACGCACAATAGAGACGTAGTTGTTGTTGTCCCGCAGTGAAGGGGGTGGGGCTGGAACAGGAATCTTCTGTTCAAGTTATTTGATCATTGCAGAACCTATAATACATCTCAATTGATATCTCTGTGACCAACATATAGGTTTCTTTGCAATAAAAGTCCTATTGGTGTAAAATAAAAAGGAGTCATCCTAATTGAGTGATGCCATTTAAAATGGGTTGTATATGCGTATATTTCTGTGCAACTGGGCACTGTCAGTATCTGATTCTATGTACCGTACAGCTGATAACAAATAGGATATTTAGAATACTATTGTTTTAGACCGTACCTTATTGTTTGTTCTCTACACTCTAATTCTAAGGGGCAGATTTAAAGGGGACCTGTCACCCAAACATAAAAAGCTGTAAAATAAAAGTCCTCTTAATTAAACATGAAACTCAAATTCTTTTTTTTTATTATTAAAGCATCTCTACCTGTTATACTTGTTTAAAACTCCCAGCTGCGAATCATTTATTGCCTGCCCCGCTATGCCTTAGGCATAGAGGCAGGGCAGGCAATTATTTTCACTTTCCATTCTGCACTTACTAGATGTCACTGCACTCCTCACATTTCCCCTCCCTGTCCAATATTAGGAAAACCGGGTAGAATTCCCTATACGGTTGCCACCTTTCCTCAAAGTTTTTACCGATGGGGTGGCGGGAACAAAAGGGGGGTTCCATGATCCAAAAGGGGCGGGACCACATACCGTGATGCAGGAGGGGGTGGAGCCGCGCGGCACGCTGGCCAGAAGGCCGATAAAAAGGTAAGTTCTAATCGACTTGGGGGCAGGCCAAAGGCTTTTTCTAAGGGTATTACAAATTTACTGGCAACTACATTGCTGGTAAATTTGTAATACCGGCCCCGGCCCTGGCAGGTGTTTTATCGGCTAGGCCGGTAAAATACCGGCCGGGTGGCAACCCTAATTCCCTGTGCTTGACACAGCGATCGGGTAATCGGCGATTGCTGTGTTATAGCCCTGCCCCCAACGTCACTGACCACTAGGGTTGCCACCTGGCCAGTATTTTACCGGTCTGGCCGGTAAAGATGATGGTGACCCCAATGTTATTAATAGGGAAAAAAGCTAAATATATAGGAAGGCCGGAATTTTTCTTCCAGAAAAGGTGGCAACCCTACTGACCACCCCTCCTCGTCATGGCCCTGCCCCCTCGGCATCATGGCCCTGCCCCTGCCTGGTCTCCACTGGGCTAAAAGGTGGCAACCTATACCCCATTGTGGCGCATAAACAAGATTTTGGCATGATCTAAAGCTTGCCTTAATAGCAGTGTCCACAAAATGGCTGCTGCCTGTTTCACGTGATTCCCTAAAAGAAACAAGATTTAAATAATTTATATAGTGTGAGTACATTTTATTATGCTTGACTAACATCATAAAATAGTATTTGGAATAATGTCTTAGGGTGACAGGTCTCCTTTAGGCTGCTGATTCAGTCCCTTTAGACTGAGGTGGCAGTTTATCTGCCCGTATATGGGCCTGCCCAGAGTACCTTCCTGACAGATATCTATCAGGCAGATTTAAAAGTCCTGTCAGGCTGGGGTAGGGTTGCCACTTTTTCTAGAAAAAAATGATGACATTATATATTTTAATTTCAATTCCCTATCAATAACATTGGCATGAAAATACCAGCCAGATGGCAACCCCAGACTGGGGGCCACTTCTGCGCATGTTTGCTGTCTTCTTTGCACAAGCTTTGATAGACTCCCTGTATGATCCAATAGTTGGCCTGGGGGGGCCAAATGATTGGATCAGCATGATTTAGCCTAGACTGGGGGTGGCCAAATTGGGCAAATATCTGCTTGTTTGGCCAGATGTATGCTACAAATATATATTTTGTTATTTGCAGCTGTTGGATAGATATAATCTATAGGCATAAAAACTAAAAGGAGGCGTGTATACCAAAAACATTTTGTAGTACTTTAGTGCTAGAAAATCACCTCATAGTGTATATGTGCAAAATACGATTGTTTGTGTGACTGCTCATAAAGTGTACAGTTCAAACAAATAAAAATAGCCTCCACTAGTCACATGGTGAGTGTACACTGTAAATCCTCTCCCTGCGAATGAACATAAAAAAAGAAAAATGAAACGAAACAGTGCAGTAAAATGTATTTAATCAAATGTACTGCGGTATACAGTCTACTCACAATATTCCAAAGGCTCTCAGTGTAAGATTTTAATACATGTAGAAAAGCGCCCCATACTTATTCACTTACGCCTGAGGAAGTGTGACGGCAATCACACGAAACACATAGCGCTACAGGGTCACAAGGGGATACAACATAAATATGCATAAAATAGTACAATTTTAAAGGTGTAAGTTGTTGGGCCCTAGTTACAGTATCAACAGGAAGCCATGTGGATTAATTAGCTTTAATGGTTTGTTCACCTTTTAAACACTTTTTTTTCAGTTGGTTTGGGATGTTACACCAGAAATAAAGACTTTTTTCAGTTGCTTTGTATTTTGCTAAATATGAAGTTTAAATTTCCATTTTTCCCATTTTCATGTCTGCCTTTTTCTCATGATACTGCTGAGAAATGTATCAACAAATGTAGCAAATTGTAACAGTTCAGAATCTGCACCTAGATTACTGGGCTGCCAGACTGAAACATCAGAAACAGGATCATTAAACTTCAATTTTAGGAAACTGGTTAAAAATAAAGAATAGAAAGCAACCAAAAAAGTCTTTATTTCTAATGTATTATCTGAAACCAATGAAACTGAAAAAGTTTTTGCAAGGTGAACAACCCCTTTAAAGGAAAAAATGGTAGCAGGCTTCTAAACGTGATCTGAGGTCTTAATGAAAAGCAACAGATTTTCCTGCAACCTGTGCAGCAGTGGGTAGCATTTCTTCCTTGCAGTGCAGGAGTAATGGGTTTGAATGCAGCTGGGGTGCTAAGTATGAATCCAGTGTGGGCACTATCTGCAAGAAGTTTGATGTGGGTTTACTCCCAGATGGGTTAATTGACTCCTTAGCATTGACCATAGTGTGTGTAAATGTGATAGGAGCCTTAGATGGTACGAGAGTGAATATTAGCTCATTCAACACTGCAGAGAATTGTTGGTACTATATACAGATAATAATAACCTGACTTGCTTTCTCCATTTGCCCTTACACATAGAAGTGACACCATTATGAGGCATGAGTGAGGGAGAGGCTCTGCTGTCATTGATGCAAAACAAAACCAGCCAGACCCAGCCTAACCCCAAGGCATTCGGCAGGCATTTGACACTCTCAAAACCCACATTACATCACAAATACCCAGGGTCGGACTGGGGGGGGGGCCCGGGGGGGCGGGGCCCACCGGGGCTGCTGTCTCAGGGCCATCCAGCTCTGCTGCAAAGCCCCTCCAGGGCCCCAGTTCCTGCCAGCCCCGACCGCAACCCACCTTCAGCATCCCCATGCCCCTCCATGCGTACCTGTATTTTGCCGTGACCAGGACGGAGAGGGAGGTCAGTGGCAGGAACAACAGACTGGGACAGGGAGCTGGTCTGGGTGGGGCCCACAAGAGCCAGGGCCCACCGGGTTTTTTCCTGGTATACCACAGGCCTAGTCCAACCCTGCAAGTACCCATGGGTATAGTACACGATGTTTTAAGGCAGCAGACATCTGTACCATTTTAGTGGTTGTTTTGCTGAATGAATTTCACCATATCAAATAAGGTTCCAGAGCATAGCTGTTATCTATGTGTTCATTTATCTTTGAGGCTAACCTCAGTGACAAATAATCCCCTGCCCTGCTTCCCTGCCCTTCAGAACGCAGAGTAGTTGATTGTTTCACACTGCTCCGGCCGTCTGGTATTGCAGCTTTCAAAGGATTTTGAAATTTGAGAGTTATACAACAACCACTTATAGTTTGTTGAGGGTTCAATATCCTAATATAAAAATACAAAGAATGACCTAGATTGCACTTACATTTGACATACTAAATTGCTATTTTTATTGCTGCTTTTTGTGCTTTGCTAATGGTTTATTTATTTTTTTACCAACAAAGTCATGAGTTTTCTCTCTCTTAAACAGGTTCATGTGATATGTCATTTGATGTTAATAATGGGCACAGCATGCACCTATTAGAAGAATTCAAGCTGTTACCTGATTAGAGCCCAAACATCACAGTTGGTATTTCTACACATAACATAAGGTTTTAAACCATGCTATTTACTGGAACCAATACCCATTTGTGCTATGTTCATTATCCTTATTAACTCATTCATACAGATTTGCTATATGCCACAAATATATTTGGAGGCATCACAATCAATATGTGGCACATCACTTTTGAATACTTTCCTTGCAGGATATTTTTTCCCCAAAGTGTTCAAACACACACACACACAGTGGGTTACTGTAGAAGCACCATTACCGAACCTGCTATTTAAATAATTTAGTAGGCAGATGTTATCATAAATCTAGCTGTATTTTAAGGACATGCAACACTAAGCCCACTACTCTCACCATTGCCATTCTGCATTTAGTCTGTTCACCTTAACTAACTGTAAATAAATGTGTGTGTAGAAGCATATGTTATTCAAGAGAAACCAGAAAACTGTATTTCCCCTGCCATTCTCTTCTAATTCATTCTGTCAACTTTATGCATCATGCAAAAAGAGAACAGCTTATCCGTCCCTATTGGCCAGGTACTTCCAGGCAAGAAATGTATGCTCCCACCACATTGGTACTATTTGTAACATAATTTATGTTTCATGAAGCTCCCCACTGACTTTATAAATGCAGATCATGGGATCATTTAGAGTTCTGCTTTATAAAGATGTTGATATGTATTTGGTGCTTCTGGATGCAAACACTAACTTGCTCCAGGGTCAGGGATAATCACATTTTTCATTTAATTTACATGCAAAAGGGAATTGTGTTTAAAGAGACAAAAAGATAATTACAGTGTTTAGGCTTTAGGGCAATGGCACATCAAAAAATTGTTGCCCATGGTTAAATCTTCATTACCACCAACAGAAATCTGCCCCATCTGCCTGCACCCAAGCAGAGGTAATGTTTCAGGCAGCGAGCAGAAGAGGAGCAGATGAGGGAGTGACTGGGACCAACTACTACTTGGTCTTTCTCTGGTTCCTCTGATTAACACTCGGAGGCTTTGGCTTTGCTAATGTTCCTCCAGCATATACTGCTTTAGGTTTCCACCACAGCACTTTGCTGCAGATTTACACCATTGGTATAATGGCGGCAGTGTTGGACTGGCCCACAGGAATACCAGGTGGGCCCAAGTGTCAGTGGCCCTCATGCTGCTAAACATTTGGCCTATTTCATGGTCATTCCCTATTTCTATGAGAACAAAGAGGCTAAATAATGGAAGAATAGATTATATTATGTAGAGACTAGGAGAATAAAGAGGTTGAGTGAGTAGAGGAGGTATAATAGTTTGGAAAGTGGGCCCTCAGCCTAAGGTCTCTGGTGGGCCCCTGGCATCCCAGTCCGACACTGATGGCGGGTGGGGGGTGACATTGTAATAAAATAGGAGCTAGGAGACCTGCAAACTATAGCAGGAAAAACATCATGCTTTACCTAGGAAATAATGGAATGCCATTGTAAGGGGAATTCATTAGGAAAACTAGTGTTTCAAAACACATATTTGCCAGCTCAAGTTAAAAACTTTTATTATGATATAGGCAATGATGTTCTAAGACAATCTGCATTTTTTTCTTTTTTTTCGAATTCTAAAAAAATATTTGTTCTTCAAGATCTTTAGTTTGCAATATAATAGCTACTTGGTGGCTATGGTCACATAGCCTAGAAAATAGGCAGTGGTTGGAATTTAGAATGACAAATAGAAGTGGGCCTGTACAGAAAAATAGACATAGAAAAAATAGAAAAATATATATAGCATAACAAAGTTTCAGATTTTTCAAAACTGATCCTGACAAACAGACTACATTTTAAGCTATAAAGAGGCAGAATCTCAAGGGAAATAATTTAAAAAAATATAATAAAAATGGATGCAAGTAGAAAAAATAAGAATATGCACTGCGTATCTTGACAGCGCTATATAAATAAATGATGATAATATGTTCATAACATACTGAAAATAATTCTCACTTATAAGTGGTTCATCCCATAATGCTGCTGAGAGATGGGGTAATTCACTAATGACTTACAGCTATAACTTTACTCCTAGTATAAAAGACATCAGGTCATGAAAAATCAGGAACACCTGCAGAAATTCAACTAGGGCTCATTTGTACTGATTGTATTTAATTGAATGCAATCACAGTAGCTTGTATTTATTAGAAGCAACTCTGGTTTGATATTTGATATGTTAAAGGGGAACTAAAGGCTAAAATAATTGAGTCTTATTTTAAATATTGAACTATATTGTATATTGCAAGTGTGTCCCTTAGCTCAGGTAACTGATAGAGCAGAAACAAATTTATGGAACTACTGGGGGCACTGGGTATCTTTGGAGTCACCAATCTTTATTGTTATATGGCTGTGGTGGCCTTGGGCTTGAGCCCAAAACAATTATAGCCACAATCTCGTTTAGTCTTCTTTATCTCTCCTTACCATAGCAACCAACTAAACCATCACTTTAGTATTCTAATTTGTAATACACAAATCACATCTATTTACAGATTGTTTGCTATAGATAAATGCAATGGTGCATCATAATGAACTACTGTGCTAATAAATGCATTCAATTTGCTTCTCAAGGTTTCCAACAGTATAGATTATAGGCAAGGATACTCATTATGGTAATGTACTGTGCCCTGCTTCAACAAATGTCAAAAGATGACAGTTAAACTAAGGCTGAATTTCTTCTAATTTCCATTCTTTTACAAGTATGCTTTCACATGGACACACATAAGATTCATGTGTGATTTCTCCAGCATTAAATATATCCCCTTGGCTTATTACAAGAGAAAAAGGAGGGGGTAAAGGCATTGTGAAGATTACATTTCAGATAATTCCGAATTCAAGTGGCAGAAATGCATAAAATGCTATTATCAAGAGAAGAACGATCTCTATGGTTACGCTGAGAAATACAGGAACCCTATATACACCAAAGCCTTTTTCTTTCTCAGTTTGCCAGCATTACAAACCCCTATAACAGCCGGAGCAGCTGCTCACAGTTCTGCATAAGGCTTATTAGTATAACAGAATAATCTGTAGCTTATTATACTTGCTTTTCCCTATCTGCAGAATTCTCTTGCTATGGTGGAACAATTAATTGGTGCAACACTATTTTACACTATTGTGCCTTTGATGGTTGAAAAGCACTCCAGAAAACCTTGCTTTAATATATTTGTTATTTGTGTTTCTCTGTTATATAAAGAGGACAAAAGCTTCATAATTACTTAAAAAACATTACACAAACACATGGGGCATTTTAACTAAATCATACATTTTCCCATTCTTCCCTCTGTGGCCTATACCCAATGTACAATGCAGAATTCAGGTGAAACTCTGCAGGTTGTGGCTGTTCTACACCTGCAGGAATTCCTACCTCCTACATGTTGGTTTTTGCCAGTATGAATAATGGATATCCATGGAGAATTTCAAATTATCAATTTCGAAGACCATTTTGAAATCGGGCAGACTTATTGTTAATGAAGGGTAGAATGTGATTTTCACTGCATTTGAGTTGTTTTTTTTTTCATGTTTTTAAATGATCAAGTCTTATAATTTTGCATTGTTTCATAAATTACAAATTTGACAATTTTCAAGTTTTATTGAGTTGGAAAAGAACTTGAAAATTCCAAAATTCTAATCACTATAGAGCACATAGCCAGGAATATTGTAGAGAAACCCAACGGAAACAACAAAAATGTTCTGCTTATTGCAGTGGATTTATCTTGCTGGATTCCTCTTGTATCTGTTGTCTATACATTGTTCAGGTGCCCTATATAATACATATTTATGAACTGACCCCCAAAAGCTCATGGCAAACAGGGTATATACTCTGCTGGAGTTTTTTTTATTGAGGAGAGGAACCTATACCTGGCCAGGTTTGGTGTTGTTTTAATGAAAATCACTCAGGTTTCAGGCCAATATCCACCTGTTAGTAGTGCTGGCAAAAATGACATATGTATTTTTAGGAGCACTTCACCAGCTGAAAAACAGGGGATGCGAATGAAAGTACCATACTGTAAGTCAAAAGCCCTACCAGATATTACAGATAAATCATCATTTTTAGAAATGGTGCAAAGTTAGAAAGTGAACATGATGGGAATTTTTTAAAAAACAGAATGCAGTGTGCAAAAACAGGCCACAAGTGACTTTTTTGCACTTTGCAAACTGCATTCTGCTGTTTCTGCTGAGTTGCTGCAGGTCAGTACAGTATTGGTAAGGGGCAGAAGTGGGAAGGCACATAATCTTGAGCTTGGTGCAGAGTGCAGCATTTTAGTGGGCAGTAGTGTAACTACAATGGAAGCAGACTGCACAGCTGTGTTCTTTCCTCTGTAGGGGCCTTAGGTTACCCACAGTGTATGCACAATTGTTTGAGCATCTTGGGTGACTTTTTTGGGTGACTTTTTGGCTCAATGCAGGTGATGATTTTTTTTTATACATCACTGATAACCCATAACTTTGCCTGGGGGAGTGGGTGCCCCAGAAAAAACATTTTATAGGGTGGAAGCAGGACCCCCAAATTTATACCACTGCTAAGGTACATGCTGTTGTGCCCCATAGGGCTCAAGCACTTGTGCCCTGGGGAGCAGTAAACAACCCTTATGATATTTAAATGACTATGGGGCAAATGTATCCCCCATCATCATCTGTGTCTGCAAAATGTAATTACTTGGACATTTTATTAATTGCAGTTTTGAGCAACAATAGTGTGCCACATGCTCAGTATTCCATGTGCCCTAGAATTAACTAAAGTTACATCATTCTCTGCAAATAACAAGCACCCTCTGAGTGAGCTTGTATTTTTTTGCTTGTTAATTATATCCATGGAAATTGACTCTTATAACTTGTAGTTTATATATGGGTGTGCTCTGAAAAGTTCATTTTGACAGGATCAGGTAAATCCAGAGAGTATATGTGTAAGGGGACAGCAGCTTCAAACTCTTGGATGTAGCTCAAAATCGAAAGGTGGGAGGATAGAATTCCAGGCCCTACCATAGTAAATATCAGGAAAGAGTCTTGCATAAAGGTCCCCAGACTCAAATAATTTTCTTGCCGATTTTAGCGAAGTCCGACCAATCCTTTGAAATTATCGTGCAGTTAGTGGGATTCGAACGATCGTGCATCTTACGATTTTTCAGCTGACATCTGTCAGAAAATTGATTGGCCCCAGTACAATCTATCTATGTTTGCAGGGACAAGCAGGCAGCTACCCTTTGTTTTCCTGGCAATATGGCCGGAAATGGTCTTTTTAGTTGATGGACAATTTGTAAGATCGTACGATCATTTTGAGATAATCGTGGTCTCACGATGACAATCGGATCTTTAAAAAACTTTACATCTATGGCCAGCTTAAGACTTAATTTCTTTTTATGAGAAGGTGAGCAGGGACCTCGATTCTGGGATGGCAGTGGATTTGATTTACTTTGCTAGACTTTTCTAAAGCATTTGATACAGTGCCACACAGAAGGTTACTGGTTAAATCAAGGAATGTTGGCCTTGAACATTGTATTTGTACCTGGATAGAGAACTGGCTAAAATATAGACTACAAAGTGTGTAAGACTGAAGGATAAATTATGAAATTTCCTTTTAGAATCTGAAGGTTGCAGTCCTGCTTCAGAACTTAACTATAGATTTGGTTATAGCATAAGTCTACTGTGGTGTCAACTAACAGTTGTTCAGTAAAGTGTTTGGCCTGGTTTATGTGCTTGGTTTTTCATGCAGAGATTGAAATGACCATACAACAGCTATACACCTTGTAAATGAGGGCACTTTCTGAGGGATGTCCAGATGTATGACAGACTTTGCCTGTGGTATGTGAATAGTAAATTGCTATAATAGTTTGCACTTGGTAGAAAATCTTGCAATAAGGGAAAGTGTGTGACTGTGACAATGAGCAAGTCAGATACAGTCAATACGATATAATTCATTTATAGTGCAGGTCTTGGGTAGCAAATTAACCTTGTATTCAAGTCTCTAGTCTTAAACTGCATGTCAATCTCTTGCTCTGTACCATAGCACAGCAGTCTGGTAGCCATGGAGTTAAAGTGACTGACTGCATGCAATGATGAGAAATGCTGGATGAAATCAGGGTGAATGCTGAAGATTAACAGTGATATGTTTAACAATCACATTCTCAACAGGCACTCCTATTCCCTCCCCCAGTCCACTCCATGCATCTGCTTTTATCTAGGCCAGGTTTTTACAGCACCCAGGCCACTTGTAGCTGCATCTCCTCTCCTGTCCTGCTAATGAAAGAGCTGTGGGCAGTGTGTGTGCGCTGCTGCGGGCATGCCGTGCTATCAGTGCTCAGTGTGCTTGGACCAGGTATGTTCCCCAGATGACAGTCCTACCATGAAGTGACCTGGAAATACAGATAATACAGAATCACAATGGCATCTCCACGGCTGCCTTGGATTTTTGCTTTCTACTTTTCTGCACTGATGCTCATTCAAGTCAGAAGTGAGTCACAAGATTTCCTTTTTTGCACTTCCATATCCCATAAAACACTTGCTTGTCATTCTATGTCTTCCTATCATCAATCTTTTTCTGCCTGTACCACTATCCTCTGCTTAGAATAATGTATAAATGGATTTAACACCAATGTGTTTACATTGTATTTTAATAAAGAACTGGAATATTCCAAAATGTCCATGTTCGGGTCATACTGCAGAGATATTGGGTATTTGATTTACATTGATATACAGGGAATAAAGCCACATATATCTTTCACATAAAAGTTTCAGCACAGTGCATGAAACATATGAGATTTTTTAAGCCATTAGCCTAGATTATAAAACAGGGGATCCGAAAAATACTTTTTTAAAATGACTGGAGGCAAAAACTCCTAGCTCCAAAGCAGTAACATGCATGAGAGGTTAATGCAACTGCAGTATAACATACTAAGGGCTCTTACACACGGGCGGTTTATCCTGCGCTGCGCTTTCTTCCATTCAGCCGCAAGAGTAGACGCACTCAATTATTGTGAAGGGGGCTGTACTCACACAGACGCATTTCACCTGCGTTCGGCGCATACATGCGTCTGTGTGAGTACAGCCCCCTTCACAATAATTCAGTGCATCTACTCCTGCGCTCCCCTGCGGCTGAACGGAAGAAAGTGCAATGCAGGGGAGCGCAGGAAAAATTGCCCGTGTGTAAGAGCCCTTACTGCTGCAGCGAAGTTAGGATAACTGTCAGTTGAAATGCTGCAGGCTGCATTGAGAAAAGTTACATGGCTGCTAAGGTCTCATTGAATTGAAAATATATATTGCTCTACATCAAACATTACAGTTGACATATAATCCACACTTTTTATTCCCGTGATGTGTACAATTTGTAAATCACTGTGGATTATGTAGACACTATAAAAATAAATGATAATTACAGTGCTTTGTGAAAATAGCTAATTCTTAGCCCATGAACATTAATGTGTTCTGTGTTTTCGTTCTGCCAGCTGATTCTGTATATTCCCAGCACATGTAATGAAGTATGTATAACCCCTAAAACTAAAAAGGCCAGTTTATGAGAGAATTGAACATTTGCAATGAGCTAGGATATTTTTGTCTAGATCCCAGGCAAGGTTAGGGGTGGTTTACCTTTAAGTTAACTTTTAGTATGTTATAGAATGGCCAATAATATTACATTTAGCACCCTGTATGTATGATGATTTTAATTTTAATTAAATTAAATTAATATGTTTGTTATACCCAGAACACAGGTGGATGGCCAGATTACACTTTACAAGCACATCTCCATGCAGTTTCACTGCACTGATCAAACCATTAACAATCCATTGTACCATTACTGACCAATTTATTTGTAGAGCATCAGACAGTTCATTGCAGGTCCAGACATTGCTGTCTTTTTTCTGGTAGCTAACATGTTAAAACAGGACAAAGAAAAACGGAGAATCTTCTATAATCTGGGTCACCGGCTGCTACTCTTAGCAAATCTATAGGCTTACATACAGGCTTTAATGTGACAAGATTTGTAAACACCAAACATCTTGCACTGGTATAGTAACAAAGAGGGAGAGATGCCTTGTATGATTAGGCTGCAAGTAATTACTGCTGGAAAATTACTTAAAATGCTGTCTTAATACTGCCTGAATAGGCAAATTGTGTGGGTGTTTTACTTTCTGGAAATATGCTGTGCCTTTCTAGTCTCTTTGTCTCATCATCATCATCATCATCACTTGTACAAAATTAACCTGCAAGCTGTTATTAACTGGCACCTTGCACCCTGTGATTTGCTGAACTACATCTGCCATCCATTTAGCTAGTGTCTAGATGGATGAGGGTGATACATTTCTGTAACAACAACTGAAGTTATCTCTAGATAAGCTTCCTCAATGCTTTACTTTCAGTCGGTTGCACTCAAGAGAACTTCCAGCTGGAATTTTTTCTACAACAGATGAGAAGTCATATGTTTGTTTGGTTCTGGATATATATCTGGGTATAGATTTATCTGTGATAAGGTTTGTGTAACCACATGCTTATGTGTGACCAGGCTCACTAGAATGAAAAGGGAAAAAACAGTATTTTAGTTCCAGCATTTTAGATCATTTGAATTCTGAATGTTTTCTGGGTTGCAGTTGTACAGTAATGCTATGCAAGGGGGCTCCAGTCACTCCAGAATATCCTAGGCCCACACGAATAAAGTAAAAACTGTTTATTCCACTTCCAAAAACACACTTTTTCTTTACTTTTAAATTGGCTTCCAGTGCCAGATGCCCTGGAACTAATTAAACATTTGAATTATATTATAATTATAATGAAATAATATGTTAATGAAACTTTAAAATGTAACTTACTTTATGAATATAGTAAAACTCATTGGTAAGGCACTACTTCATGTATTATAATTTCTGCTCATTGGTTTTGCTTTGTTAAATTTAATTGAAGCAATTGATTTCTTCTGCTGTGTCAGTTCAGATTCTGCTTGTATTCCTCTCATTTCAAGAAGCACCTGCTGAGGTCAACAAATGAACAAAATGCTGACCGCTAATCCCCAAAACACTGCCGTACATCTCAGGGTGCATGAAAGTTCATTATCTGTGAAGCAAAAAAGCAGGATGAAAATCAGTTACATGGGGCACACTGATTTCCAATCCAATCACAGAATAGTGATTATCTTTAAGAACAAATAGTACAATTTACAAAGAGACCTTTTCCTTTGGATTCTGTACTCTGTATCAAATTAAGGGGGAACTATTGCAAACATAAAAATTTAATATAAGCTTCATCATACTGAAATAAGAAACTTTCTAAATACAATAAATTAACTATTCTGCATTGTTTCTGAAACAAGTTTATCTTCACTATCCCTCTCTCAGCATCTGTTCCTTTCATTCTCTCTTCATGCAGCAGTTGGGTGTCAGATCATTGACAGTTAGATCCAATAGGGGGGCTCATTTCCTAGCAGATGTATTAGAGCTCACTCAAATATATGATTCCAGTACAAACAAAATCTAACAAAATAACTGCCTTTTGCACAAATCCTGCAGGTAGAGAGACATGATTTTTCGTGATTTTAATAGTGTGAGTTCTACAACATCTTCTAGGCAAAAAGAGCCCCCTATAAGATATATTGGATCTAACTGTCAATGATTATCTGACACCCAACTTCTGCATGAAGAGAGAATGAAGAGAAACAGATGCTGAGAGAAACAGTACAGAATTTTTAATTGATTGGATTAAGAAAACATCTTATTTCAGAAGGGTGAAGTTTATATTAAATTTTCATTTTCGCGATAGTTCCACTTTAAGTAGGAGCCACTCTGTGGGCAGTTGGTAATGGCACAGATCTGCTGCTTGAAGAGTGCTTCAGAGTACCAAAATTGAGGTTTTGCCTAGTGACAGTAAGAGATTAGAAATGGTATATAGCTCATCCTAATGCAAGAATAGATTTACTGCTGATTTTCTTATCCTGTGGGTTAGGACCCAAAAATAGGGCACAGTGCTGCTTCACCATAATTCAAATTACTGCAGCAATATTTAATTCTAGCTTTAAAGGTGGTTCACCTTTAAGGTAACTTTTATTATGCTATAGAATGGCCAATTCTAAGCATCTTTTCAATTGGTTTTCATTATTTATTTTTTATAGTTTTATAGTTATTTGCCTTTTTCTTCTGACTCTTTGCAGCTTTCAAATTGGCGTTGCCCTTCTAAAAAAAAAAAATGCTCTGTAAGGCTACAAATGTATTGTTATTTTTTATTACTGATCCTTCTATTCAGCCCCTCTCCTATTCATATTCCAGTCTCTTATTCAAATCAATGCATGGTTGCTAGGGTAATTTGGACCCTAGTTACCAGATTGGTTAAGATGCAAATTGAACAGCTGCTGAATAAAAAGCTAAATAACTCAAAAACCACAAATAATAAAAAAATGAAAACCAATTGCAAATTGTCTCAGAACATCGCTCTCTACGTCATACTAAACTTTATCTCAAAGGTGAACAACCCCTTTAACAGACAATAGTATTTAAAGGGCGATATATAATTCATTCTTCATTGCAGTTTTACTGTTAAACTGCCCCCACACTTATTCTGGGCCCTGTCTTGAAACCTGGTTTGACCCTCGGTACTGATGAAACACACCCAAATTCACGGGTTGCAATGAGCCTCCTAACGTCTGTGCCACTAGCATTGTACTTAATACAAGAGATTATTAAAATGTCGATTGGAACCAAAAATGACTAGGTGCATAAACCAGGCAGTAATGTAACTAGCAGGGGGGCAGGCCTGGGACGTGCAGGCAGGCACCCCTCCGTACACAATTTTCCGTCTGGCTTCAGTGGTGCGCGAGCTGCCGGGGGCCCTGGTCCAATCGCACTCTCCTGCTCCGGTAGTTCCGCGACTGAATCCAGGGCTGTCCATCTGGAATCCCAAGTGCTGGACAAGGCCCTTTAAGAGATGCTGATGGTTCCCAGACTGCTGAAGGTTCCACTGATCTCTGACCTTTTCTATATTTTTCAATACAGACAACAATGCTCTAACAGCAATGCCTAAAGAAAACAGCAGTAATATAACTCATTCATGTTATATGGAGACAAAAACTGATATATTGGCTTTGGTCATACCTACATAAAATATACTGCAGACTAAACTGTGGCTAATATAGACTAGAAGCCCCCTGCAGTTTTTCATGATGCTGCCTCTGCAACAGCAAACCAGCAACTCTCATACACATTGACACTAAGGGGGTAATTTATCAAATCTCGAATTTTAGAGCTTTTTGAGGTTTTTTTTTTGCCTCAAATGAAATCACAACTCAATTTTTTTCTGATTTAAAACAACTTGAATGGTAAAAAATCAAATCAGTGAATTCGAGGTGAACAACCAGGAAACTCTAATTAATCAAGTTTTACGCAGGAAAAAACTAGAATCGATCGAGTTTTCAAGCAAAACCCACTAACAAAAACTCGAAAATAACGAAGGTTTAAAGATCTTTAAATGGTTCAAGGGACCTCTGCCATTGACTTCTACATGACCTCAGTTTTAAATGGTGTATTTTCGGATTCAAGCAATTTACAGGGTTGGGGGTATAATAAAAACTCTAAACATTTGTGCAAGTGGGTGCAAAGTAATAATGGAAGTCCATACATAAAATAGCCAGGTGAACAGGTATTTAAACAATCTGCAGAGAGAAGTGAAGCTGCAGGGATTTTCTGCAAGCAAAATTAAAAATCCCTCTAATTATTTGTAGGCTGTCTGTGCAGCAAAATTCGAGTTTGTTTAACCCCGAAAAATGTTTTTATTTTTAACCTGAAAATTCAAGTTTTGACTGTACCCATACCTCTAGAGAAAGAGGGATGGTGTTGTGAAGTTTGGCAATGCCTTGCTCAAAAACCTTATTGGCCTCTATTCAACGTTTAATTTCCCCCAGGGTGGGTATAGTATTAGACCTCCAGTGGGCTGCTATTAATATCTGAGTAGCTGAAGAATCTGGTTTATCAGGGTCTGTGTGGTTTTGCATACTCTGGAAAATGGTTTAGTCAGCAAGAAGGTGCCCGTCAGTTGGGGTAGGGGTTCGTACCTTGCTCAATAAGTCTGAAACCTCAGACTACAGGGAAGTTATTGCTGGACATGTCCAAAATATGTGTGGAAGGGTGCCGATTTCGTCACAGTTTCTCCAACATAGTGGAGATTGGTCAGGAGAAAGCGTATGGAGTTTGGCTGGGGTGTGATACCAGAACATGAGGATTATATATATATGTGTTCTTTTTGTCTTGAACATGTTGACATTCTCTTTGCATTTTGCCAAATAGCAGACTAATCTTGGTCCGATAATGGTTGGGTAAAGTGTGCATCCCATTTAATCATGTATTTGTACTTGAGGGTGGATCAGTGTGAGGTTAGACAGCAGTTGGTAGATTTTGGAGATTAGCCCTCTTTGTGGGAGTGCTCCTATATATATCTACTGTATGTATGATCACTCATCTCAGGTAATTAATTCATGTGATCATTATGCATAATATACATACAGTACATACATAAAGAGGGGCCATGGATGAATCTATTACAAGGTGCTTGCATAGGCAGCAGCAACAGTGTGCCCTAGGCTTATAAATAAAAAGGCTGTAATTGATGTGCCAAATGTGGCTACAAATGCCCTCTGAATTTTCTTCACAATAAAGCTGAAAAACAGAGGAAAAGTATTTTTATTGACAATGGCAGTGGATGCAAAACATTGCTGGTTAAAAAGGCTGACAATGTTAGAGATGGGTCTTTTCCTTTAATTTCTTCAGTGCACATACAGACAGAGATTTACTGGATTTAGTCTTTTGTTGGCTTGTTTATCTGTGAATAAGAGAAACAGGATTGGTACCCAACGATAAGACTGTCTGATGTTTAGCCTTTGTGTCTGGGGTTACTATGGCAATGCTTTTGATGAGTATCAACAGGTTTCTATGGAAACTAAATGGATGCTGTAGAAGCTTCAAGGCGATAGTGCCTTGAAACTGAAATAAAGCTATTTGGGTATATCTTTAATAGGAAGAATGGGAAATCTAGAGCTGTATTGCAGTGAACGAACAATGTATTCACAATATGCAAAATAACGAATCTGCTGAAAACTGTATGTGGCTTCAAACTATTTTAGTTGATATTTACAGTGCATGTAATGTGGAGGGAGCAGATCATTGGGAAACTGTGACTGTCTATATGTATCAGGTTGTACAGCCCTGTTGTGCGTTCCTGTCCCTGGCTCCTCTTTAGGGTATAAAGTCAAGACCAGAAGGAAAGGTGACTGAGAAACAGGCAGGACAGGTGCTTGGAATAAATATTAATACTTTTAAATGAACAATTCAGTGTAAAATAAAAAAAACTGGCTAAATAGATAGGCTGTGCAAAATAAAAAATGTTTCTAATATAGTTAGCCAAAAATGTGATGTATAAAGGCTGGATTTAAGACATTGTTGCAATGTTTATGGGCACCATTCTTGATCTAAAGGCCATTTTAAATGAAAAGCCTCCTCTAATAGATGTTCTTGCTCTTTGTCCATTTATTTATTTCTTACAGTGACTCAATGTGCTGATAATACAACTCAGTGTTCTTCTCGTCGCTGCAACAGAAACCTATCATGTTCTTCACCTGAGGACTGCATTGGTATCAAAGATCCTTGCCTCTCAAACCCATGTTCATGGCATGCCAAGTGCCAAGTTATCTCTTCCGTTGCACAGACCTATGTGTGCCAGTGTCCAGCAGGCTACACAGGAGAGAACTGTGATATTCATCTGAAAAGATGTCCCAGGAACCCATGTGGTAATGGAGGTGAATGCTATGTTGGTAAAGAAGGTCCAATTTGTGCTTGCACTGTAGGATACAAGGGAAAGTTCTGTGAGACACCAGAAGATGAGTGCCTTTGGAATCCCTGCCAAAATGGAGCCATGTGCAAGAAGCGAGGGGATGAATATGCTTGTTATTGTGTTCCTGGGTTCCAGGGGGCCCTGTGTGACATTGAGGTGGATGAATGTATCTCTCAGCCCTGCCACCACGGGGCCACATGTCTGAACCAGATTGGGCAGTACACCTGCATGTGCCCACCACAGTACACAGGTACTAATTCATTTGGAATAAACAATATATTTTCCATGTTTGTGTATCTCTTGAAACGCTCACTATCTTATTTTCAATATAATAAATGCACAAGCAAGGCTAGCCATACAGACACTGCTTTTAATAGCAAGTGCCTTTACAAATAACATTAAAACCGCTGATTTTAGAATCTGATGTCTACATAATACATGTTGTGATTTGAAACCTTAAAAAAAATCATCTAACACACAGAAATGAGGAGTTGTGGGGTAAAACTGCGAATGGGGATTAGGAGCTCTCTCAAGGTCTGAAATGGTTATAAAACTGGGATGTAAAATGTTATCTGGAGTAATGTGTATTTTACTTTATATCCAGGGTGAATCAGTGGTGATATAGTGTTATTTTTACGAGGCCATAAAGGGGTCTCCGGGGAGACCTTATACTGAGCTCTACAAAAGCAAAACAATACACATAAACTAAGACGAGCAGCTATATTTTGTAGTATGGGGACTCATAGCTTTTTATGTCTGCTCTTTATAGGCAATTGAAAAGTCAGTACAAGCAATAATGGAAGTTCATACATAAAATAGTCAGGTGCACATGTATTTAAACAATCTGCAGAGAGAAGTGAAGCTGCAAGGATTTCCTGCAAATAAAATTAAAAATCCTTTTAATTATTTGTAGGCTGTGCAAAAATCTGCTTTTGTGCAACGCTTGGGACAGTTTTTTTTATCAACAATGGGCACATTTGTATCCTACAGCAACCAGTCAGTGATTATCTGATTGCATCTGATTGCAGTGCAGGTCAGTGGTGCAAGTTATAGCTGTAGGTCTCACTCAATTGCTTCACATATAATCAGGAGGATAAGGAGATATTTCGATAGCATTTCCTTAGCTTCAGTACGTTACAGCAATATAGAAATGAACAAGTCAGAGACCTTGCAAAAAGACTTTCATTAATGATCACTAATTAAAAGAAACATTTGCAAAATGCTACATATTTCCTTTTAAAGGAAGACCCCCTAACCAAAGAAAAGGTGAACCTGGGCACCAAACCATATAGAAACATCTCTAATATACCAGTCAAAAAAAAGACTTAAAAAATGCAATTTTATAACCTTAGGAAAGTCCATGTATTCAGACAAACAAATATATACAGATACAGGTATGGAATCCCTTATCCAAAATCCAATTATCCAGCTCAAATTTATAGGAAGTCCATCTCCCACAAAGTCCATTTTAAGCAATAATTATAATTTTTAAAAATGGTTTACTTTTTGTCTGTAATAATAAAATAGTACCTTGTACTTGATGGTAACTAAGCTGCATGCATCTATATTGGTGGCAAAACAACTGGGTTTATTTAAAGGAGAAGGAAAGTAATTTATACTTGTGGGGTGCCAAAAGTTAGTCACCCCCAAGTGGTTGTATTTACTTACCGGACACTTGCTTGCTGGAAGAACCCCTGGCCGGTGCAGTTTGCTGATGATAGGAGAACCGGCCCGGAGTGTCAGGTAAGTAAATATTCTCACTTGGGTGTGTCTAACTTTTGGCACCCCCAAGCATAAAATCACTTTCCTACTCCTTTAATGTTTAAATGATTTTTAGCAGATTTAAGGGATGGTAATCCAAATTACAGAAATATACCTTATCCAGACAACCCAGGTCCCAAACATTCTAGATAACGGATCGCTTATACCTGTATATCTATATATAGACTTTATTAATAATAATACTATTTATAGTACCCCTTTATTTGCTTTGATACATTTTTTAATGTATTAAAGCAATCAAAATATACATTGTTTATGGCCCAATTTACAGGCATTTACACCTAAGCTTTTAGGCATTCAGTCCATCAATATACCCCCTACTTAAAAAGAATCAAAACTCTAAAATCTTTCTTAATAATTAAATTGAACAAAAGCCTTTTTATAAAAAATACTGGAAGCCATTAGCTCTGAGGAAAGACAATGAGCCAAAGAATCACATTAGAAAAGCAATTTTTTCTCTTTAGAAAAGTGAAGAGTGAAGAAAATCAATTATTACCAGGGAAGTATGTTGTGAATAAATTTCAGTATTAATGGGTATATAAGGCATTTTAATTTGCCATCTTTCTTTACAAGGCAGAGACTGTGAGCTGGAAGTTGATGAATGTGTATGGCAGCCATGCCTGAATGGGGCTACATGTCATTCTTTCATTGGTTCTTTCAATTGTACCTGTCCTCCTGGGTTTGAAGGTGACCTGTGTCAGTTCAATATTGATGAGTGTGCCAGCTTTCCGTGCCTTAATGGGGGACACTGCATCGATGGAGACAATGGGTGAGTCAAACAGCTTTTATTGTGTAACTTGCTTCAACCCTAATAAAACTCCTACAAGCCTGGTTATTGCATGCAACTTCTTTGTGCAACTCTGTTCCTCAGGTACACGTGTGAATGTAACATGGTGGGATTCAATGGGTTGCACTGTGAGATGCCAGTGTCGATGTGCGAGTCCAAGCCCTGTCACAATAATGCCACTTGCCTGGAAGTTTCTGCCAAGTTTACATGTCTTTGTTTGCCAGGTAATGTCTATTTTCTGCTGGTTATGGTATTTACTCATTAGGGTGCATTGCATTTGTTTAGCAAATGATTTCATGGCATGACTCTGTATTACTCTATTTATCTAATAATGGGCTTGATTCAATGTGATATGGTACATTTCGTTTGATAAGCACGCCTTTTTGTATGTCCGCTATGCAATTCATTGCGCATATATATTTCCATGACCTATGTTTTTGCTAGCTAAAGGCCCATTGAAAGTGCCAGTCACTCTTACTTTTTACAGTTCAATTCAACCCAAACCCACTTAGCGTTTTTTTTGTGTTATCTTCTGGTTTCCCTTACACCACCTTGAACTGGCAGAAATACTCTTTCTCCTATCGCTAAAGCCTTTTCTTCCTCTTTCTGTATTATATTTTAAAACATGCGCCTTATCACACAAGTGTTTTAAAGGCACTTACAACTACGCAATGTATATTTCATTAACAAAAGTACTTTCAAATTGTTTTCACTATTTATTCAAAATATATGACATATTTGCCTTATTTTTATCTATTTCAATTTCATTCATGTCAATATTTTTACATAAGTGTGTATATAACACTTGACTAGTACTACATCAACGTAAACGGCTATATCGCAGTTACACCAAATTAATGAATGAATTGAATCTGGCCCAATTTGCAATGGATATTCATCTAACCCAAACATTTTAAAAATATTAATCCCTAGAGTGCTGTACCCTACTGGCTGTATGCGGCACAGCACTTATAGTCATATGAAAATATTTGGGAACCTCTCTCAGCCTGCATGATTAATTTACTCCAGTTTCAACAAAAAAGATAACAATGGTATGTCTTTCATTTCCCAGGAACATCTGAGTACTGGGGTGTTTTCTGAACAAAGATTTTAAGTGAAGCAGTATTCAGTTGTATGAAATTATACGAAAACTAGATGTGCAAAAATGTGGGCTCCCTTGTAATTTTGCTCATTTGAATGCATGTAACTGCTCAATACTGATTACTGGCAACACCAAATTGGTTGGATTAGCTCGTTAAGCCTTGAACTTCATAGGCAGGTGTGTCCAATCATGAGAAAATGTATTTAAGGTGGCCAATTGCAAGTTGTGCTTCTGTTTGACTCTCCTCTGAAGAGTGACAGCATGGGATCCTCAAAGCAACTCTCAAAATATCTGAAAACAAAGATTGTTCATTATCATGGTTTATGGGAAGGCTACAAAAACTTATCTCAGAGATTTAAACTGTCAGTTTCAACTGTAAGGAATGTAATCAGGAAATGGAAGGCCACAGGCACAGTTGCAGGTCTGGCAGGCCAAGAAAAATATAGGAGCGGCATATGCAGAGGATTGTGAGAATGGTTACAGACAACCCAAAGATCACCTCCAAAGATCTGCAAGAACATCTTGCTGCAGACGGTGTATCTGTACATCGTTCCACAATCCGGCTCAATTTGCACAAAGAACATCTGTATGGCAGGGTGATGAGAAAGAAGCCCTTTCTGTACCACAAACAGGGTCGCTTGTTGTATGAAAAAGCTCATTAAGACAAGCCACAGTAATTTTGAAACAAAGTGCTTTGGACTGATGAGACAACATGTAGTTATTTGTTCATAACAAAAAGCGCTTTGCATGGTGGAAGAAGAACACCCCATTCCAAGAAAAACACCTGCTACCTACTGTCAAATTTGGTGGAGGTTCCATCATGCTGTGGGGCTGTGGGGCTAGTTCAGAGACTGGGGCCCTTGTTAAAGTCGAGGGTCCGATGAATTCAACCCAATATCAACAAATTCTTCAGGATAATGTTCAGGCAGCAGTCACAAAGTTGAAGTCACACAGGGGTTGGATATTCCAACAAGACAATGACCCTAAACACACTTTGAAATTTATGCAGAGGGAGAAGTACAATATTCTGGAATGGTTGTCATAGTCCCCCGACTTGAATATCATAGAAAATCTATGGGATGATTTGAAGCAGGCTGTCCATGCTTGGCAGTCATCAAATTTAACTGAACTGGAGAGATTTTGTATGGACGAATGGTTAAAAATACCACCATCCAGAATCCAGACACTCATCAAAGGCTATAGGAGGCGTCTAGAGGATGTTACATTTGCAAAAGGCTAAACTAAGTATTGATGTAATATCTCTGTTGGGGTGCCCAAATTTATGCACCTGTCTAATTTTGTTATGATGCATATTGCATATTTTCTGTTAATCCAATAAACTTTATGTCACTGCTGAAATACTACTGTTTCCATAAGGCATGTTATATATTAAAAGGAAGTTGCTATTTGAAAGATCAGCCAATGATAAACCAAACTCCAAAGAATTAAGAGGGGTTCCCAAACTTTTTCATATGACTGTACTACTGGCAGTTAATTCTATTTTCACACAGCAAAGTACATATCCTAGTTTAGAGAGCACTATAGTGCTGTTGCCATTCTATTGACTATCAAATAAACTATAGAAGCTGCTGTAGTTTAAATCAAATCCTAAGAAAATGACTACACGCCTGTAGACCACGAACTAGAGGATTACAGGTATTCTGTAGGACCAGGGTCAATGCATGATGCTACCGGGCCACAGATGTACTACAGATATAGGACCTGTTATCCAGAATATTCAGGGCCTGGGGTTTTCCAGATAACAGATCTTTCCTTAATTTGGATCTCCATACCTTAAGTCTACAAAAAAACATTTAAGCCTTAAATAAACTTAGTAGGATTGTTTAGCCTCCAATTAGGATTCATTATATCTTAGTTGGGATTAAGCTCGAGGTACTGTTTTATTATCACAGAGAAAAAGGTAATCGTTTTTTAAAAAAAATTAGTTATTTGATTAAAATGATGTCTTTGGGATGTAACATCTCGTAATTCTAAGCTTTCTGGATAACAGGTTTTCCCATACCTGCATTACTGTAACATTAATAACATGCATGGGGTTGGGACATAGTATGTAGGTCTTATAAGAAATATCTTTTATAGTTTTACAGTGAACAAATTTAACAATCAACTCACAACTTATTGGAATATTTCTCTGTGCATAACACTGTTATCTTGTTCCACAGGTTCCACAGGTTCTCTATGTGAGATAGATATTAGCGAGTGCAGCAGCCAGCCCTGTCTGTATGACTCCGAGTGTGTGGAGCTGGCTCAGCCGCTAATGGGAACCTACAATGAACATGCTGGATACATATGCAAATGTAGAGACGGATTAACCGGTATGTAAAATAATTACAAGTACTCATAGATGGAAGTTACAGACCCTAACAAGGTGACATTTATAACTTTTTAAAATTAATTTCATAAAAATGAATATTGCTAGCAACAAGGGATCGGTAGCTCACTACTTCTCAACGTGCTGCTTGACATCACATCTTTACTACACACTTGCTAGTTTTTACGATATTGAAAGCATCTGTAGGGGCTGGTGGTGGGATGTTTAAGCCTTTGTGTATTTGAAATGCCAGGGTCTAAGTTGCATCCCAGTCCTGACCTGGCTGAAAGATTAAACATTAATATTAAAATCCTGCCTTATTTTACAGGCTTACACCAAATCAGAGGCCAAGTACATTTTCTCGAGCCAATTAGTTCCCTGACACTTCAGCTGTCCTTTAGTAATGGGTGAATTCACGACGAATTACCATGATTAGCAAAAACGCAGCAAAAATTAGCTGATGCCAGTGCTGACAATTTCGCCAAAAAAGGACGCCGGCATCAAAAATGGACGTCAGCGTTTCGCGAATTTTTCGCCGTTTCTCGAATTTCACAGGAAATTCTCTAATTTTTCAGCGAAGCAAAACGCCCCAAATTCGCCAAGCACTACTGTCCTTCTGTGTTATGTCTAAAGGGAGATAGAGCGTGCATTAAATACCAATAACTTGTTGAAGGAAGCACATCCAGTATTGAACGGAACCCCTTTTCCTCTTGACTGCACCCTAGAAGTTCATAGAGAGCAAGGCATATATGGCAAATTGAGCAATACGCCTTAAGCCATACTGAAGTTACCGATTACATTAATATATATATATCTTACCCTGTTCATTAACATTTGGATATACATACAAATAAAGGATAAATGCTGCTATTAATTTAACCAGTAATTGGTGTTGAAATTGGTAATGATGGAGGATTCCAAATAATCAGTGTGGTGGCACCCAGTCTTGTTCCATAATTACCTTAATGTGTGGCAACATCTTCTATATTTGTTACTTAATTCAAAATCGTTCCATAGATAACTGGTGACAAGCTGTTCAGTGTAGCTCATCATAGTACCACAGTTAAACTAATATTGAGTTTGTAATTTATATTCAGATTTTCTGAACTCAAGGACAAAGGAAAAAAAAATATATAAAAAGGTAAAAAAAATACAAAATATTTACTGATTCACTGTGCACATTTTTTGTGCAGTATGATAAAAAAAGATTGATATTATTTATTAAAACAATAGACAGAATGCATTAACAATACAAGTCGAGGTTAAAAAGTATAATCAATCGAGGACACTCACAGCAAGGTTTAACCTGCAGGAACCTGACAGGGTGCTATTTGCCACCTCCCCCAAACAAAAGGTGGAACAATACCCAATAATATTACAGTCACTGTGAACATTGCAAACAAATAATGAAATCCACTCTTGTGGTATGCTTTTCAATAAGAAAATCCCAATTCTAATTTGTGAGTTTTGACCAAAAATCCAACTCGAAATTGCAATTCGAATTTGCAATTCGAACTTTAATAAATCTGCCCCATGGTGCCCAGAGGTTTTGGGGGGAAGAAGCTGCAAGTTGGCAAATGTAATTATTTGTTAGGAGTGCAGAGTGACTGTAAAAATATAATAAAAAAGTAAAAACTATTAAACCACATGATTGCAACCAGTGCATTTCTGTTCACTCAGTGCTCACCCCAAGTGACTTCATGTTGCAGTGTTACTTGATATATTGAAAAATGTTGGGTTAATAGGAGAATGAGGTGGTTTATACATAGATAAAAAAAAGTCTTGGCTGTATATTTGCCCTTTTGTAAGATCAGGTGTCAAAGAAAGTATGTAAGGGAAGTGGTACCAGGAAGCACAGATATACTGCTGTAAAAGTCTATTAGTGATGAATAAAGCCACTTTTGCAGCAGTATATCTGCACTTCCTGGTAGTGCCACTTCCCTTACATACTTTATGTAGTTTTTACATACACAATGTAGGTGTCTGGCGCTCATAGAAGCCAGGGATTGGACACAGCAGGACACACACATACACAACAGAGTTAGATGCATTCTTTAAATAGACATCACACCTGTGTACTACGAAACAAGGCAGTACTTAGTTATTATAACCCTAACAGGTTAAAAGAGCCACCAAATTTGCTTACATCCCTTACAAATGCTGTTATGAGTTTTGTTAAGAAAATGTCCCCTCCACTAATTAACCAGTACAGAAATAAAGGGCGTGTAAGAAAAATAATGAATAATAAGAGAAAATGTCACTCTAAAAACTTTAAAGTATACTTGAATTAGGGTCTTATTTATGAAGGATTGCACTGGGGAATACAGGAGATTTTATTTTCATGCACGCAGTAACTATTAAAGGGTGATGAATTTTCGAAGTAGCAAATTTCTGTGATGGGGATCAGTTTCAATTCCCATTGTCCCAGAGAGGAACAGATGCCAATAGTAATGACATAATTGCTGGCGTGTGTTCTAAAAATGGATTAAGGATGATATTTCTCTTCATGATTCTGCCTAAAGCAGCACAGGATTGCTGCCCTAAACAGACAGGTGCTATGCCAGTCATGCTGTGTAGTAACACGCTGGTATAGTTCTGTAAGCTTGACTTCACCACAATACTAGTGATGGACAAATCTGGGCGATTTGCTTCGCTGAAATTTACTGAAAAATTCGCAAAACGGTGAAAAATTCGCAAAACACATTGAAGTCAATGGGTGTCCAAATAATTTTGACGTGTGATTATTTTGATGCGAGCAACAATTTTTATACACGCAACTATTTTGTCCAAATGCATTAAAGTCAATGGCCGTCTGAATAATTTTGACATGCGACAATTTTTATGCACGCGACTATTCTAAAATTATTCAAAATTATTTTGTGTTGCAGCAGATATTTACCATCTATTTTTCCATGCCTGGCGAATTTATTCACCCATTACTACACAATACTTTTATACCAGGTTGTCATAAAGTCTATAGGATCTATGGTGTTTCTGCTCTTTTTGCAAATACCATCAAATCAGTAGAATAGCATGGAAAACTCAAGAAATGTGTTATATATGTGTTTTAATCTCTGTGTATAATGTGAGGAACAGCAAAGACTTGGTGCAGCCCTTTTCTTTTGCCCCTTGCATAAGATATAATGAGTATTAGGCTAATCTCCTCTTATTGGATTGAAGAGAGTCTATAGGAGGTGACATCTGCGCAAGAGAAAAATCTAGTGAATGGAGCTAGGTATCAGGATGAATAGGCAAATAGCTAATCATCTATGCACAAGATAGCTCTGAGGATGGTCTACCCGCTCATTTGGATGTATTTGACTTTATTTCTTGTACATAAAGGTAAGGAGACTGCTTAGTTGAGGATTCTTCTAAAAGCAATATGAGAATATACAACGTAGCGCCAAATCTAAACAAAGTTGATCAGGGGGAGAAATCTCAGAGGCATCATTGTGTTCTAGTTATCATCTAGCTAGGAGGTTTTATTTATAAATAACTCTCTGCATTACAGTTGTTTCTTTTTCACAGGAGTTCACTGTGAATCAGACATCAATGAGTGTGAGTCAAAGCCTTGTCAAAATGGAGGCGCCTGTGAGAATCTTCATGGCAGCTATACCTGTCACTGCAGGACACAAGCAGATGCAGCAGGGAATTATTATGGTGGGAGAAACTGCAAAGAGCTCCTTGTTGGCTGTGCCACTCCTAGATGCCATAATGGTGGCACTTGTATTCCACAGTTAAAAGAAGGAGAACACTCCCATCACTGTTTGTGCCCAGAAGGCTATGCAGGCCCAAGCTGCCGGGCACAGACCACTTTCTCTTTCAATGGCAAGTCTGTCCTTCCTGTAAATAAAAATAGTACAGAGGCCCAGGGGGGTCATTTCTTCAACATATCGCTGAGTTTCCAGACGGTGCAAGCTTCAGCTGTAATATTCCACATGGAAGCCCAGAATTCATCGATTAGACTATACCTGCAGAATAGTGCCATATATCTTGCCTCTGAAGTCCACAGTGAAATAAAGAGTCTGCTGCATTTGCCTGGCAATGTCAGTGATGGCCGATGGCATGCTGTGGGGGTATCCGGCACTGACAGGCTCACTCTCAGAATATTGGATGCCCAATGCACTACGAGATGTACTGAGAGCTCTGATCACATTCTAGGCGATCATTTAAGAGACTCTGTCTTCCAGAAAATACTGCTGGGTGGTGAACCGCCTTTAAGGACAGCAGAGGAGGATATTTATAATAATGCTGAGGAAATGCGGCCTTGGTTTGTGGGCTGCCTGCGGGATGTCAGAATAGATTCAGCCTTTGTTACAGATGAAAGTACAACAGTGGGTGACATTGATGTTGGATGCAAGAGGAGAAACCAGTGTGAGAGCCAGCCGTGTCAAAACAGAGGCCAGTGCATCAACCTATGGCTCGGCTACCACTGCGACTGCTTCAGGCCCTACAGGGGGCAGAACTGTTCTTCAGGTAGGGCTCCCACTTATATTTATATCCTGTGAAGCCGACATGGCTTAGCAGTTATTGCAGTAAACCTGTTTGGCATGCAGACCAAGGCAGATTATAAACACTAAAATAAAACCTATATTCTAGCAAAGCCAACTGTTCTTCTAATGTGTATTTATATACAACAAAGCCTTCATTTTACATCCCCTGATTTTATGTTTTCTTACATTTTACACTTTTTTTCATGGTCCCACCAATATCTAAATAATGCATTTTCCTGATTTTACAAATTGCCGGATCTTGCCCCGTTTTCTTTCTGGTCCCCTAAAAAACTTAAAGGGATGGTTCACCTTTAAGGTAGCTTTTAGTATGTTATAGAACGGCCAATTCTAAGAAATTTTTCAATTGGTTTTCATTATTTATTTTTTATAGTTATTTGCCTTTTTCTTCTGGCTCTTTGCAGCTTTCAAATGGGTGTCGCTGACCCCTTGTAAAAAAACAAATGCTCTGTAAGGCTACAAATGTATTGTTATTGTTACTTTGTTACCTATCAAACTATAGAACCTGTGAGGGACCTAATTTTTAGGGGATCTACCTAAACCCATCCTACCACTAAATGGGAACCAACTACACCCCAGTAAAACTAACCTATGGGCTGAACTCGGGTCATGCAGATCCTCCTCCAAGCCCTATGGCTCCCAATATCAGACAACAATATTAGAGATTTTGTGTTGCTAATTATTTCAGACAAGGTTTGACTGTATTGGTTTCTGTGCAGACATGCTGCAGGTATTTTTCATTGGTGTCTAATATTAAAAGGAATCAAAACTCAAATATAAAAAGAATGTAAACCTGCAGAGATGGCTCCTCTGTGCATTTTTACTATTTCTATTAATACATTAGTGCACATTCATTTCAGCCTGGGGCTGGTGAACAATAATGAGGTGGAAACAAGTCTTTATTTTTGTGAACTGAGACACCTGTGTCATATAGGAAAGAAAGTACATTTAATCACATGTTTCATTTGGCTGTTCTTGTTCTAAATGAGTTTCCTTTTCCCCCTGCAGAATATGAATCGGGTAGATTTGGGCACAGACATCTGACTTCCCATGCTGCTTTCCAAGTTAATATTGATCGGAGGGAAGAGATAACCATATCTGCATTCTTTAGAACCCGCCAGCCTTCAGGATTCTTGCTATCCCTGGGGAACAGCACTTACTCTGGCACCATCATCTCATTAGATGGAGGAAGGCTGACATTGAAGACAAGGAGAAATGTTCTCCTGAAGGGAAACAACACCATCAATGATGGGAATTTCCACCTGGTCTCTCTAAAGCTCACACAGACTAAAATGGAGATGTTTGTGTCATTGAAGTTGGTGGGACAGATAGACATGACTATGACTGAAGTCTACTCCACTAGTGTCCTGTACGTGGGAGGACTGGTGGATCCAAAAGAAACTGCAAAGCATGGAGGTTACTTTAAGGGCTGTGTTCAAGATCTGAGGATTGCAGAGAAACACCTGGAGTTCTTTTCCAGTTCAGAATCATCTTCTGTTGAGGATATTACAGTCAGCAATGTGACTCGGGGATGTGAGAGTGACAGTCAGTGTAATGTAAGGAGCCCACACTAAAGTGGACTAAGAAAGAGCATTACAAAGGAAAGTTTAGATTAAGTTGGGGTAGAGGATAGGGAGATAGGGTCAGGGCAAGGGGTAAAGTTATTGTATAGAGAGGGAGTGAAGAGATGGGGGAGTACTGTATATTGGTGTAAAGGGGAAGTCATAGGTAGGGAGGACAAGATGGAGAGCACTCAGTGATATACCTGTGTTCTCCTTCAGCCCAGCACATGCCACAATGGAGGTGTTTGTTATCCTGTCTGGGATGACTTTGTCTGCAGCTGTCCCCCGAACACTACAGGAAAAGCTTGTGAGGACCTTAAGTGGTGCCAACTGACCCAGTGCCCCCCAGGATCTATGTGTCAGACGGTGCCCAGTGGGTATGAATGTAAGTACCAGACTATGAATTCATACAGTGAATTGTAAAACCAAACTTATTCTCCAGAAAGCATTCCACTTGATTTCACTTTACATAAAGAGACATTGGGCAAAGATAAGGTATAATGAACTTTAACAAAGTAGCACCATCTTGTGGTCGTTTCTAGATAGTGCCATTATCTAGAGTGTTAATGGCTTTTCATGTAGAAATGTACATACAGAGGGTCCCACGGGAAACTAACATACATTATTGACTGTTTCAGTAAAAATAAACAGGAAAATAAATTTTTTGGTGAAATTTCTGTGCAAGGTTAAACATTCTAATCTGTTTCATCAGGTACAGCCAGTGTTGTTTTCAATGGTACCAGCCATGGAGTCATGTATAGGAGCAATAGTCAAATAAGAAGAGATCTCACCAACGTGACCCTGCAATTCCGCACCCAAGCGTCAGAATCAATTCTCCTGTATGCAGAACAAGGGCCAGACATTGTCACCGTTGCTGTTCAGAGGTCTCGTCTGCTTTTCCATCTGCAGAGTGGCAATAGCATTGATGCTGTGAGCCTGTATGGTGCAGAGATGGTGAATGACAGTCAGTGGCATAGTGTCACATTGTCAGCGACAACCCCTCAATCTCAGTCCTCACGTTGGCAAATGGAAGTGGATGGAAAGACGGACAAAATCAGTTTATTTCCCACTGGAAACTTGAACTTTCTTCGTGAGGGGACAGATATTTATTTAGGAATAAATGGTAAAGATGGGAATCTGCACTTCATTGGGTGCCTGGGTACGGTGCAGATTGGAGGAATATACCTGCCATATTTCGGAGATGAAGACTACCAAGCGACTAGGCCACAGAAAGAGCAGTTTGTTAAGGTCTCGCCAGTGAGTGTTGGCATTGATTGCCTGAGCTTAGAATCCTGTGCTTCCCAACATTGCACGCATGGAGACAAGTGTCGTGGGGGTTTTACCCACCCCATATGTACATGTCCATCTGGAAGAACTGGACCCTTGTGTGAAACATATATCCATAAATGTCACTCCAGCCCTTGTCTGCATGGGATCTGCACTGATACTATTACGGGGTACTCTTGTGAATGTCACGTTGGCTATTCTGGGGTGAACTGTGATATTCACAACTGCCAGGATCACCGGTGTGCAAGAGGTGCCACCTGCATTGCTCAAGCAAATGGATACTCCTGCCTGTGCCCAGCTAATGTCACTGGATCATTGTGCAGGTGAGGAGAAAGAAATATGTCTAGTGCTTCTAGTGTGCGTTATATCCATCTCCTGCTGATACTGATAGCACTGTGTCTGTCTCATCTGCTGGGCTGAAAGCCTTCTACATCTGTCTGTATTAACCCAACTGTTCCCTCATTCTTATTGTCCTTCACAGTGTGTCCTCACCATCCGAAGCCTCATCTCTCAACTCAGTAAGAATGTATGTATCCTCTTCTACTACCATAACTTTAGTGCTGCCCCCATCTGTGAATAACCACACTACAGGGGCACTTCCCCTAACACTTCCCCTTTACACCTTTATTAATTTGAGCAGATCACACTGGTCGTATAGTGAAAGTACACCCTATTGTAAAATATATGAATATATTAAGTCACCAAGGAATTCTATGACCATATAAAGGCACAAAGCCAAGGTCTGAGTGCTTTTTACAGGTTTTGGACTTGTATCTTTATATTTTACAACAGGGGGTTCATTATTTATTATGATACACAAGTTTGACTAAGTCATGTGACAGAAATTACACTAAGCACTAATTATAATGCCATTCTAAGAACTGTAAGCATTTAAAGGATATTCCTGGCTCATGTGTAATATATAGTGAATAATGTATCCCCTATTGTAAAAATTATAAAGCTATTAAAAGTCATCGAGGAGTGCCAATAATATATAACGGTCATGGAACTAAGAGGTTTCATGTACTGTCCTTATATATTACAATAGGGGGGTACATGATTTATTATTGTACACAATTTTCAATGAGTCATGTGACAGAAATGACATCACTAATCACCAATCATAATGACATCACTAAGTGTATTTAGCATTTACAGGATATTCATGGCTTTTGTGCATTATATTAATATAAATAAATAAAAATAAGTTAAAAATATAAATTAAATACCATGTTACTACTATTTCTATACTTCAGGCCTACTTCAGGGGAAAACAATTTATCTCTGGTGTCACAGACAGGACAATGTACCTGCCAGACAGAGCAGCATACAGAGTAAAGCCCTTAAAACGGAGGATGTAAAATCCTAGACTACACTGCAAAGCAGAAAGCTTATTCTGCACGGAGAGGTGTGAATTAATACATTTGTCACACACTGGCCACTGGTAGGCACTATACATTCAGTAGAGTCAAAGGGTAAGATTACTTCACAAGAGCAATGATAGACACTTCTTCTGATGTGGAAAAAATACAAATTTACATATAACTAAGGCTCCATTAAAACCATTAAAAAAAAATTGTAAAT